>NC_079211.1:62253574-62853574 GCF_029633865.1 Lampris incognitus | reverse complement strand
ACAATGCGTTACAACTATATGAGTTAGCCTGAACAACTGCCATTATGATAAACCGTTCACTGTACTTACTCTCACACACGTTACAACTATATGAGTTAGCATGAACAACTGCCATTACGGTAAAGAGTTCACTGTACTTCCATTCACACATGTTACAACTATATGAGTTAGCATGAACAACTGCCATTACGGTAAACAGTTCACTGTACTTACTCACACAACACGTTACAACTACATGAGTTAGCATGAACAATTGCCATTACGGTAAACAGTTCGCTGTACTTACTCTCACAACACGTTACAACTATATTAGTTAGCATGAAGAACTGCCATTACGGTAAAGAGTTCACTGTACTTCCTCTCACACGTTACAACTATATTAGTTAGCATGAAGCACTGCCATTACGGTAAACAGTTCACTGTACTTACTTTCATACATGTTACAACTATATGAGTTAGCCTGAACAACTGCCATTACGGTAAACAGTTCACTGTACTTTCTCTCACACACGTTACAACTATATGAGTTAGCATGAACAACTACCATTACGGTAAACAGTTCGCTGTACTTACTCTCACACACGTTACAACTATATGAGTTAGCATGAACAAGTGCCATTATGGTAAACAGTTCGCTGTACTTAATCTCAGACATGTTACAAATATATGAGTTAGCATGAACAACTGCCATTACGGTAAACAGTTCGCTGTACTTACTCTCACACACGTTACAACTATATGAGTTAGCATGAACAACTGCCATTACGGTAAAGATTTCACTGTACTTCCTCTCACACATGTTACAACTATATGAGTTAGGAGGAACAACTGCCATTACGTTAAACAGTTCACTCTACTTACTCTCATACATGTTAAAACTATATGAGTTAGCATGAACAACTGCCATTACGGTAAACAGTTCACTGTACTTACTCTCACAACACATTACAACTATATGAGTTAGCATGAACAACTGCCATTACGGTAAACAGTGCACTCTACTTACTCTCACACACATTACAACTATATTATTTAGCATGAAAAACTGCCATTACGGTAAACAGTTCACTGTATTTACTCTCACAACACGTTACAACTATATTAGTTAGCATGAACAACTGCCATTACGGTAAACAGTTCACTGTACTTACTTTCATACATGTTACAACTATATGAGTTAGCATGAACAACTGCAATTACGGTAAACAGTTCACTGTACTTACGCTCACAACGCGTTACAACTATATGAGTTAGCCTGAACAACTGCCATTACGATAAACCGTTCACTGTACTTACTCTCATACATGTTACAACTATATGAGTTAGCATGAACAACTGCCATTACGGTAAACAGTTCAATCTACTTACTCTCACACACATTACAACTATATTATTTAGCATGAACAACTGCCATTACGGTAAACAGTTCACTGTACTTTCTCTCACACACGTTACACCTATATGAGTTAGCATGAACAACTGCCATTACGGTAAACCGTTCACTGTAATTAGGTTCACACACGTTACATATATATGAGTTAGCATGAACAACTGCAATTACGGTAAACAGTTCACTGTACTTACGCTCACAACGCGTTACAACTATATGAGTTAGCCTGAACAACTGCCATTACGATAAACCGTTCACTGTACTTACTCTCACACACGTTACAACTATATGAGTTAGCATGAACAACTGCCATTACGGTAAAGAGTTCACTGTACTTACTCTCACACACGTTACAACTATATGAGTTAGCATGAACAACTGCCATTACGGTAAAGAGTTCACTGTACTTCCTCTCACACATGTTACAACTATATGAGTTAGGAGGAACAACTGCCATTACGTTAAACAGTTCACTCTACTTACTCTTATACATGTTACAACTATATGAGTTAGCATGAACAACTGCCATTACGGTAAACAGTTCACTGTACTTACTCTCACAACACATTACAACTATATGAGTTAGCATGAACAACTGCCATTACGGTAAACAGTTCACTGTACTTACTCACACAACACGTTACAACTATATGAGTTAGCATGAACAACTGCCATTACGGTAAACAGTTCGCTGTACTTACTCTCACAACACGTTACAACTATATTAGTTAGCATGAAGAACTGCCATTACGGTAAACAGTTCACTCTACTTACTTTCATACATGTTACAACTATATGAGTTAGCCTGAACAACTGCCATTACGGTAAACAGTTCACTGTACTTTCTCTCACACACGTTACAACTATATGAGTTAGCAAGAACAACTACCATTACGGTAAACAGTTCACTGTACTTACGCTCATACACGTTACACCTATATGAGTTAGCATGAACAACTGCCATTACGGTAAACAGTTCACTGTACTTACTCTCATACATGTTACAACTATATGAGTTAGCATGAACAACTGCAATTATGGTAAACAGTTCACTGTACTTACGCTCACAATGCGTTACAACTATATGAGTTAGCCTGAACAACTGCCATTACGATAAACCGTTCACTGTACTTACTCTCACACACGTTACAACTATATGAATTAGCATGAACAACTGCCATTACGGTAAAGAGTTCACTGTACTTCCTCTCACACATGTTACAACTATATGAGTTAGGAGGAACAACTGCCATTACGTTAAACAGTTCACTCTACTTAATCTCATACATTTTACAACTATATGAATTAGCATGAACAACTGCCCTTATGGTAAACAGTTCGCTGTACTTACTCTCACACACGTTACAACTATATGAGTTAGCATGAACAACTGCCATTACGGTAAAGAGTTCACTGTACTTCCTCTCACACATGTTACAACTATATGAGTTAGGAGGAACAACTGCCATTACGTTAAACAGTTCACTCTACTTACTCTCATACATGTTACAACTATATGAGTAAGCATGAACAACTGCCATTACGGTAAACAGTTCACTGTACTTACTCTCACAACACATTACAACTATATGAGTTAGCATGAACAACTGCCATTACGGTAAACAGTTCACTGTACTTACTCACACAACACGTTACAACTACATGAGTTAGCATGAACAACTGCCATTACGGTAAACAGTTCGCTGTACTTACTCTCACAACAAGTTACAACTATATTAGTTAGCATGAACAACTGCCATTACGGTAAACAGTTCACTGTACTTACTTTCATACATGTTACAACTATATGAGTTAGCCTGAACAACTGCCATTACGGTAAACAGTTCACTGTACTTTCTCTCACACACGTTACAACTATATAAGTTAGCATGAACAACTACCACTACAGTAAACAGTTCACTGTACTTACGCTCATACACGTTACACCTATATGAGTTAGCATGAACAACTGCCATTACGGTAAACAGTTTGCTGTACTTACTCTCACACACGTTACAACTATATGAGTTAGCATGAACAACTGCCATTACGGTAAAGAGTTCACTGTACTTCCTCTCACACATGTTACAACTATATGAGTTACGAGGAACAACTGCCATTACGTTAAACAGTTCACTCTACTTACTCTCATACATGTTACAACTATATGAGTTAGCATGAACAACTGCAATTACGCTAAACAATTCACTGTACTTACGCTCACAATGCGTTACAACTATATGAGTTAGCCTGAACAACTGCCATTACGATAAACCGTTCACTGTACTTACTCTCACACACGTTACAACTATATGAATTAGCATGAACAATTGCCATTACGGTAAAGAGTTCACTGTACTTCCTCTCACACATGTTACAACTATATGAGTTAGGGATAACAACTGCCATTACGTTAAACAGTTCACTCTACTTACTCTCATACATTTTACAACTATATGAATTAGCATGAACAACTGCCCTTATGGTAAACAGCTCGCTGTACTTACTCTCACACACGTTACAACTATATGAGTTAGCATGAACAACTGCCATTACGGTAAACAGTTCACTGTACTTACGCTCACAACGCGTTACAACTATATGAGTTAGCCTGAGCAACTGCCATTACGATAAACCGTTCACTGTACATACTCTCACACACGTTACAACTATATGAGTTAGCATGAACAACTGCCATTACGGTAAAGAGTTCACTGTACTTCCTCTCACACATGTTACAAGTATATGAGTTAGGAGGAAAAACTGCCATTACGTTAAACAGTTCACTCTACTTACTCTCATACATGTTACAACTATATGAGTTAGCATGAACAACTGCCATTACGGTAAACAGTTCACTGTACTTACTCTCACAACACATTAAAACTATATGAGTTAGCATGAACAACTGCCATTACGGTAAACAGTTCACTGTACTTACTCACACAACACGTTACAACTACATGAGTTAGCATGAACAACTGCCATTACGGTAAACAGTTCGCTGTACTTTCTCTCACAACACGTTACAACTATATTAGTTAGCATGAACAACTGCCATTACGGTAAACAGTTCACTGTACTTACTTTCATACATGTTACAACTATATGAGTTAGCCTGAACAACTGCCATTACGGTAAACAGTTCACTGTACTTTCTCTCACACACGTTAAAACTATATGAGTTAGCATGAACAACTACCATTACGGTAAACAGTTCACTGTACTTACGCTCATACACGTTACACCTATATGAGTTAGCATGAACAACTGCCATTACCGCAAACAATTCACTGTACTTACTCTCATACATGTTACAACTATATGAGTTAGCATGAACAACTGCAATTACGGTAAACAATTCACTGTACTTACGCTCACAATGCGTTACAACTATATGAGTTAGCCTGAACAACTGCCATTACGATAAACCGTTCACTGTACTTACTCTCACACACGTTACAACTATATGAGTTAGCATGAACAACTGCCATTACGGTAAAGAGTTCACTGTACTTCCTCTCACACATGTTACAACTATATGAGTTAGGAGGAACAACTGCCATTACGTTAAACAGTTCACTCTACTTACTCTCATACATTTTACAACTATATGAATTAGCATGAACAACTGCCCTTATGGTAAACAGCTCGCGGTACTTACTCTCACACACGTTACAACTATATGAGTTAGCATGAGCAACTGCCATTACGGTAAACAGTTCGCTGTACTTACTCTCACACACGTTACAACTATATGAGTTAGCATGAACAAGTGCCATTATGGTAAACAGTTCGCTGTACTTAATCTCAGACATGTTACAACTACATGAGTTAGCATGAACAACTGCCATTACGGTAAACAGTTCGCTGTACTTACTCTCACACACGTTACAACTATATGAGTTAGCATGAACAACTGCCATTACGGTAAAGAGTTCACTGTACTTCCTCTCACACATGTTACAACTATATGAGTTAGGAGGAACAACTGCCATTACGTTAAACAGTTCACTCTACTTCTCATACATGTTACAACTATATGAGTTAGCATGAACAACTGCCATTACGGTAAACAGTTCACTGTACTTAATCTCACAACACATTACAACTATATGAGTTAGCATGAACAACTGCCATTACGGTAAACAGTTCACTCTACTTACTCTCACACACATTACAACTATATTATTTAGCATGAAAAACTGCCATTACGGTAAACAGTTCACTGTACTTACTCTCAAAACACGTTACAACTATATTAGTTAGCATGAACAACTGCCATTACGGTAAACAGTTCACTGTACTTACTTTCATACATGTTAAAACTATCTGAGTTAGCATGAACAACTGCAATTACGGTAAACAGTTCACTGTACCTACGCTCACAACGCGTTACAACTATAAGAGTTAGCCTGAACAAATGCCATTACGATAAACCGTTCACTGTTCTTACTCTCATACATGTTACAACTATATGAGTTAGCATGAACAACTGCCGTTACGGTAAACAGTTCACTCTACTTACTCTCACACACATTACAACTATATGAGTTAGCATGAACAACTACCATCACGGTAAACAGTTCACTGTACTTACGCTCATACACGTAACACCTATATGAGTTAGCATGAACAACTGCCATTACGGTAAACAGTTCACTGTACTTACTCAAACAACACGTTACAACTACATGAGTTAGCATGAACAACTGCCATTACGGTAAACAGTTCGCTGTACTTACTCTCAGACACGTTACAACTATATGAGTTAGCATGAACAACTGCCATTACGGTAAACAGTTCACTGTACTTACTCTCACAACACGTTACAACTATATTAGTTAGCATGAAGAACTGCCATTACGGTAAAGAGTTCACTGTACTTACTTTCATACATGTTACAACTATATGAGTTAGCCTGAACAACTGCCATTACGGTAAACAGTTCACTGTACTTTCTCTCACACACGTTACAACTATATGAGATAGCATGAACAACTGCCATTACGGTAAACAGTTCACTGTACTTACTCTCATACATGTTACAACTATGTGAGTTAGCATGAACAACTGCAATTACGGTAAACAGTTCACTGTACTTACGCTCACAATGCGTTACAACTATATGAGTTAGCCTGAACAACTGCCATTACGATAAACCGTTCACTGTACTTACTCTCACACACGTTACAACTATATGAGTTAGCATGAACAACTGCCATTACGGTAAAGAGTTCACTGTACTTCCTCTCACACATGTTACAACTATATGAGTTAGGAGGAAAAACTGCCATTACGTTAAACAGTTCACTCTACTTACTCTCATACATGTTACAACTATATGAGTTAGCATGAACAACTGCCATTACGGTAAACAGTTCACTGTACTTACTCTCACACATGTTACAACTATATGAGTTAGCATGAACAACTGCCATTACGGTAAACAGTTCGCTGTACTTACTCTCACAACACGTTACAACTATATTAGTTAGCATGAAGAACTGCCATTACGGTAAACAGTTCACTGTACTTACTTTCATACATGTTACAACTATATGAGTTAGCATGAACAACTGCAATTACGGTAAACAGTTCACTGTACTTACGCTCACAATGCGTTACAACTATATGAGTTAGCCTGAACAACTGCCATTACGATAAACCGTTCATTGTACTTACTCTCACACACGTTACACCTATATGAGTTAGCATGAACAACTGCCATTACGGTAAAGAGTTCACTGTACTTCCTCTCACACATGTTACAACTATATGAGTTAGGAATAACAACTGCCATTACGTTAAACAGTTCACTCTACTTACTCTCATACATGTTACAACTATATGAGTTAGCATGAACAACTGCCATTACGGTAAACAGTTCACTGTACTTACTCTCACAACACATTACAACTATATGAGTTAGCATGAACAACTGCCATTACGGTAAACAGTTCACTGTACTTCCTCTCACACATGTTACAACTATATGAGTTAGCATGAACAACTGCCATTACGGTAAACAGTTCACTGTACTTACTCTCACAACAAAGTACAACTATATGAGTTAGCATGAACAACTGCCGTTACGGTAAACAGTTCACTGTACTTACTCACACAACACGTTACAACTACATGAGTTAGCATGAACAACTGCCATTACGGTAAACAGTTCGCTGTACTTACTCTCACAACACGTTACAACTATATTAGTTAGCATGAAGAACTGCCATTACGGTAAACAGTTCACTGTACTTACTCTCACAACACGTTACAACTATATTAGTTAGCCTGAACAACTGCCATTACGGTAAACAGTTCACTGTACTTACTCACACAACACGTTACAACTACATGAGTTAGCATGAACAACTGCTATTACGGTAAACAGTTCGCTGTACTTACTCTCACAACACGTTACAACTATATTAGTTAGCATGAATAACTGCCATTACGGTAAACAGTTCACTATACTTACTTTCATACATGTTACAACTATATGAGTTAGCCTGAACAACTGTCATTACGGTAAACAGTTCACTGTACTTTCTCTCACACACGTTACAACTATATGAGTTAGCATGAACAACTACCATTACGGTAAACAGTTCACTGTACTTACGCTCATACACGTTACACCTATATGAGTTAGCATGAACAACTGCCATTACGGTAAACAGTTCGCTGTACTTACTCTCACACACGTTACAACTATATGAGTTAGCATGAACAACTGCCATTACGGTAAAGAGTTCACTGTACTTCCTCTCACACATGTTACAACTATATGAGTTAGAAGGGACAACTGCCATTACGGTAAACAGTTAACTCTACTTACTCTCATACATGTTACAACTCTATGAGTTAGCATGAACAACTGCCATTACGGTAAACAGTTCACTGTACTTCCTCTCACAACACATTACAACTATATGAGTTAGCATGAACAACTACCATTACAGTAAACAGTTCACTGTACTTACGCTCATACACGTTACACCTATATGAGTTAGCATGAACAACTGCCATTACGGTAAACAGTTCACTGTACTTACTCTCACAACACATTACAACTATATGAGTTAGCATGAACAACTGCCATTACGGTAAACAGTTCACTGTACTTACGCTCACAATGCGTTACAACTATATGAGTTAGCCTGCACAACTGCCATTACGATAAACCGTTCACTGTACTTACTCTCACACACGTTACAACTATATGAGTTAGCATGAACAACTGCCATTACGGTAAACAGTTCGCTATACTTACTCTCACAACACGTTACAACTATATTAGTTAACATGAAGAACTGCCATTACGGTAAACAGTTCACTGTACTTACTTTCATACATGTTACAACTATATGAGTTAGCCTGAACAACTGCCATTACGGTAAACAGTTCACTGTACTTTCTCTCACAACACGTTACAACTATATTAGTTAACATGAAGAACTGCCATTACGGTAAACAGTTCACTGTACTTACTTTCATACATGTTACAACTATATGAGTTAGCATGAACAACTACCATTACGGTAAACAGTTCACTGTACTTACTCTCACAACACGTTACAACTATATTAGTTAGCATGAAGAACTGCCATTACGGTAAACAGTTCACTGTACTTACTTTCATACATGTTACAACTATATGAGTTAGCCTGAACAACTGCCATTACGGTAAACAGTTCACTGTACTTTCTCTCACACACGTTACAACTATATGAGTTAGCATGAACAACTACCATTACGGTAAACAGTTCACTGTACTTACGCTCATACACGTTACACCTATATGAGATAGCATGAACAACTGCCATTACGGTAAACAGTTCACTGTACTTACTCTCATACATGTTACAACTATATGAGTTAGCATGAACAACTGCAATTACGGTAAACAGTTCACTGTACTTACGCTCACAATGCGTTACAACTATATGAGTTAGCCTGAACAACTGCCATTACGATAAACCGTTCACTGTACTTACTCTCACACACGTTACAACTATATGAGTTAGCATGAACAACTGCCATTACGGTAAAGAGTTCACTGTACTTCCTCTCACACATGTTACAACTATATGAGTTAGGAATAACAACTGCCATTACGTTAAACAGTTCACTCTACTTATTCTCATACATGTTACAACTATATGAGTTAGCATGAACAACTGCCATTACGGTAAACAGTTCACTGTACTTACTCTCACACATGTTACAACTATATGAGTTAGCATGAACAACTGCCATTACGGTAAACAGTTCGCTGTACTTACTCTCACAACACGTTACAACTATATTAGTTAGCATGAAGAACTGCCATTACGGTAAACAGTTCACTGTACTTACTCTCACAACACATTACAATTATATGAGTTAGCATGAACAACTGCCATTACGGTAAACAGTTCACTGTACTTACTCAAACAACACGTTACAACTACATGAGTTAGCATGAACAACTGCCATTACGGTAAACAGTTCGCTGTACTTACTCTCAGACACGTTACAACTATATGAGTTAGCATGAACAACTGCCATTATGGTAAAGAGTTCACTGTACTTCCTCTCACACATGTTACAACTATATGAGTTAGCATGAACAACTGCCATTACGGTAAACAGTTCACTGTACTTACTCTCACAACACGTTACAACTATATGAGTTAGCATGAAGAACTGCCATTACGGTAAACAGTTCACTGTACTTACTTTCATACATGTTACAACTATATGAGTTAGCCTGAACAACTGCCATTACGGTATACAGTTCACTGTACTTTCTCTCACACACGTTACAACTATATGAGTTAGCATGAACAACTACCATTACGGTAAACAGTTCACTGTACTTACGCTCATACACGTTACACCTATATGAGATAGCATGAACAACTGCCATTACGGTAAACAGTTCACTGTACTTACTCTCATACATGTTACAACTATATGAGTTAGCATGAACAACTGCAATTACGGTAAACAGTTCACTGTACTTACTCTCACAATGCGTTACAACTATATGAGTTAGCCTGAACAACTGCCATTACGATAAACCGTTCACTGTACTTACTCTCACACACGTTACAACTATATGAGTTAGCATGAACAACTGCCATTACAGTAAAGAGTTCAATGTACTTCCTCTCACACATGTTACAACTATATGAGTTAGGAATAACAACTGCCATTACGTTAAACAGTTCACTCTACTTATTCTCATACATGTTACAACTATATGAGTTAGCATGAACAACTGCCATTACGGTAAACAGTTCACTGTACTTACTCTCACACATGTTACAACTATATGAGTTAGCATGAACAACTGCCATTACGGTAAACAGTTCGCTGTACTTACTCTCACAACACGTTACAACTATATTAGTTAGCATGAAGAACTGCCATTACGGTAAACAGTTCACTGTACTTACTTTCATACATGTTACAACTATATGAGTTAGCATGAACAACTGCAATTACGGTAAACAGTTCACTGTACTTACGCTCACAATGCGTTACAACTATATGAGTTAGCCTGAACAACTGCCATTACGATAAACCGTTCATTGTACTTACTCTCACACACGTTACACCTATATGAGTTAGCATGAACAACTGCCATTACGGTAAAGAGTTCACTGTACTTCCTCTCACACATGTTACAACTATATGAGTTAGGAATAACAACTGCCATTACGTTAAACAGTTCACTCTACTTACTCTCATACATGTTACAACTATATGAGTTAGCATGAACAACTGCCATTACGGTAAACAGTTCACTGTACTTACTCTCACAACACATTACAACTATATGAGTTAGCATGAACAACTGCCATTACGGTAAACAGTTCACTGTACTTACGCTCATACACGTTACACCTATATAAGATAGCATGAACAACTGCCATTACGGTAAACAGTTCACTGTACTTACTCTCATACATGTTACAACTATATGAGTTAGCATGAACAACTGCAATTACGGTAAACAGTTCACTGTACTTACGCTGACAATGCGTTACAACTATAAGAGTTAGCCTGAACAACTGCCATTACGATAAACCGTTCACTGTACTTACTCTCACACACGTTACAACTATATGAGTTAGCATGAACAACCGCCATTACGGTAAAGAGTTCATTGTACTTCCTCTCACACATGTTACAACTATATGAGTTAGGAGGAACAACTGCCATTACTTTAAACAGTTCACTCTACTTACTCTCATACATGTTACAACTATATGAGTTAGCATGAACAACTGCCATTACGGTAAACAGTTCACTGTACTTACTCTCACAACACATTACAATCATATGAGTTAGCATGAACAACTGCCATTACGGTAAACAGTTCACTGTACTTACTCAAACAACACGTTACAACTACATGAGTTAGCATGAACAACTGCCATTACGGTAAACAGTTCGCTGTACTTACTCTCAGACACGTTACAACTATATGAGTTAGCATGAACAACTGCCATTACGGTAAACAGTTCACTGTACTTACTCTCACAACACGTTACAACTATATTAGTTAGCATGAAGAACTGCCATTACGGTAAAGAGTTCACTGTACTTACTTTCATACATGTTACAACTATATGAGTTAGCCTGAACAACTGCCATTACGGTAAACAGTTCACTGTACTTTCTCTCACACACGTTACAACTATATGAGTTAGCATGAACAACTACCATTACGGTAAACAGTTCATTGTACTTACGCTCATACACGTTACACCTATATGAGATAGCATGAACAACTGCCATTACGGTAAACAGTTCACTGTACTTACTCTCATACATGTTACAACTATATGAGTTAGCATGAACAACTGCAATTACGGTAAACAGTTCACTGTACTTACGCTCACAATGCGTTACAACTATATGAGTTAGCCTGAACAACTGCCATTACGATAAACCGTTCACTGTACTTACTCTCACACACGTTAAAACTATATGAGTTAGCATGAACAACTGCCATTACGGTAAAGAGTTCACTGTACTTCCTCTCACACATGTTACAACTATATGAGTTAGGAGGAAAAACTGCCATTACGTTAAACAGTTCACTCTACTTACT
The DNA here is from genome assembly GCF_029633865.1 of Lampris incognitus. NCBI lineage: Eukaryota > Metazoa > Chordata > Actinopteri > Lampriformes > Lampridae > Lampris > Lampris incognitus. The sequence continues at coordinate 62,841,071 of NC_079211.1, read as the reverse complement.
CTCATACATGTTACAACTATATGAGTTAGCATGAACAACTGCCATTACGGTAAACAGTTCACTGTACTTACTCTCACACATGTTACAACTATATGAGTTAGCATGAACAACTGCCATTACGGTAAACAGTTCGCTGTACTTACTCTCACAACACGTTACAACTATATTAGTTAGCATGAAGAACTGCCATTACGGTAAACAGTTCACTGTACTTACTTTCATACATGTTACAACTATATGAGTTAGCATGAACAACTGCAATTACGGTAAACAGTTCACTGTACTTACGCTCACAATGCGTTACAACTATATGAGTTAGCCTGAACAACTGCCATTACGATAAACCGTTCATTGTACTTACTCTCACACACGTTACACCTATATGAGTTAGCATGAACAACTGCCATTACGGTAAAGAGTTCACTGTACTTCCTCTCACACATGTTACAACTATATGAGTTAGGAATAACAACTGCCATTACGTTAAACAGTTCACTCTACTTACTCTCATACATGTTACAACTATATGAGTTAGCATGAACAACTGCCATTACGGTAAACAGTTCACTGTACTTACTCTCACAACACATTACAACTATATGAGTTAGCATGAACAACTGCCATTACGGTAAACAGTTCACTGTACTTCCTCTCACACATGTTACAACTATATGAGTTAGCATGAACAACTGCCATTACGGTAAACAGTTCACTGTACTTACTCTCACAACAAAGTACAACTATATGAGTTAGCATGAACAACTGCCGTTACGGTAAACAGTTCACTGTACTTACTCACACAACACGTTACAACTACATGAGTTAGCATGAACAACTGCCATTACGGTAAACAGTTCGCTGTACTTACTCTCACAACACGTTACAACTATATTAGTTAGCATGAAGAACTGCCATTACGGTAAACAGTTCACTGTACTTACTCTCACAACACGTTACAACTATATTAGTTAGCCTGAACAACTGCCATTACGGTAAACAGTTCACTGTACTTACTCACACAACACGTTACAACTACATGAGTTAGCATGAACAACTGCCATTACGGTAAACAGTTCGCTGTACTTACTCTCACAACACGTTACAACTATATTAGTTAGCATGAATAACTGCCATTACGGTAAACAGTTCACTATACTTACTTTCATACATGTTACAACTATATGAGTTAGCCTGAACAACTGTCATTACGGTAAACAGTTCACTGTACTTTCTCTCACACACGTTACAACTATATGAGTTAGCATGAACAACTACCATTACGGTAAACAGTTCACTGTACTTACGCTCATACACGTTACACCTATATGAGTTAGCATGAACAACTGCCATTACGGTAAACAGTTCGCTGTACTTACTCTCACACACGTTACAACTATATGAGTTAGCATGAACAACTGCCATTACGGTAAAGAGTTCACTGTACTTCCTCTCACACATGTTACAACTATATGAGTTAGAAGGGACAACTGCCATTACGGTAAACAGTTAACTCTACTTACTCTCATACATGTTACAACTCTATGAGTTAGCATGAACAACTGCCATTACGGTAAACAGTTCACTGTACTTACTCTCACAACACATTACAACTATATGAGTTAGCATGAACAACTACCATTACGGTAAACAGTTCACTGTACTTACGCTCATACACGTTACACCTATATGAGTTAGCATGAACAACTGCCATTACGGTAAACAGTTCACTCTACTTACTCTCACAACACATTACAACTATATGAGTTAGCATGAACAACTGCCATTACGGTAAACAGTTCACTGTACTTACGCTCACAATGCGTTACAACTATATGAGTTAGCCTGCACAACTGCCATTACGATAAACCGTTCACTGTACTTACTCTCACACACGTTACAACTATATGAGTTAGCATGAACAACTGCCATTACGGTAAACAGTTCGCTATACTTACTCTCACAACACGTTACAACTATATTAGTTAACATGAAGAACTGCCATTACGGTAAACAGTTCACTGTACTTACTTTCATACATGTTACAACTATATGAGTTAGCCTGAACAACTGCCATTACGGTAAACAGTTCACTGTACTTTCTCTCACAACACGTTACAACTATATTAGTTAACATGAAGAACTGCCATTACGGTAAACAGTTCACTGTACTTACTTTCATACATGTTACAACTATATGAGTTAGCATGAACAACTACCATTACGGTAAACAGTTCACTGTACTTACTCTCACAACACGTTACAACTATATTAGTTAGCATGAAGAACTGCCATTACGGTAAACAGTTCACTGTACTTACTTTCATACATGTTACAACTATATGAGTTAGCCTGAACAACTGCCATTACGGTAAACAGTTCACTGTACTTTCTCTCACACACGTTACAACTATATGAGTTAGCATGAACAACTACCATTACGGTAAACAGTTCACTGTACTTACGCTCATACACGTTACACCTATATGAGATAGCATGAACAACTGACATTACGGTAAACAGTTCACTGTACTTACTCTCATACATGTTACAACTATATGAGTTAGCATGAACAACTGCAATTACGGTAAACAGTTCACTGTACTTACGCTCACAATGCGTTACAACTATATGAGTTAGCCTGAACAACTGCCATTACGATAAACCGTTCACTGTACTTACTCTCACACTCGTTACAACTATATGAGTTAGCATGAACAACTGCCATTACGGTAAAGAGTTCACTGTACTTCCTCTCACACATGTTACAACTATATGAGTTAGGAATAACAACTGCCATTACGTTAAACAGTTCACTCTACTTATTCTCATACATGTTACAACTATATGAGTTAGCATGAACAACTGCCATTACGGTAAACAGTTCACTGTACTTACTCTCACACATGTTACAACTATATGAGTTAGCATGAACAACTGCCATTACGGTAAACAGTTCGCTGTACTTACTCTCACAACACGTTACAACTATATTAGTTAGCATGAAGAACTGCCATTACGGTAAACAGTTCACTGTACTTACTCTCACAACACATTACAATTATATGAGTTAGCATGAACAACTGCCATTACGGTAAACAGTTCACTGTACTTACTCAAACAACACGTTACAACTACATGAGTTAGCATGAACAACTGCCATTACGGTAAACAGTTCGCTGTACTTACTCTCAGACACGTTACAACTATATGAGTTAGCATGAAAAACTGCCATTATGGTAAAGAGTTCACTGTACTTCCTCTCACACATGTTACAACTATATGAGTTAGCATGAACAACTGCCATTACGGTAAACAGTTCACTGTACTTACTCTCACAACACGTTACAACTATATGTGTTAGCATGAAGAACTGCCATTACGGTAAACAGTTCACTGTACTTACTTTCATACATGTTACAACTATATGAGTTAGCCTGAACAACTGCCATTACGGTATACAGTTCACTGTACTTTCTCTCACACACGTTACAACTATATGAGTTAGCATGAACAACTACCATTACGGTAAACAGTTCACTGTACTTACGCTCATACACGTTACATCTATATGAGATAGCATGAACAACTGCCATTACGGTAAACAGTTCACTGTACTTACTCTCATACATGTTACAACTATATGAGTTAGCATGAACAACTGCAATTACGGTAAACAGTTCACTGTACTTACGCTCACAATGCGTTACAACTATATGAGTTAGCCTGAACAACTGCCATTACGATAAACCGTTCACTGTACTTACTCTCACACACGTTACAACTATATGAGTTAGCATGAACAACTGCCATTACGGTAAAGAGTTCAATGTACTTCCTCTCACACATGTTACAACTATATGAGTTAGGAATAACAACTGCCATTACGTTAAACAGTTCACTCTACTTATTCTCATACATGTTACAACTATATGAGTTAGCATGAACAACTGCCATTACGGTAAACAGTTCACTGTACTTACTCTCACACATGTTACAACTATATGAGTTAGCATGAACAACTGCCATTACGGTAAACAGTTCGCTGTACTTACTCTCACAACACGTTACAACTATATTAGTTAGCATGAAGAACTGCCATTACGGTAAACAGTTCACTGTACTTACTTTCATACATGTTACAACTATATGAGTTAGCATGAACAACTGCAATTACGGTAAACAGTTCACTGTACTTACGCTCACAATGCGTTACAACTATATGAGTTAGCCTGAACAACTGCCATTACGATAAACCGTTCATTGTACTTACTCTCACACACGTTACACCTATATGAGTTAGCATGAACAACTGCCATTACGGTAAAGAGTTCACTGTACTTCCTCTCACACATGTTACAACTATATGAGTTAGGAATAACAACTGCCATTACGTTAAACAGTTCACTCTACTTACTCTCATACATGTTACAACTATATGAGTTAGCATGAACAACTGCCATTACGGTAAACAGTTCACTGTACTTACTCTCACAACACATTACAACTATATGAGTTAGCATGAACAACTGCCATTACGGTAAACAGTTCACTGTACTTACGCTCATACACGTTACACCTATATAAGATAGCATGAACAACTGCCATTACGGTAAACAGTTCACTGTACTTACTCTCATACATGTTACAACTATATGAGTTAGCATGAACAACTGCAATTACGGTAAACAGTTCACTGTACTTACGCTGACAATGCGTTACAACTATAAGAGTTAGCCTGAACAACTGCCATTACGATAAACCGTTCACTGTACTTACTCTCACACACGTTACAACTATATGAGTTAGCATGAACAACCGCCATTACGGTAAAGAGTTCATTGTACTTCCTCTCACACATGTTACAACTATATGAGTTAGGAATAACAACTGCCATTACGTTAAACAGTTCACTCTACTTACTCTCATACATGTTACAACTATATGAGTTAGCATGAACAACTGCCATTACGGTAAACATTTCACTGTACTTACTCTCACACATGTTACAACTATATGAGTTAGCATGAACAACTGCCATTACGGTAAACAGTTCGCTGTACTTACTCTCACAACACGTTACAACTATATTAGTTAGCATGAAGAACTGCCATTACGGTAAACAGTTCACTGTACTTACTTTCATACATGTTACAACTATATGAGTTAGCATGAACAACTGCAATTACGGTAAACAGTTCACTGTACTTACGCTCACAATGCGTTACAACTATATGAGTTAGCCTGAACAACTGCCATTACGATAAACCGTTCATTGTACTTACTCTCACACACGTTACACCTATATGAGTTAGCATGAACAACTGCCATTACGTTAAACAGTTCACTCTACTTACTCTCATACATGTTACAACTATATGAGTTAGCATGAACAACTGCCATTACGGTAAACAGTTCACTGTACTTACTCTCACAACACATTACAACTATATGAGTTAGCATGAACAACTGCCATTACGGTAAACAGTTCACTGTACTTCCTCTCACACATGTTACAACTATATGAGTTAGCATGAACAACTGCCATTACGGTAAACAGTTCACTGTACTTACTCTCACAACAAAGTACAACTATATGAGTTAGCATGAACAACTGCCGTTACGGTAAACAGTTCACTGTACTTACTCACACAACACGTTACAACTACATGAGTTAGCATGAACAACTGCCATTACGGTAAACAGTTCGCTGTACTTACTCTCACAACACGTTACAACTATATTAGTTAGCATGAAGAACTGCCATTACGGTAAACAGTTCACTGTACTTACTCTCACAACACGTTACAACTATATTAGTTAGCCTGAACAACTGCTATTACGGTAAACAGTTCACTGTACTTACTCACACAACACGTTACAACTACATGAGTTAGCATGAACAACTGCCATTACGGTAAACAGTTCGCTGTACTTACTCTCACAACACGTTACAACTATATTAGTTAGCATGAATAACTGCCATTACGGTAAACAGTTCACTATACTTACTTTCATACATGTTACAACTATATGAGTTAGCCTGAACAACTGTCATTACGGTAAACAGTTCACTGTACTTTCTCTCACACACGTTACAACTATATGAGTTAGCATGAACAACTACCATTACGGTAAACAGTTCACTGTACTTACGCTCATACACGTTACACCTATATGAGTTAGCATGAACAACTGCCATTACGGTAAACAGTTCGCTGTACTTACTCTCACACACGTTACAACTATATGAGTTAGCATGAACAACTGCCATTACGGTAAAGAGTTCACTGTACTTCCTCTCACACATGTTACAACTATATGAGTTAGAAGGGACAACTGCCATTACGGTAAACAGTTAACTCTACTTACTCTCATACATGTTACAACTCTATGAGTTAGCATGAACAACTGCCATTACGGTAAACAGTTCACTGTACTTACTCTCACAACACATTACAACTATATGAGTTAGCATGAACAACTACCATTACGGTAAACAGTTCACTGTACTTACGCTCATACACGTTACACCTATATGAGTTAGCATGAACAACTGCCATTACGGTAAACAGTTCACTGTACTTACTCTCATACATGTTACAACTATATGAGTTAGCATGAACAACTACCATTACGGTAAACAGTTCACTGTACTTACGCTCATACACGTTACACCTATATGAGTTAGCATGAACAACTGCCATTACGGTAAACAGTTCACTGTACTTTCTCTCACACACGTTACAACTATATGAGTTAGCATGAACAACTACCATTACGGTAAACAGTTTACTGTACTTACGCTCATACACGTTACACCTATATGAGATAGCATGAACAACTGCCATTACGGTAAACAGTTCACTGTACTTACTCTCATACATGTTACAACTATATGAGTTAGCATGAACAACTGCAATTACGGTAAACAGTTCACTGTACTTACGCTCACAATGCGTTACAACTATATGAGTTAGCCTGAACAACTGCCATTACGATAAACCGTTCACTGTACTTACTCTCACACACGTTACAACTATATGAGTTAGCATGAACAACTGCCATTACGGTAAAGAGTTCAATGTACTTCCTCTCACACATGTTACAACTATATGAGTTAGGAATAACAACTGCCATTACGTTAAACAGTTCACTCTACTTATTCTCATACATGTTACAACTATATGAGTTAGCATGAACAACTGCCATTACGGTAAACAGTTCACTGTACTTACTCTCACACATGTTACAACTATATGAGTTAGCATGAACAACTGCCATTACGGTAAACAGTTCGCTGTACTTACTCTCACAACACGTTACAACTATATTAGTTAGCATGAAGAACTGCCATTACGGTAAACAGTTCACTGTACTTACTTTCATACATGTTACAACTATATGAGTTAGCATGAACAACTGCAATTACGGTAAACAGTTCACTGTACTTACGCTCACAATGCGTTACAACTATATGAGTTAGCCTGAACAACTGCCATTACGATAAACCGTTCATTGTACTTACTCTCACACACGTTACACCTATATGAGTTAGCATGAACAACTGCCATTACGGTAAAGAGTTCACTGTACTTCCTCTCACACATGTTACAACTATATGAGTTAGGAATAACAACTGCCATTACGTTAAACAGTTCACTCTACTTACTCTCATACATGTTACAACTATATGAGTTAGCATGAACAACTGCCATTACGGTAAACAGTTCACTGTACTTACTCTCACAACACATTACAACTATATGAGTTAGCATGAACAACTGCCATTACGGTAAACAGTTCACTGTATTTACGCTCATACACGTTACACCTATATAAGATAGCATGAACAACTGCCATTACGGTAAACAGTTCACTGTACTTACTCTCATACATGTTACAACTATATGAGTTAGCATGAACAACTGCAATTACGGTAAACAGTTCACTGTACTTACGCTGACAATGCGTTACAACTATAAGAGTTAGCCTGAACAACTGCCATTACGATAAACCGTTCACTGTACTTACTCTCACACACGTTACAACTATATGAGTTAGCATGAACAACCGCCATTACGGTAAAGAGTTCATTGTACTTCCTCTCACACATGTTACAACTATATGAGTTAGGAATAACAACTGCCATTACGTTAAACAGTTCACTCTACTTACTCTCATTCATGTTACAACTATATGAGTTAGCATGAACAACTGCCATTACGGTAAACAGTTCACTGTACTTACTCTCACACATGTTACAACTATATGAGTTAGCATGAACAACTGCCATTACGGTAAACAGTTCGCTGTACTTACTCTCACAACACGTTACAACTATATTAGTTAGCATGAAGAACTGCCATTACGGTAAACAGTTCACTGTACTTACTTTCATACATGTTACAACTATATGAGTTAGCATGAACAACTGCAATTACGGTAAACAGTTCACTGTACTTACGCTCACAATGCGTTACAACTATATGAGTTAGCCTGAACAACTGCCATTACGATAAACCGTTCATTGTACTTACTCTCACACACGTTACACCTATATGAGTTAGCATGAACAACTGCCATTACGGTAAAGAGTTCACTGTACTTCCTCTCACACATGTTACAACTATATGAGTTAGGAATAACAACTGCCATTACGTTAAACAGTTCACTCTACTTACTCTCATACATGTTACAACTATATGAGTTAGCATGAACAACTGCCATTACGGTAAACAGTTCACTGTACTTACTCTCACAACACATTACAACTATATGAGTTAGCATGAACAACTGCCATTACGGTAAACAGTTCACTGTACTTACGCTCATACACGTTACACCTATATAAGATAGCATGAACAACTGCCATTACGGTAAACAGTTCACTGTACTTACTCTCATACATGTTACAACTATATGAGTTAGCATGAACAACTGCAATTACGGTAAACAGTTCACTGTACTTACGCTGACAATGCGTTACAACTATAAGAGTTAGCCTGAACAACTGCCATTACGATAAACCGTTCACTGTACTTACTCTCACACACGTTACAACTATATGAGTTAGCATGAACAACCGCCATTACGGTAAAGAGTTCATTGTACTTCCTCTCACACATGTTACAACTATATGAGTTAGGAATAACAACTGCCATTACGTTAAACAGTTCACTCTACTTACTCTCATACATGTTACAACTATATGAGTTAGCATGAACAACTGCCATTACGGTAAACAGTTCACTGTACTTACTCTCACACATGTTACAACTATATGAGTTAGCATGAACAACTGCCATTACGGTAAACAGTTCGCTGTACTTACTCTCACAACACGTTACAACTATATTAGTTAGCATGAAGAACTGCCATTACGGTAAACAGTTCACTGTACTTACTTTCATACATGTTACAACTATATGAGTTAGCATGAACAACTGCAATTACGGTAAACAGTTCACTGTACTTACGCTCACAATGCGTTACAACTATATGAGTTAGCCTGAACAACTGCCATTACGATAAACCGTTCATTGTACTTACTCTCACACACGTTACACCTATATGAGTTAGCATGAACAACTGCCATTACGTTAAACAGTTCACTCTACTTACTCTCATACATGTTACAACTATATGAGTTAGCATGAACAACTGCCATTACGGTAAACGGTTCACTGTACTTACTCTCACAACACATTACAACTATATGAGTTAGCATGAACAACTGCCATTACGGTAAACAGTTCACTGTACTTCCTCTCACACATGTTACAACTATATGAGTTAGCATGAACAACTGCCATTACGGTAAACAGTTCACTGTACTTACTCTCACAACAAAGTACAACTATATGAGTTAGCATGAACAACTGCCGTTACGGTAAACAGTTCACTGTACTTACTCACACAACACGTTACAACTACATGAGTTAGCATGAACAACTGCCATTACGGTAAACAGTTCGCTGTACTTACTCTCACAACACGTTACAACTATATTAGTTAGCATGAAGAACTGCCATTACGGTAAACAGTTCACTGTACTTACTCTCACAACACGTTACAACTATATTAGTTAGCCTGAACAACTGCCATTACGGTAAACAGTTCACTGTACTTACTCACACAACACGTTACAACTACATGAGTTAGCATGAACAACTGCCATTACGGTAAACAGTTCGCTGTACTTACTCTCACAACACGTTACAACTATATTAGTTAGCATGAATAACTGCCATTACGGTAAACAGTTCACTATACTTACTTTCATACATGTTACAACTATATGAGTTAGCCTGAACAACTGTCATTACGTTAAACAGTTCACTGTACTTTCTCTCACACACGTTACAACTATATGAGTTAGCATGAACAACTACCATTACGGTAAACAGTTCACTGTACTTACGCTCATACACGTTACACCTATATGAGTTAGCATGAACAACTGCCATTACGGTAAACAGTTCGCTGTACTTACTCTCACACACGTTACAACTATATGAGTTAGCATGAACAACTGCCATTACGGTAAAGAGTTCACTGTACTTCCTCTCACACATGTTACAACTATATGAGTTAGAAGGGACAACTGCCATTACGGTAAACAGTTAACTCTACTTACTCTCATACATGTTACAACTCTATGAGTTAGCATGAACAACTGCCATTACGGTAAACAGTTCACTGTACTTACTCTCACAACACATTACAACTATATGAGTTAGCATGAACAACTACCATTACGGTAAACAGTTCACTGTACTTACGCTCATACACGTTACACCTATATGAGTTAGCATGAACAACTGCCATTACGGTAAACAGTTCACTGTACTTACTCTCATACATGTTACAACTATATGAGTTAGCATGAACAACTGCAATTACGGTAAACAGTTCACTGTACTTACGCTCACAATGCGTTACAACTATATGAGTTAGCCTGAACAACTGCCATTACGATAAACCGTTCACTGTACTTACTCTCACACACGTTACAACTATATGAGTTAGCATGAACAACTGCCATTACGGTAAAGAGTTCGCTATACTTACTCTCACAACACGTTACAACTATATTAGTTAGCATGAAGAACTGCCATTACGGTAAACAGTTCACTGTACTTACTTTCATACATGTTACAACTATATGAGTTAGCCTGAACAACTGCCATTACGGTAAACAGTTCACTGTACTTTCTCTCACACACGTTACAACTATATGAGTTAGCATGAACAACTACCATTACGGTAAAAAGTTCACTGTACTTACGCTCATACACGTTACACCTATATGAGATAGCATGAACAACTGCCATTACGGTAAACAGTTCACTGTACTTACTCTCATACATGTTACAACTATATGAGTTAGGAGGAACAACTGCCATTACGTTAAACAGTTCACTCTACTTACTCTCATACATTTTACAACTATATGAATTAGCATGAACAACTGCCCTTATGGTAAACAGCTCGCTGTACTTACTCTCACACACGTTGCAACTATATGAGTTAGCATGAGCAACTGCCATTACGGTAAACAGTTCGCTGTACTTACTCTCACACACGTTACAACTATATGAGTTAGCATGAACAAGTGCCATTATGGTAAACATTTCGCTGTACTTAATCTCAGACATGTTACAACTACATGAGTTAGCATGAACAACTGCCATTACGGTAAACAGTTCGCTGTACTTACTCTCACACACGTTACAACTATATGAGTTAGCATGAACAACTGCCATTACGGTAAAGAGTTCACTGTACTTCCTCTCACACATGTTACAACTATATGAGTTAGGAGGAACAACTGCCATTACGTTAAACAGTTCACTCTACTTCTCATACATGTTACAACTATATGAGTTAGCATGAACAACTGCCATTACGGTAAACAGTTCACTGTACTTAATCTCACAACACATTACAACTATATGAGTTAGCATGAACAACTGCCATTACGGTAAACAGTTCACTCTACTTACTCTCACACACATTACAACTATATGAGTTAGCATGAACAACTACCATTACGGTAAACAGTTCACTGTACTTACTTTCATACATGTTAAAACTATCTGAGTTAGCATGAACAACTGCAATTACGGTAAACAGTTCACTGTACCTACGCTCACAACGCGTTACAACTATATGAGTTAGCCTGAACAACTGCCATTACGGTAAAGAGTTCACTGTACTTCCTCTCACACATGTTACAACTATATGAGTTAGCCTGAACAACTGCCATTACGATAAACCGTTCACTGTACTTACTCTCACACACGTTACAACTATATGAGTTAGCATGAACAACTGCCATTACGGTAAAGAGTTCGCTATACTTACTCTCACAACACGTTACAACTATATTAGTTAGCATGAAGAACTGCCATTACGGTAAACAGTTCACTGTACTTACTTTCATACATGTTACAACTATATGAGTTAGCCTGAACAACTGCCATTACGGTAAACAGTTCACTGTACTTTCTCTCACACACGTTACAACTATATGAGTTAGCATGAACAACTACCATTACGGTAAACAGTTCACTGTACTTACGCTCATACACGTTACACCTATATGAGATAGCATGAACAACTGCCATTACGGTAAACAGTTCACTGTACTTAATCTCACAACACATTACAACTATATGAGTTAGCATGAAAAACTGCCATTACGGTAAACAGTTCACTGTACTTACTCTCAAAACACGTTAAAACTATATGAGTTAGCATGAACAACTACCATTACGGTAAACAGTTCACTGTACTTACTTTCATACATGTTAAAACTATCTGAGTTAGCATGAACAACTGCAATTACGGTAAACAGTTCACTGTACCTACGCTCACAACGCGTTACAACTATATGAGTTAGCCTGAACAACTGCCATTACGGTAAAGAGTTCACTGTACTTCCTCTCACACATGTTACAACTATATGAGTTAGCCTGAACAACTGCCATTACGATAAACCGTTCACTGTACTTACTCTCACACACGTTACAACTATATGAGTTAGCATGAACAACTGCCATTACGGTAAAGAGTTCGCTATACTTACTCTCACAACACGTTACAACTATATTAGTTAGCATGAAGAACTGCCATTACGGTAAACAGTTCACTGTACTTACTTTCATACATGTTACAACTATATGAGTTAGCCTGAACAACTGCCATTACGGTAAACAGTTCACTGTACTTTCTCTCACACACGTTACAACTATATGAGTTAGCATGAACAACTACCATTACGGTAAACAGTTCACTGTACTTACGCTCATACACGTTACACCTATATGAGATAGCATGAACAACTGCCATTACGGTAAACAGTTCACTGTACTTACTCTCATACATGTTACAACTATATGAGTTAGGAGGAACAACTGCCATTACGTTAAACAGTTCACTCTACTTACTCTCATACATTTTACAACTATATGAATTAGCATGAACAACTGCCCTTATGGTAAACAGCTCGCTGTACTTACTCTCACACACGTTGCAACTATATGAGTTAGCATGAGCAACTGCCATTACGGTAAACAGTTCGCTGTATTTACTCTCACACACGTTACAACTATATGAGTTAGCATGAACAAGTGCCATTATGGTAAACATTTCGCTGTACTTAATCTCAGACATGTTACAACTACATGAGTTAGCATGAACAACTGCCATTACGGTAAACAGTTCGCTGTACTTACTCTCACACACGTTACAACTATATGAGTTAGCATGAACAACTGCCATTACGGTAAAGAGTTCACTGTACTTCCTCTCACACATGTTACAACTATATGAGTTAGGAGGAACAACTGCCATTACGTTAAACAGTTCACTCTACTTCTCATACATGTTACAACTATATGAGTTAGCATGAACAACTGCCATTACGGTAAACAGTTCACTGTACTTAATCTCACAACACATTACAACTATATGAGTTAGCATGAACAACTGCCATTACGGTAAACAGTTCACTCTACTTACTCTCACACACATTACAACTATATTATTTAGCATGAAAAACTGCCATTACGGTAAACAGTTCACTGTACTTACTCTCAAAACACGTTACAACTATATTAGTTAGCATGAACAACTGCCATTACGGTAAACAGTTCACTGTACTTACTTTCATACATGTTAAAACTATCTGAGTTAGCATGAACAACTGCAATTACGGTAAACAGTTCACTGTACCTACGCTTACAACGCGTTACAACTATATGAGTTAGCCTGAACAACTGCCATTACGATAAACAGTTCACTGTACTTACTCTCACACACGTTACAACTATATGAGTTAGCATGAACAACTGCCATTACGGTAAAGAGTTCACTGTACTTCCTCTCACACATGTTACAACTATATGAGTTAGCATGAACAACTACCATCACGGTAAACAGTTCACTCTACTTACTCTCATACACGTAACACCTATATGAGTTAGCATGAACAACTGCCATTACGGTAAACCGTTCAATGTAATTAGGTTCAAACACGTTACAATTATATGAGTTAGCATGAACAACTGCCATTACGGTAAACAGTTCACTGTACTTACTCAAACAACACGTTACAACTACATGAGTTAGCATGAACAACTGCCATTACGGTAAACAGTTCGCTGTACTTACTCTCAGACACGTTACAACTATATGAGTTAGCATGAACAACTGCCATTACGGTAAAGAGTTCACTGTACTTCCTCTCACACATGTTACAACTATATGAGTTAGCATGAACAACTGCCATTACGGTAAACAGTTCACTGTACTTACTCTCACAACACGTTACAACTATATTAGTTAGCATGAAGAACTGCCATTACGGTAAACAATTCACTGTACTTACTTTCATACATGTTACAACTATATGAGTTAGCCTGAACAACTGCCATTACGGTAAACAGTTCACTGTACTTTCTCTCACACACGTTACAACTATATGAGTTAGCATGAACAACTACCATTACGGTAAACAGTTCACTGTACTTACGCTCATACACGTTACACCTATATGAGATAGCATGAACAACTGCCATTACGGTAAACAGTTCACTGTACTTACTCTCATACATGTTACAACTATATGAGTTAGCATGAACAACTGCAATTACGGTAAACAGTTCACTGTACTTACGCTCACAATGCGTTACAACTATATGAGTTAGCCTGAACAACTGCCATTACGATAAACCGTTCACTGTACTTACTCTCACACACGTTACAACTATATGAGTTAGCATGAACAACTGCCATTACGGTAAAGAGTTCACTGTACTTCCTCTCACACATGTTACAACTATATGAGTTAGGAATAACAACTGTCATTACGTTAAACAGTTCACTCGACTTACTCTCATACATGTTACAACTATATGAGTTAGCATGAACAACTGCCATTACGGTAAACAGTTCACTGTACTTACTCTCACAACACATTACAACTATATGAGTTAGCATGAACAACTGCCATTACGGTAAACAGTTCACTGTACTTCCTCTCACACATGTTACAACTATATGAGTTAGCATGAACAACTGCCATTACGGTAAACAGTTCACTGTACTTACTCTCACAACAAAGTACAACTATATGAGTTAGCATGAACAACTGCCGTTACGGTAAACAGTTCACTGTACTTACTCACAAAACACGTTACAACTACATGAGTTAGCATGAACAACTGCCATTACGGTAAACAGTTCGCTGTACTTACTCTCACAACACGTTACAACTATATTAGTTAGCATGAAGAACTGCCATTACGGTAAACAGTTCACTGTACTTACTTTCATACATGTTACAACTATATGAGTTAGCCTGAACAACTGCCATTACGGTAAACAGTTCACTGTACTTACTCACACAACACGTTACAACTACATGAGTTAGCATGAACAACTGCCATTACGGTAAACAGTTCGCTGTACTTACTCTCACAACACGTTACAACTATATTAGTTAGCATGAATAACTGCCATTACGGTAAACAGTTCACTATACTTACTTTCATACATGTTACAACTATATGAGTTAGCCTGAACAACTGCCATTACGGTAAACAGTTCACTGTACTTTCTCTCACACACGTTACAACTATATGAGTTAGCATGAACAACTACCATTACGGTAAACAGTTCACTGTACTTACGCTCATACACGTTACACCTATATGAGTTAGCATGAACAACTGCCATTACGGTAAACAGTTCGCTGTACTTACTCTCACACACGTTACAACTATATGAGTTAGCATGAACAACTGCCATTACGGTAAAGAGTTCACTGTACTTCCTCTCACACATGTTACAACTATATGAGTTAGGAGGAACAACTGCCATTACGGTAAACAGTTAACTCTACTTACTCTCATACATGTTACAACTCTATGAGTTAGCATGAACAACTGCCATTACGGTAAACAGTTCACTGTACTTACTCTCACAACACATTACAACTATATGAGTTAGCATGAACAACTACCATTACGGTAAACAGTTCACTGTACTTACGCTCATACACGTTACACCTATATGAGTTAGCATGAACAACTGCCATTACGGTAAACAGTTCACTGTACTTACTCTCATACATGTTACAACTATATGAGTTAGCATGAACAACTGCAATTACGGTAAACAGTTCACTGTACTTACGCTCACAATGCGTTACAACTATATGAGTTAGCCTGAACAACTGCCATTACGATAAACCGTTCACTGTACTTACTCTCACAACAAATTACAACTATATGAGTTAGCATGAACAACTGCCATTACGGTAAAGAGTTCGCTATACTTACTCTCACAACACGTTACAACTATATTAGTTAGCATGAAGAACTGCCATTACGGTAAACAGTTCACTGTACTTACTTTCATACATGTTACAACTATATGAGTTAGCCTCAACAACTGCCATTACGGTAAACAGTTCACTGTACTTTCTCTCACACACGTTACAACTATATGAGTTAGCATGAACAACTACCATTACGGTAAACAGTTCACTGTACTTACGCTCATACACGTTACACCTATATGAGATAGCATGAGCAACTGCCATTACGGTAAACAGTTCACTGTACTTACTCTCATACATGTTACAACTATATGAGTTAGCATGAACAACTGCAATTACGGTAAACAGTTCACTGTACTTACACTCACAATGCGTTACAACTATATGAGTTAGCCTGAACAACTGCCATTACGATAAACCGTTCACTGTACTTACTCTCACACACGTTACAACTATATGAGTTAGCATGAACAACTGCCATTACGGTAAAGAGTTCACTGTACTTCCTCTCACACATGTTACAACTATATGAGTTAGCATGAACAACTGCCATTACGGTAAACAGTTCACTGTACTTACTCTCACAACAAAGTACAACTATATGAGTTAGCATGAACAACTGCCGTTACGGTAAACAGTTCACTGTACTTACTCACACAACACGTTACAACTACATGAGTTAGCATGAACAACTGCCATTACGGTAAACAGTTCGCTGTACTTACTCTCACAACACGTTACAACTATATTAGTTAGCATGAAGAACTGCCATTACGGTAAACAGTTCACTGTACTTACTTTCATACATGTTACAACTATATGAGTTAGCCTGAACAACTGCCATTACGGTAAACAGTTCACTGTACTTTCTCTCACACACGTTACAACTATATGAGTTAGCATGAACAACTACCATTACGGTAAACAGTTCACTGTACTTACGCTCATACACGTTACACCTATATGAGATAGCATGAACAACTGCCATTACGGTAAACAGTTCACTGTACTTACTCTCATACATGTTACAACTATATGAGTTAGCATGAACAACTGCAATTACGGTAAACAGTTCACTGTACTTACGCTCACAATGCGTTACAACTATATGAGTTAGCCTGAACAACTGCCATTACGATAAACCGTTCACTGTACTTACTCTCACAACACGTTACAAATATATTAGTTAGCATGAATAACTGCCATTACGGTAAACAGTTCACTATACTTACTTTCATACATGTTACAACTAAATGAGTTAGCCTGAACAACTGCCATTACGGTAAACAGTTCACTGTACTTTCTCTCACACACGTTACAACTATATGAGTTAGCATGAACAACTACCATTACGGTAAACAGTTCACTGTACTTACGCTCATACACGTTACACCTATATGAGTTAGCATGAACAACTGCCATTACGGTAAACAGTTCGCTGTACTTACTCTCACACACGTTACAACTATATGAGTTAGCATGAACAACTGCCATTACGGTAAAGAGTTCACTGTACTTCCTCTCACACATGTTACAACTATATGAGTTAGAAGGAACAACTGCCATTACGGTAAACAGTTAACTCTACTTACTCTCATACATGTTACAACTCTATGAGTTAGCATGAACAACTGCCATTACGGTAAACAGTTCACTGTACTTACTCTCACAACACATTACAACTATATGAGTTAGCATGAACAACTACCATTACGGTAAACAGTTCACTGTACTTACGATCATACACGTTACACCTATATGAGTTAGCATGAACAACTGCCATTACGGTAAACAGTTCACTGTACTTACTCTCATACATGTTACAACTATATGAGTTAGCATGAACAACTGCAATTACGGTAAACAGTTCACTGTACTTACGCTCACAATGCGTTACAACTATATGAGTTAGCCTGAACAACTGCCATTACGATAAACCGTTCACTGTACTTACTCTCACACACGTTACAACTATATGAGTTAGCATGAACAACTGCCATTACGGTAAAGAGTTCGCTATACTTACTCTCACAACACGTTACAACTATATTAGTTAGCATGAAGAACTGCCATTACGGTAAACAGTTCACTGTACTTACTTTCATACATGTTACAACTATATGAGTTAGCCTGAACAACTGCCATTACGATAAACAGTTCACTGTACTTTCTCTCACACACGTTACAACTATATTAGTTAGCATGAAGAACTGCCATTACGGTAAACAGTTCACTGTACTTACTTTCATACATGTTACAACTATATGAGTTAGCCTGAACAACTGCCATTACGGTAAACAGTTCACTGTACTTTCTCTCACACACGTTACAACTATATGAGTTAGCATGAACAACTACCATTACGGTAAACAGTTCACTGTACTTACGCTCATACACGTTACACCTATATGAGATAGCATGAACAACTGCCATTACGGTAAACAGTTCACTGTACTTACTCTCATACATGTTACAACTATATGAGTTAGCATGAACAACTGCAATTACGGTAAACAGTTCACTGTACTTACGCTCACAATGCGTTACAACTATATGAGTTAGCCTGAACAACTGCCATTACGATAAACCGTTCACTGTACTTACTCTCACACACGTTACAACTATATGAGTTAGCATGAACAACTGCCATTACGGTAAAGAGTTCACTGTACTTCCTCTCACACATGTTACAACTATATGAGTTAGGAATAACAACTGTCATTACGTTAAACAGTTCACTCGACTTACTCTCATACATGTTACAACTATATGAGTTAGCATGAACAACTGCCATTACGGTAAACAGTTCACTGTACTTACTCTCACAACACATTACAACTATATGAGTTAGCATGAACAACTGCCATTACGGTAAACAGTTCACTGTACTTCCTCTCACACATGTTACAACTATATGAGTTAGCATGAACAACTGCCATTACGGTAAACAGTTCACTGTACTTACTCTCACAACAAAGTACAACTATATGAGTTAGCATGAACAACTGCCGTTACGGTAAACAGTTCACTGTACTTACTCACACAACACGTTACAACTACATGAGTTAGCATGAACAACTGCCATTACGGTAAACAGTTCGCTGTACTTACTCTCACAACACGTTACAACTATATTAGTTAGCATGAAGAACTGCCATTACGGTAAACAGTTCACTGTACTTACTTTCATACATGTTACAACTATATGAGTTAGCCTGAACAACTGCCATTACGGTAAACAGTTCACTGTACTTACTCACACAACACGTTACAACTACATGAGTTAGCATGAACAACTGCCATTACGGTAAACAGTTCGCTGTACTTACTCTCACAACACGTTACAACTATATTAGTTAGCATGAATAACTGCCATTACGGTAAACAGTTCACTATACTTACTTTCATACATGTTACAACTATATGAGTTAGCCTGAACAACTGCCATTACGGTAATCAGTTCACTGTACTTTCTCTCACACACGTTACAACTATATGAGTTAGCATGAACAACTACCATTACGGTAAACAGTTCACTGTACTTACGCTCATACACGTTACACCTATATGAGTTAGCATGAACAACTGCCATTACGGTAAACAGTTCGCTGTACTTACTCTCACACACGTTACAACTATATGAGTTAGCATGAACAACTGCCATTACGGTAAAGAGTTCACTGTACTTCCTCTCACACATGTTACAACTATATGAGTTAGGAGGAACAACTGCCATTACGGTAAACAGTTAACTCTACTTACTCTCATACATGTTACAACTCTATGAGTTAGCATGAACAACTGCCATTACGGTAAACAGTTCACTGTACTTACTCTCACAACACATTACAACTATATGAGTTAGCATGAACAACTACCATTACGGTAAACAGTTCACTGTACTTACGCTCATACACGTTACACCTATATGAGTTAGCATGAACAACTGCCATTACGGTAAACAGTTCACTGTACTTACTCTCATACATGTTACAACTATATGAGTTAGCATGAACAACTGCAATTACGGTAAACAGTTCACTGTACTTACGCTCACAATGCGTTACAACTATATGAGTTAGCCTGAACAACTGCCATTACGATAAACCGTTCACTGTACTTACTCTCACAACAAATTACAACTATATGAGTTAGCATGAACAACTGCCATTACGGTAAAGAGTTCGCTATACTTACTCTCACAACACGTTACAACTATATTAGTTAGCATGAAGAACTGCCATTACGGTAAACAGTTCACTGTACTTACTTTCATACATGTTACAACTATATGAGTTAGCCTCAACAACTGCCATTACGGTAAACAGTTCACTGTACTTTCTCTCACACACGTTACAACTATATGAGTTAGCATGAACAACTACCATTACGGTAAACAGTTCACTGTACTTACGCTCATACACGTTACACCTATATGAGATAGCATGAGCAACTGCCATTACGGTAAACAGTTCACTGTACTTACTCTCATACATGTTACAACTATATGAGTTAGCATGAACAACTGCAATTACGGTAAACAGTTCACTGTACTTACACTCACAATGCGTTACAACTATATGAGTTAGCCTGAACAACTGCCATTACGATAAACCGTTCACTGTACTTACTCTCACACACGTTACAACTATATGAGTTAGCATGAACAACTGCCATTACGGTAAAGAGTTCACTGTACTTCCTCTCACACATGTTACAACTATATGAGTTAGCATGAACAACTGCCATTACGGTAAACAGTTCACTGTACTTACTCTCACAACAAAGTACAACTATATGAGTTAGCATGAACAACTGCCGTTACGGTAAACAGTTCACTGTACTTACTCACACAACACGTTACAACTACATGAGTTAGCATGAACAACTGCCATTACGGTAAACAGTTCGCTGTACTTACTCTCACAACACGTTACAACTATATTAGTTAGCATGAAGAACTGCCATTACGGTAAACAGTTCACTGTACTTACTTTCATACATGTTACAACTATATGAGTTAGCCTGAACAACTGCCATTACGGTAAACAGTTCACTGTACTTTCTCTCACACACGTTACAACTATATGAGTTAGCATGAACAACTACCATTACGGTAAACAGTTCACTGTACTTACGCTCATACACGTTACACCTATATGAGATAGCATGAACAACTGCCATTACGGTAAACAGTTCACTGTACTTACTCTCATACATGTTACAACTATATGAGTTAGCATGAACAACTGCAATTACGGTAAACAGTTCACTGTACTTACGCTCACAATGCGTTACAACTATATGAGTTAGCCTGAACAACTGCCATTACGATAAACCGTTCACTGTACTTACTCTCACAACACGTTACAACTATATTAGTTAGCATGAATAACTGCCATTACGGTAAACAGTTCACTATACTTACTTTCATACATGTTACAACTAAATGAGTTAGCCTGAACAACTGCCATTACGGTAAACAGTTCACTGTACTTTCTCTCACACACGTTACAACTATATGAGTTAGCATGAACAACTACCATTACGGTAAACAGTTCACTGTACTTACGCTCATACACGTTACACCTATATGAGTTAGCATGAACAACTGCCATTACGGTAAACAGTTCGCTGTACTTACTCTCACACACGTTACAACTATATGAGTTAGCATGAACAACTGCCATTACGGTAAAGAGTTCACTGTACTTCCTCTCACACATGTTACAACTATATGAGTTAGAAGGAACAACTGCCATTACGGTAAACAGTTAACTCTACTTACTCTCATACATGTTACAACTCTATGAGTTAGCATGAACAACTGCCATTACGGTAAACAGTTCACTGTACTTACTCTCACAACACATTACAACTATATGAGTTAGCATGAACAACTACCATTACGGTAAACAGTTCACTGTACTTACGATCATACACGTTACACCTATATGAGTTAGCATGAACAACTGCCATTACGGTAAACAGTTCACTGTACTTACTCTCATACATGTTACAACTATATGAGTTAGCATGAACAACTGCAATTACGGTAAACAGTTCACTGTACTTACGCTCACAATGCGTTACAACTATATGAGTTAGCCTGAACAACTGCCATTACGATAAACCGTTCACTGTACTTACTCTCACACACGTTACAACTATATGAGTTAGCATGAACAACTGCCATTACGGTAAAGAGTTCGCTATACTTACTCTCACAACACGTTACAACTATATTAGTTAGCATGAAGAACTGCCATTACGGTAAACAGTTCACTGTACTTACTTTCATACATGTTACAACTATATGAGTTAGCCTGAACAACTGCCATTACGGTAAACAGTTCACTGTACTTTCTCTCACACACGTTACAACTATATGAGTTAGCATGAACAACTACCATTACGGTAAACAGTTCACTGTACTTACGCTCATACACGTTACACCTATATGACATAGCATGAGCAACTGCCATTACGGTAAACAGTTCACTGTACTTACTCTCATACATGTTACAACTATATGAGTTAGCATGAACAGCTGCAATTACGGTAAACAGTTCACTGTACTTACACTCACAATGCGTTACAACTATATGAGTTAGCCTGAACAACTGCCATTACGATAAACCGTTCACTGTACTTACTCTCACACACGTTACAACTATATGAGTTAGCATGAACAACTGCCATTACGGTAAAGAGTTCACTGTACTTCCTCTCACACATGTTACAACTATATGAGTTAGCATGAACAACTGCCATTACGGTAAACAGTTCACTGTACTTACTCTCACAACAAAGTACAACTATATGAGTTAGCATGAACAACTGCCGTTACGGTAAACAGTTCACTGTACTTACTCACACAACACGTTACAACTACATGAGTTAGCATGAACAACTGCCATTACGGTAAACAGTTCGCTGTACTTACTCTCACAACACGTTACAACTATATTAGTTAGCATGAAGAACTGCCATTACGGTAAACAGTTCACTGTACTTACTTTCATACATGTTACAACTATATGAGTTAGCATGAACAACTGCCATTACGGTAAACAGTTCACTGTACTTACTCTCACAACAAAGTACAACTATATGAGTTAGCATGAACAACTGCCGTTACGGTAAACAGTTCACTGTACTTACTCACACAACACGTTACAACTACATGAGTTAGCATGAAGAACTGCCATTACGGTAAACAGTTCGCTGTACTTACTATCACAACACGTTACAACTATATTAGTTAGCATGAAGAACTGCCATTACGGTAAACAGTTCACTGTACTTACTTTCATACATGTTACAACTATATGAGTTAGCCTGAACAACTGCCATTACGGTAAACAGTTCACTGTACTTTCTCTCACACACGTTACAACTATATGAGTTAGCATGAACAACTACCATTACGGTAAACAGTTCACTGTACTTACGCTCATACACGTTACACCTATATGAGATAGCATGAACAACTGCAATTACGGTAAACAGTTCACTGTACTTACGCTCACAATGCGTTACAACTATATGAGTTAGCCTGAACAACTGCCATTACGATAAACCGTTCACTGTACTTACTCTCACACACGTTACAACTATATGAGTTAGCATGAACAACTGCCATTACGGTAAAGAGTTCACTGTACTTCCTCTCACACATGTTACAACTATATGAGTTAGGAATAACAACTGCCATTACGTTAAACAGTTCACTCTACTTACTCTCATACATGTTACAACTATATGAGTTAGCATGAACAACTGCCATTACGGTAAACAGTTCACTGTGCTTACTCACACAACACGTTACAACTACATGAGTTAGCATGAACAACTGCCATTACGGTAAACAGTTCGCTGTACTTACTCTCACACACGTTACAACTATATGAGTTAGCATGAACAACTGCCATTACGGTAAAGAGTTCACTGTACTTCCTCTCACACATGTTACAACTATATGAGTTAGGAGGAACAACTGCCATTACGTTAAACAGTTCACTCTACTTAGTCTCATACATGTTACAACTATATGAGTTAGCATGAACAACTGCCATTACGGTAAACAGTTCACTGTACTTACTCTCACAACACATTACAACTATATGCGTTAGCATGAACAACTGCCATTACGGTAAACAGTTCACTGTACTTACTCACACAACACGTTACAACTACATGAGTTAGCATGAACAACTGCCATTACGGTAAAGAGTTCACTGTACTTCCTCTCACACATGTTACAACTATATAAGTTAGAAGGAACAACTGCCATTACGGTAAACAGTTAACTCTACTTACTCTCATACATGTTACAACTCTATGAGTTAGCATGAACAACTGCCATTACGGTAAACAGTTCACTGTACTTACTCTCAGAACACATTACAACTATATGAGTTAGCATGAACAACTACCATTACGGTAAACAGTTCACTGTACTTACGCTCATACACGTTACACCTATATGAGATAGCATGAACAACTGCCATTACGGTAAACAGTTCACTGTACTTACTCTCATACATGTTACAACTATATGAGTTAGCATGAACAACTGCAATTACGGTAAACAGTTCACTGTACTTACGCTCACAATGCGTTACAACTATATGAGTTAGGAATAACAACTGCCATTACGTTAAACAGTTCACTCTACTTACTCTCATACATGTTACAACTATATGAGTTAGCATGAACAACTGCCATTACGGTAAACAGTTCACTGTACTTACTCTCACAACACATTACAACTATATGAGTTAGCATGAACAACTGCCATTACGGTAAACAGTTCACTGTACTTACTCACACAACACGTTACAACTACATGAGTTAGCATGAGCAACTGCCATTACGGTAAACAGTTCGCTGTACTTACTCTCACACACGTTACAACTATATGAG
Source organism: Lampris incognitus (assembly GCF_029633865.1). NCBI lineage: Eukaryota > Metazoa > Chordata > Actinopteri > Lampriformes > Lampridae > Lampris > Lampris incognitus. The sequence continues at coordinate 62,815,297 of NC_079211.1, read as the reverse complement.
TTAGCATGAACAACTGCCATTACGGTAAAGAGTTCACTGTACTTCCTCTCACACATGTTACAACTATATGAGTTAGGAGGAACAACTGCCATTACGTTAAACAGTTCACTCTACTTACTCTCATACATGTTACAACTATATGAGTTAGCATGAACAACTGCCATTACGGTAAACAGTTCACTGTACTTAATCTCACAACACATTACAACTATATGAGTTAGCATGAACAACTGCCATTACGGTAAACAGTTCACTGTACTTACTCACACAACACGTTACAACTACATGAGTTAGCATGAACAACTGCCATTACGGTAAACAGTTCGCTGTACTTACTCTCACAACACGTTACAACTATATTAGTTAGCATGAATAACTGCCATTACGGTAAACAGTTCACTGTACTTACTTTCATACATGTTACAACTATATGAGTTAGCCTGAACAACTGCCATTACGGTAAACAGTTCACTGTACTTTCTCTCACACACGTTACAACTATATGAGTTAGCATGAACAACTACCATTACGGTAAACAGTTCACTGTACTTACGCTCATACACGTTACACCTATATGAGATAGCATGAACAACTGCCATTACGGTAAACAGTTCACTGTACTTACTCTCATACATGTTACAACTATATGAGTTAGCATGAACAACTGCAATTACGGTAAACAGTTCACTGTACTTACGCTCACAATGCGTTACAACTATATGAGTTAGCCTGAACAACTGCCATTACGATAAACCATTCACTGTACTTACTCTCACACACGTTACAACTATATGAGTTAGCATGAACAACTGCCATTACGGTAAAGAGTTCACTGTACTTCCTCTCACACATGTTACAACTATATGAGTTAGGAATAACAACTGCCATTACGTTAAACAGTTCACTCTACTTACTCTCATACATGTTACAACTATATGAGTTAGCATGAACAACTGCCATTACGGTAAACAGTTCACTGTACTTACTCTCACAACACATTACAACTATATGAGTTAGCATGAACAACTGCCATTACGGTAAACAGTTCACTGTGCTTACTCACACAACACGTTACAACTACATGAGTTAGCATGAACAACTGCCATTACGGTAAACAGTTCGCTGTACTTACTCTCACACACGTTACAACTATATGAGTTAGCATGAACAACTGCCATTACGGTAAAGAGTTCACTGTACTTCCTCTCACACATGTTACAACTATATGAGTTAGGAGGAACAACTGCCATTACGTTAAACAGTTCACTCTACTTACTCTCATACATGTTACAACTATATGAGTTAGCATGAACAACTGCCATTACGGTAAACAGTTCACTGTACTTACTCTCACAACACATTACAACTATATGACTTAGCATGAACAACTGCCATTACGGTAAACAGTTCACTGTACTTACTCACACAACACGTTACAACTACATGAGTTAGCATGAACAACTGCCATTACGGTAAAGAGTTCACTGTACTTCCTCTCACACATGTTACAACTATATAAGTTAGAAGGAACAACTGCCATTACGGTAAACAGTTAACTCTACTTACTCTCATACATGTTACAACTCTATGAGTTAGCATGAACAACTGCCATTACGGTAAACAGTTCACTGTACTTACTCTCAGAACACATTACAACTATATGAGTTAGCATGAACAACTACCATTACGGTAAACAGTTCACTGTACTTACGCTCATACACGTTACACCTATATGAGATAGCATGAACAACTGCCATTACGGTAAACAGTTCACTGTACTTACTCTCATACATGTTACAACTATATGAGTTAGCATGAACAACTGCAATTACGGTAAACAGTTCACTGTACTTACGCTCACAATGCGTTACAACTATATGAGTTAGCCTGAACAACTGCCATTACGATAAACCGTTCACTGTACTTACTCTCACACACGTTACAACTATATGAGTTAGCATGAACAACTGCCATTACGGTAAAGAGTTCACTGTACTTCCTCTCACACATGTTACAACTCTATGAGTTAGGAATAACAACTGCCATTACGTTAAACAGTTCACTCTACTTACTCTCATACATGTTACAACTATATGAGTTAGCATGAACAACTGCCATTACGGTAAACAGTTCACTGTACTTACTCTCACAACACATTACAACTATATGAGTTAGCATGAACAACTGCCATTACGGTAAACAGTTCACTGTACTTACTCACACAACACGTTACAACTACATGAGTTAGCATGAACAACTGCCATTACGGTAAACAGTTCGCTGTACTTACTCTCACACACGTTACAACTATATGAGTTAGCATGAACAACTGCCATTACGGTAAAGAGTTCACTGGACTTCCTCTCACACATGTTACAACTATATGAGTTAGGAGGAACAACTGCCATTACGTTAAACAGTTCACTCTACTTACTCTCATACATGTTACAACTATATGAGTTAGCATGAACAACTGCCATTACGGTAAACAGTTCACTGTACTTAATCTCACAACACATTACAACTATATGAGTTAGCATGAACAACTGCCATTACGGTAAACAGTTCACTGTACTTACTCACACAACACGTTACAACTACATGAGTTAGCATGAACAACTGCCATTACGGTAAACAGTTCGCTGTACTTACTCTCACAACACGTTACAACTATATTAGTTAGCATGAATAACTGCCATTACGGTAAACAGTTCACTGTACTTACTTTCATACATGTTACAACTATATGAGTTAGCCTGAACAACTGCCATTACGGTAAACAGTTTACTGTACTTCCTCTCACACACGTTACAACTATATGAGTTAGCATGAACAACTACCATTACGGTAAACAGTTCACTGTACTTACGCTCATACACGTTACACCTATATGAGTTAGCATGAACAACTGCCATTACGGTAAACAGTTCGCTGTACTTACTCTCACACACGTTACAACTATATGAGTTAGCATGAACAACTGCCATTACGGCAAAGAGTTCACTGTACTTCCTCTCACACATGTTACAACTATATGAGTTAGAAGGAACAACTGCCATTACGGTAAACAGTTAACTCTACTTACTCTCATACATGTTACAACTCTATGAGTTAGCATGAACAACTGCCATTACGGTAAACAGTTCACTGTACTTACTCTCACAACACATTACAACTATATGAGTTAGCATGAACAACTACCATTACGGTAAACAGTTCACTGTACTTACGCTCATACACGTTACACCTATATGAGTTAGCATGAACAACTGCCATTACGGTAAACAGTTCACTGTACTTACGCTCACAATGCGTTACAACTATATGAGTTAGCCTGAACAACTGCCATTACGATAAACCGTTCACTGTACTTACTCTCACACACGTTACAACTATATGAGTTAGTATGAACAACTGCCATTACGGTAAAGAGTTCGCTATACTTAGTCTCACAACACGTTACAACTATATTAGTTAGCATGAAGAACTGCCATTACGGTAAACAGTTCACTGTACTTACTTTCATACATGTTACAACTATATGAGTTAGCCTGAACAACTGCCATTACGGTAAACAGTTCACTGTACTTTCTCTCACACACGTTAAAACTATATGAGTTAGCATGAACAACTACCATTACGGTAAACAGTTCACTGTACTTACGCTCATACACGTTACACCTATATGAGATAGCATGAACAACTGCCATTACGGTAAACAGTTCACTGTACTTACTCTCATACATGTTACAACTATATGAGTTAGCATGAACAACTGCCATTACGGTAAAGAGTTCACTGTACTTCCTCTCACACATGTTACAACTATATGAGTTAGGAGGAACAACTGCCATTACGTTAAACAGTTCACTCTACTTACTCTCATACATGTTACAACTATATGAGTTAGCATGAACAACTGCCATTACGGTAAACAGTTCACTGTACTTACTCTCACAACACATTACAACTATATGAGTTAGCATGAACAACTGCCATTACGGTAAACAGTTCACTGTACTTACTCACACAACACGTTACAACTACATGAGTTAGCATGAACAACTGCCATTACGGTAAACAGTTCGCTGTACTTACTCTCACAACACGTTACAACTATATTAGTTAGCATGAATAACTGCCATTACGGTAAACATTTCACTGTACTTACTTTCATACATGTTACAACTATATGAGTTAGCCTGAACAACTGCCATTACGGTAAACAGTTCACTGTACTTTCTCTCACACACGTTACAACTATATGAGTTAGCATGAACAACTACCATTACGGTAAACAGTTCACTGTACTTACGCTCATACACGTTACACCTATATGAGTTAGCATGAACAACTGCCATTACGGTAAACAGTTCGCTGTACTTACTCTCACACACGTTACAACTATATGAGTTAGCATGAACAACTGCCATTACGGTAAAGAGTTCACTGTACTTCCTCTCACACATGTTACAACTATATGAGTTAGAAGGAACAACTGCCATTACGGTAAACAGTTAACTCTACTTACTCTCATACATGTTACAACTCTATGAGTTAGCATGAACAACTGCCATTACGGTAAACAGTTCACTGTACTTACTCTCACAACACATTACAACTATATGAGTTAGCATGAACAACTACCATTACGGTAAACAGTTCACTGTACTTACGCTCATACACGTTACACCTATATGAGTTAGCATGAACAACTGCCATTACGGTAAACAGTTCACTGTACTTACTCTAATACATGTTACAACTATATGAGTTAGCATGAACAACTGCAATTACGGTAAACAGTTCACTGTACTTACGCTCACAATGCGTTACAACTATATGAGTTAGCCTGGACAACTGCCATTACGATAAACCGTTCACTGTACTTACTCTCACACACGTTACAACTATATGAGTTAGCATGAACAACTGCCATTACGGTAAAGAGTTCGCTATACTTACTCTCACAACACGTTACAACTATATTAGTTAGCATGAAGAACTGCCATTACGGTAAACAGTTCACTGTACTTACTTTCATACATGTTACAACTATATGAGTTAGCCTGCACAACTGCCATTACGGTAAACAGTTCACTGTACTTTCTCTCACACACGTTACAACTATATGAGTTAGCATGAACAACTACCATTACGGTAAACAGTTCACTGTACTTACGCTCATACACGTTACACCTATATGAGATAGCATGAACAACTGCCATTACGGTAAACAGTTCACTGTACTTACTCTCATACATGTTACAACTATATGAGTTAGCATGAACAACTGCAATTACGGTAAACAGTTCACTGTACTTACGCTCACAATGCGTTACAACTATATGAGTTAGCCTGAACAACTGCCATTACGATAAACCGTTCACTGTACTTACTCTCACACACGTTACAACTATATGAGTTAGCATGAACAACTGCCATTACGGTAAAGAGTTCGCTATACTTACTCTCACAACACGTTACAACTATATTAGTTAGCATGAAGAACTGCCATTACGGTAAACAGTTCACTGTACTTACTTTCATACATGTTACAACTATATGAGTTAGCCTGAACAACTGCCATTACGGTAAACAGTTCACTGTACTTTCTCTCACACACGTTACAACTATATGAGTTAGCATGAACAACTACCATTACGGTAAACAGTTCACTGTACATACGCTCATACACGTTACACCTATATGAGATAGCATGAACAACTGCCATTACGGTAAACAGTTCACTGTACTTACTCTCATACATGTTACAACTATATGAGTTAGCATGAACAACTGCAATTACGGTAAACAGTTCACTGTACTTACACTCACAATGCGTTACAACTATATGAGTTAGCCTGAGCAACTGCCATTACGATAAACCGTTCACTGTACTTACTCTCACACACGTTACAACTATATGAGTTAGCATGAACAACTGCCATTACGGTAAAGAGTTCACTGTACTTCCTCTCACACATGTTACAACTATATGAGTTGGGAGGAACAACTGCCATTACGTTAAACAGTTCACTCTACTTACTCTCATACATGTTACAACTATATGAGTTAGCATGAACAACTGCCATTACGGTAAACAGTTCACTGTACTTACGCTCACAATGCGTTACAACTATATGAGTTAGCCTGAACAACTGCCATTACGATAAACCATTCACTGTACTTACTCTCACACACGTTACAACTATATGAGTTAGCATGAACAACTGCCATTACGGTAAAGAGTTCACTGTACTTCCTCTCACACATGTTACAACTATATGAGTTAGGAATAACAACTGCCATTACGTTAAACAGTTCACTCTACTTACTCTCATACATGTTACAACTATATGAGTTAGCATGAACAACTGCCATTACGGTAAACAGTTCACTGTACTTACTTTCATACATGTTACAACTATATGAGTTAGCCTGCACAACTGCCATTACGGTAAACAGTTCACTGTACTTTCTCTCACACACGTTACAACTATATGAGTTAGCATGAACAACTACCATTACGGTAAACAGTTCACTGTACTTACGCTCATACACGTTACACCTATATGAGATAGCATGAACAACTGCCATTACGGTAAACAGTTCACTGTACTTACTCTCATACATGTTACAACTATATGAGTTAGCATGAACAACTGCAATTACGGTAAACAGTTCACTGTACTTACGCTCACAATGCGTTACAACTATATGAGTTAGCCTGAACAACTGCCATTACGATAAACCGTTCACTGTACTTACTCTCACACACGTTACAACTATATGAGTTAGCATGAACAACTGCCATTACGGTAAAGAGTTCGCTATACTTACTCTCACAACACGTTACAACTATATTAGTTAGCATGAAGAACTGCCATTACGGTAAACAGTTCACTGTACTTACTTTCATACATGTTACAACTATATGAGTTAGCCTGAACAACTGCCATTACGGTAAACAGTTCACTGTACTTTCTCTCACACACGTTACAACTATATGAGTTAGCATGAACAACTACCATTACGGTAAACAGTTCACTGTACATACGCTCATACACGTTACACCTATATGAGATAGCATGAACAACTGCCATTACGGTAAACAGTTCACTGTACTTACTCTCATACATGTTACAACTATATGAGTTAGCATGAACAACTGCAATTACGGTAAACAGTTCACTGTACTTACACTCACAATGCGTTACAACTATATGAGTTAGCCTGAGCAACTGCCATTACGATAAACCGTTCACTGTACTTACTCTCACACACGTTACAACTATATGAGTTAGCATGAACAACTGCCATTACGGTAAAGAGTTCACTGTACTTCCTCTCACACATGTTACAACTATATGAGTTGGGAGGAACAACTGCCATTACGTTAAACAGTTCACTCTACTTACTCTCATACATGTTACAACTATATGAGTTAGCATGAACAACTGCCATTACGGTAAACAGTTCACTGTACTTACGCTCACAATGCGTTACAACTATATGAGTTAGCCTGAACAACTGCCATTACGATAAACCATTCACTGTACTTACTCTCACACACGTTACAACTATATGAGTTAGCATGAACAACTGCCATTACGGTAAAGAGTTCACTGTACTTCCTCTCACACATGTTACAACTATATGAGTTAGGAATAACAACTGCCATTACGTTAAACAGTTCACTCTACTTACTCTCATACATGTTACAACTATATGAGTTAGCATGAACAACTGCCATTACGGTAAACAGTTCACTGTACTTACTCTCACAACACATTACAACTATATGAGTTAGCATGAACAACTGCCATTACGGTAAACAGTTCACTGTGCTTACTCACACAACACGTTACAACTACATGAGTTAGCATGAACAACTGCCATTACGGTAAACAGTTCGCTGTACTTACTCTCACACACGTTACAACTATATGAGTTAGCATGAACAACTGCCATTACGGTAAAGAGTTCACTGTACTTCCTCTCACACATGTTACAACTATATGAGTTAGGAGGAACAACTGCCATTACGTTAAACAGTTCACTCTACTTACTCTCATACATGTTACAACTATATGAGTTAGCATGAACAACTGCCATTACGGTAAACAGTTCACTGTACTTACTCTCACAACACATTACAACTATATGAGTTAGCATGAACAACTGCCATTACGGTAAACAGTTCACTGTACTTACTCACACAACACGTTACAACTACATGAGTTAGCATGAACAACTGCCATTACGGTAAAGAGTTCACTGTACTTCCTCTCACACATGTTACAACTATATAAGTTAGAAGGAACAACTGCCATTACGGTAAACAGTTAACTCTACTTACTCTCATACATGTTACAACTCTATGAGTTAGCATGAACAACTGCCATTACGGTAAACAGTTCACTGTACTTACTCTCAGAACACATTACAACTATATGAGTTAGCTTGAACAACTACCATTACGGTAAACAGTTCACTGTACTTACGCTCATACACGTTACACCTATATGAGATAGCATGAACAACTGCCATTACGGTAAACAGTTCACTGTACTTACTCTCATACATGTTACAACTATATGAGTTAGCATGAACAACTGCAATTACGGTAAACAGTTCACTGTACTTACGCTCACAATGCGTTACAACTATATGAGTTAGCCTGAACAACTGCCATTACGATAAACCGTTCACTGTACTTACTCTCACACACGTTACAACTATATGAGTTAGCATGAACAACTGCCATTACGGTAAAGAGTTCACTGTACTTCCTCTCACACATGTTACAACTCTATGAGTTAGGAATAACAACTGCCATTACGTTAAACAGTTCACTCTACTTACTCTCATACATGTTACAACTATATGAGTTAGCATGAACAACTGCCATTACGGTAAACAGTTCACTGTACTTACTCTCACAACACATTACAACTATATGAGTTAGCATGAACAACTGCCATTACGGTAAACAGTTCACTGTACTTACTCACACAACACGTTACAACTACATGAGTTAGCATGAACAACTGCCATTACGGTAAACAGTTCGCTGTACTTACTCTCACACACGTTACAACTATATGAGTTAGCATGAACAACTGCCATTACGGTAAAGAGTTCACTGGACTTCCTCTCACACATGTTACAACTATATGAGTTAGGAGGAACAACTGCCATTACGTTAAACAGTTCACTCTACTTACTCTCATACATGTTACAACTATATGAGTTAGCATGAACAACTGCCATTACGGTAAACAGTTCACTGTACTTAATCTCACAACACATTACAACTATATGAGTTAGCATGAACAACTGCCATTACGGTAAACAGTTCACTGTACTTACTCACACAACACGTTACAACTACATGAGTTAGCATGAACAACTGCCATTACGGTAAACAGTTCGCTGTACTTACTCTCACAACACGTTACAACTATATTAGTTAGCATGAATAACTGCCATTACGGTAAACAGTTCACTGTACTTACTTTCATACATGTTACAACTATATGAGTTAGCCTGAACAACTGCCATTACGGTAAACAGTTTACTGTACTTCCTCTCACACACGTTACAACTATATGAGTTAGCATGAACAACTACCATTACGGTAAACAGTTCACTGTACTTACGCTCATACACGTTACACCTATATGAGTTAGCATGAACAACTGCCATTACGGTAAACAGTTCGCTGTACTTACTCTCACACACGTTACAACTATATGAGTTAGCATGAACAACTGCCATTACGGCAAAGAGTTCACTGTACTTCCTCTCACACATGTTACAACTATATGAGTTAGAAGGAACAACTGCCATTACGGTAAACAGTTAACTCTACTTACTCTCATACATGTTACAACTCTATGAGTTAGCATGAACAACTGCCATTACGGTAAACAGTTCACTGTACTTACTCTCACAACACATTACAACTATATGAGTTAGCATGAACAACTACCATTACGGTAAACAGTTCACTGTACTTACGCTCATACACGTTACACCTATATGAGTTAGCATGAACAACTGCCATTACGGTAAACAGTTCACTGTACTTACGCTCACAATGCGTTACAACTATATGAGTTAGCCTGAACAACTGCCATTACGATAAACCGTTCACTGTACTTACTCTCACACACGTTACAACTATATGAGTTAGTATGAACAACTGCCATTACGGTAAAGAGTTCGCTATACTTAGTCTCACAACACGTTACAACTATATTAGTTAGCATGAAGAACTGCCATTACGGTAAACAGTTCACTGTACTTACTTTCATACATGTTACAACTATATGAGTTAGCCTGAACAACTGCCATTACGGTAAACAGTTCACTGTACTTTCTCTCACACACGTTAAAACTATATGAGTTAGCATGAACAACTACCATTACGGTAAACAGTTCACTGTACTTACGCTCATACACGTTACACCTATATGAGATAGCATGAACAACTGCCATTACGGTAAACAGTTCACTGTACTTACTCTCATACATGTTACAACTATATGAGTTAGCATGAACAACTGCCATTACGGTAAAGAGTTCACTGTACTTCCTCTCACACATGTTACAACTATATGAGTTAGGAGGAACAACTGCCATTACGTTAAACAGTTCACTCTACTTACTCTCATACATGTTACAACTATATGAGTTAGCATGAACAACTGCCATTACGGTAAACAGTTCACTGTACTTACTCTCACAACACATTACAACTATATGAGTTAGCATGAACAACTGCCATTACGGTAAACAGTTCACTGTACTTACTCACACAACACGTTACAACTACATGAGTTAGCATGAACAACTGCCATTACGGTAAACAGTTCGCTGTACTTACTCTCACAACACGTTACAACTATATTAGTTAGCATGAATAACTGCCATTACGGTAAACAGTTCACTGTACTTACTTTCATACATGTTACAACTATATGAGTTAGCCTGAACAACTGCCATTACGGTAAACAGTTCACTGTACTTTCTCTCACACACGTTACAACTATATGAGTTAGCATGAACAACTACCATTACGGTAAACAGTTCACTGTACTTACGCTCATACACGTTACACCTATATGAGTTAGCATGAACAACTGCCATTACGGTAAACAGTTCGCTGTACTTACTCTCACACACGTTACAACTATATGAGTTAGCATGAACAACTGCCATTACGGTAAAGAGTTCACTGTACTTCCTCTCACACATGTTACAACTATATGAGTTAGAAGGAACAACTGCCATTACGGTAAACAGTTAACTCTACTTACTCTCATACATGTTACAACTCTATGAGTTAGCATGAACAACTGCCATTACGGTAAACAGTTCACTGTACTTACTCTCACAACACATTACAACTATATGAGTTAGCATGAACAACTACCATTACGGTAAACAGTTCACTGTACTTACGCTCATACACGTTACACCTATATGAGTTAGCATGAACAACTGCCATTACGGTAAACAGTTCACTGTACTTACTCTAATACATGTTACAACTATATGAGTTAGCATGAACAGCTGCAATTACGGTAAACAGTTCACTGTACTTACGCTCACAATGCGTTACAACTATATGAGTTAGCCTGGACAACTGCCATTACGATAAACCGTTCACTGTACTTACTCTCACACACGTTACAACTATATGAGTTAGCATGAACAACTGCCATTACGGTAAAGAGTTCGCTATACTTACTCTCACAACACGTTACAACTATATTAGTTAGCATGAAGAACTGCCATTACGGTAAACAGTTCACTGTACTTACTTTCATACATGTTACAACTATATGAGTTAGCCTGCACAACTGCCATTACGGTAAACAGTTCACTGTACTTTCTCTCACACACGTTACAACTATATGAGTTAGCATGAACAACTACCATTACGGTAAACAGTTCACTGTACTTACGCTCATACACGTTACACCTATATGAGATAGCATGAACAACTGCCATTACGGTAAACAGTTCACTGTACTTACTCGCATACATGTTACAACTATATGAGTTAGCATGAACAACTGCAATTACGGTAAACAGTTCACTGTACTTACGCTCACAATGCGTTACAACTATATGAGTTAGCCTGAACAACTGCCATTACGATAAACCGTTCACTGTACTTACTCTCACACACGTTACAACTATATGAGTTAGCATGAACAACTGCCATTACGGTAAAGAGTTCGCTATACTTACTCTCACAACACGTTACAACTATATTAGTTAGCATGAAGAACTGCCATTACGGTAAACAGTTCACTGTACTTACTTTCATACATGTTACAACTATATGAGTTAGCCTGAACAACTGCCATTACGGTAAACAGTTCACTGTACTTTCTCTCACACACGTTACAACTATATGAGTTAGCATGAACAACTACCATTACGGTAAACAGTTCACTGTACATACGCTCATACACGTTACACCTATATGAGATAGCATGAACAACTGCCATTACGGTAAACAGTTCACTGTACTTACTCTCATACATGTTACAACTATATGAGTTAGCATGAACAACTGCAATTACGGTAAACAGTTCACTGTACTTACACTCACAATGCGTTACAACTATATGAGTTAGCCTGAGCAACTGCCATTACGATAAACCGTTCACTGTACTTACTCTCACACACGTTACAACTATATGAGTTAGCATGAACAACTGCCATTACGGTAAAGAGTTCACTGTACTTCCTCTCACACATGTTACAACTATATGAGTTGGGAGGAACAACTGCCATTACGTTAAACAGTTCACTCTACTTACTCTCATACATGTTACAACTATATGAGTTAGCATGAACAACTGCCATTACGGTAAACAGTTCACTGTACTTACTCTCACAACACATTACAACTATATGAGTTAGCATGAACAACTGCCATTACGGTAAACAGTTCACTGTACTTACTCACACAACACGTTACAACTACATGAGTTAGCATGAACAACTGCCATTACGGTAAACAGTTCGCTGTACTTACTCTCAGACACGTTACAACTATATGAGTTAGCATGAACAACTGCCGTTACGGTAAAGAGTTCACTGTACTTCCTCTCACACATGTTACAACTATATGAGTTAGCATGAACAACTGCCATTACGGTAAACAGTTCACTGTACTTACTCTCACAACAAAGTACAACTATATGAGTTAGCATGAACAACTGCCATTACGGTAAACAGTTCACTGTACTTACTCACACAACACGTTACAACTACATGAGTTAGCATGAACAACTGCCATTACGGTAAACAGTTCGCTGTACTTACTCTCACAACACGTTACAACTATATTAGTTAGCATGAAGAACTGCCATTACGGTAAACAGTTCACTGTACTTACTTTCATACATGTTACAACTATATGAGTTAGCATGAACAACTGCCATTACGGTAAACAGTTCACTGTACTTTCTCTCACACACGTTACAACTATATGAGTTAGCATGAACAACTACCATTACGGTAAACAGTTCACTGTACTTACGCTCATACACGTTACACCTATATGAGATAGCATGAACAACTGCCATTACGGTAAACAGTTCACTGTACTTACTCTCATACATGTTACAACTATATGAGTTAGCATGAACAACTGCAATTACGGTAAACAGTTCACTGTACTTACGCTCACAATGCGTTACAACTATATGAGTTAGCCTGAACAACTGCCATTACGATAAACCGTTCACTGTACTTACTCTCACACACGTTACAACTATATGAGTTAGCATGAACAACTGCCATTACGGTAAAGAGTTCACTGTACTTCCTCTCACACATGTTACAACTATATGAGTTAGGAATAACAACTGCCATTACGTTAAACAGTTCACTCTACTTACTCTCATACATGTTACAACTATATGAGTTAGCATGAACAACTGCCATTACGGTAAACAGTTCACTGTACTTACTCTCACAACACATTACAACTATATGAGTTAGCATGAACAACTGCCATTACGGTAAACAGTTCACTGTACTTACTCACACAACACGTTACAACTACATGAGTTAGCATGAACAACTGCCATTACGGTAAACAGTTCGCTGTACTTACTCTCACACACGTTACAACTATATGAGTTAGCATGAAAAACTGCCATTACGGTAAAGAGTTCACTGTACTTCCTCTCACACATGTTACAACTATATGAGTTAGGAGGAACAACTGCCATTACGTTAAACAGTTCACTCTACTTACTCTCATACATGTTACAACTATATGAGTTAGCATGAACAACTGCCATTACGGTAAACAGTTCACTGTACTTACTCTCACAACACATTACAACTATATGAGTTAGCATGAACAACTGCCATTACGGTAAACAGTTCACTGTACTTACTCACACAACACGTTACAACTACATGAGTTAGCATGAACAACTGCCATTACGGTAAACAGTTCGCTGTACTTACTCTCACAACACGTTACAACTATATTAGTTAGCATGAATAACTGCCATTACGGTAAACAGTTCACTGTACTTACTTTCATACATGTTACAACTATATGAGTTAGCCTGAACAACTGCCATTACGGTAAACAGTTCACTGTACTTTCTCTCACACACGTTACAACTATATGAGTTAGCATGAACAACTACCATTACGGTAAACAGTTCACTGTACTTACGCTCATACACGTTACACCTATATGAGTTAGCATGAACAACTGCCATTACGGTAAACAGTTCGCTGTACTTACTCTCACACACGTTACAACTATATGAGTTAGCATGAACAACTGCCATTACGGTAAAGAGTTCACTGTACTTCCTCTCACACATGTTACAACTATATGAGTTAGAAGGAACAACTGCCATTACGGTAAACAGTTAACTCTACTTACTCTCATACATGTTACAACTCTATGAGTTAGCATGAACAACTGCCATTACGGTAAACAGTTCACTGTACTTACTCTCACAACACATTACAACTATATGAGTTAGCATGAACAACTACCATTACGGTAAACAGTTCACTGTACTTACGCTCATACACGTTACACCTATATGAGTTAGCATGAACAACTGCCATTACGGTAAACAGTTCACTGTACTTACTCTAATACATGTTACAACTATATGAGTTAGCATGAACAACTGCAATTACGGTAAACAGTTCACTGTACTTACGCTCACAATGCGTTACAACTATATGAGTTAGCCTGGACAACTGCCATTACGATAAACCGTTCACTGTACTTACTCTCACACACGTTACAACTATATGAGTTAGCATGAACAACTGCCATTACGGTAAAGAGTTCGCTATACTTACTCTCACAACACGTTACAACTATATTAGTTAGCATGAAGAACTGCCATTACGGTAAACAGTTCACTGTACTTACTTTCATACATGTTACAACTATATGAGTTAGCCTGCACAACTGCCATTACGGTAAACAGTTCACTGTACTTTCTCTCACACACGTTACAACTATATGAGTTAGCATGAACAACTACCATTACGGTAAACAGTTCACTGTACTTACGCTCATACACGTTACACCTATATGAGATAGCATGAACAACTGCCATTACGGTAAACAGTTCACTGTACTTACTCTCATACATGTTACAACTATATGAGTTAGCATGAACAACTGCAATTACGGTAAACAGTTCACTGTACTTACGCTCACAATGCGTTACAACTATATGAGTTAGCCTGAACAACTGCCATTACGATAAACCGTTCACTGTACTTACTCTCACACACGTTACAACTATATGAGTTAGCATGAACAACTGCCATTACGGTAAAGAGTTCGCTATACTTACTCTCACAACACGTTACAACTATATTAGTTAGCATGAAGAACTGCCATTACGGTAAACAGTTCACTGTACTTACTTTCATACATGTTACAACTATATGAGTTAGCCTGAACAACTGCCATTACGGTAAACAGTTCACTGTACTTTCTCTCACACACGTTACAACTATATGAGTTAGCATGAACAACTACCATTACGGTAAACAGTTCACTGTACATACGCTCATACACGTTACACCTATATGAGATAGCATGAACAACTGCCATTACGGTAAACAGTTCACTGTACTTACTCTCATACATGTTACAACTATATGAGTTAGCATGAACAACTGCAATTACGGTAAACAGTTCACTGTACTTACACTCACAATGCGTTACAACTATATGAGTTAGCCTGAGCAACTGCCATTACGATAAACCGTTCACTGTACTTACTCTCACACACGTTACAACTATATGAGTTAGCATGAACAACTGCCATTACGGTAAAGAGTTCACTGTACTTCCTCTCACACATGTTACAACTATATGAGTTGGGAGGAACAACTGCCATTACGTTAAACAGTTCACTCTACTTACTCTCATACATGTTACAACTATATGAGTTAGCATGAACAACTGCCATTACGGTAAACAGTTCACTGTACTTACTCTCACAACACATTACAACTATATGAGTTAGCATGAACAACTGCCATTACGGTAAACAGTTCACTGTACTTACTCACACAACACGTTACAACTACATGAGTTAGCATGAACAACTGCCATTACGGTAAACAGTTCGCTGTACTTACTCTCAGACACGTTACAACTATATGAGTTAGCATGAACAACTGCCGTTACGGTAAAGAGTTCACTGTACTTCCTCTCACACATGTTACAACTATATGAGTTAGCATGAACAACTGCCATTACGGTAAACAGTTCACTGTACTTACTCTCACAACAAAGTACAACTATATGAGTTAGCATGAACAACTGCCATTACGGTAAACAGTTCACTGTACTTACTCACACAACACGTTACAACTACATGAGTTAGCATGAACAACTGCCATTACGGTAAACAGTTCGCTGTACTTACTCTCACAACACGTTACAACTATATTAGTTAGCATGAAGAACTGCCATTACGGTAAACAGTTCACTGTACTTACTTTCATACATGTTACAACTATATGAGTTAGCATGAACAACTGCCATTACGGTAAACAGTTCACTGTACTTTCTCTCACACACGTTACAACTATATGAGTTAGCATGAACAACTACCATTACGGTAAACAGTTCACTGTACTTACGCTCATACACGTTACACCTATATGAGATAGCATGAACAACTGCCATTACGGTAAACAGTTCACTGTACTTACTCTCATACATGTTACAACTATATGAGTTAGCATGAACAACTGCAATTACGGTAAACAGTTCACTGTACTTACGCTCACAATGCGTTACAACTATATGAGTTAGCCTGAACAACTGCCATTACGATAAACCGTTCACTGTACTTACTCTCACACACGTTACAACTATATGAGTTAGCATGAACAACTGCCATTACGGTAAAGAGTTCACTGTACTTCCTCTCACACATGTTACAACTATATGAGTTAGGAATAACAACTGCCATTACGTTAAACAGTTCACTCTACTTACTCTCATACATGTTACAACTATATGAGTTAGCATGAACAACTGCCATTACGGTAAACAGTTCACTGTACTTACTCTCACAACACATTACAACTATATGAGTTAGCATGAACAACTGCCATTACGGTAAACAGTTCACTGTACTTACTCACACAACACGTTACAACTACATGAGTTAGCATGAACAACTGCCATTACGGTAAACAGTTCGCTGTACTTACTCTCACACACGTTACAACTATATGAGTTAGCATGAAAAACTGCCATTACGGTAAAGAGTTCACTGTACTTCCTCTCACACATGTTACAACTATATGAGTTAGGAGGAACAACTGCCATTACGTTAAACAGTTCACTCTACTTACTCTCATACATGTTACAACTATATGAGTTAGCATGAACAACTGCCATTACGGTAAACAGTTCACTGTACTTACTCTCACAACACATTACAACTATATGAGTTAGCATGAACAACTGCCATTACGGTAAACAGTTCACTGTACTTACTCACACAACACGTTACAACTACATGAGTTAGCATGAACAACTGCCATTACGGTAAACAGTTCGCTGTACTTACTCTCACAACACGTTACAACTATATTAGTTAGCATGAATAACTGCCATTACGGTAAACAGTTCACTGTACTTACTTTCATACATGTTACAACTATATGAGTTAGCCTGAACAACTGCCATTACGGTAAACAGTTCACTGTACTTTCTCTCACACACGTTACAACTATATGAGTTAGCATGAACAACTACCATTACGGTAAACAGTTCACTGTACTTACGCTCATACACGTTACACCTATATGAGTTAGCATGAACAACTGCCATTACGGTAAACAGTTCGCTGTACTTACTCTCACACACGTTACAACTATATGAGTTAGCATGAACAACTGCCATTACGGTAAAGAGTTCACTGTACTTCCTCTCACACATGTTACAACTATATGAGTTAGAAGGAACAACTGCCATTACGGTAAACAGTTAACTCTACTTACTCTCATACATGTTACAACTCTATGAGTTAGCATGAACAACTGCCATTACGGTAAACAGTTCACTGTACTTACTCTCACACACGTTACAACTATATGAGTTAGCATGAACAACTACCATTACGGTAAACAGTTCACTGTACTTACGCTCATACACGTTACACCTATATGAGTTAGCATGAACAACTGCCATTACGGTAAACAGTTCACTGTACTTACTCTCATACATGTTACAACTATATGAGTTAGCATGAACAACTGCAATTACGGTAAACAGTTCACTGTACTTACGCTCACAATGCGTTACAACTATATGAGTTAGCCTGAACAACTGCCATTACGATAAACCGTTCACTGTACTTACTCTCACACACGTTACAACTATATTAGTTAGCATGAAGAACTGCCATTACGGTAAACAGTTCACTGTACTTACTTTCATACATGTTACAACTATATGAGTTAGCCTGAACAACTGCCATTACGGTAAACAGTTCACTGTACTTTCTCTCACACACGTTACAACTATATGAGTTAGCCTGAACAACTACCATTACGGTAAACAGTTCACTGTACTTACGCTCATACACGTTACACCTATATGAGATAGCATGAACAACTGCCATTACGGTAAACAGTTCACTGTACTTACTCTCATACATGTTACAACTATATGAGTTAGCATGAACAACTGCCATTACGGTAAAGAGTTCACTGTACTTCCTCTCACACATGTTACAACTATATGAGTTAGGAGGAACAACTGCCATTACGTTAAACAGT
The DNA here is from genome assembly GCF_029633865.1 of Lampris incognitus. Classification (NCBI taxonomy): domain Eukaryota; kingdom Metazoa; phylum Chordata; class Actinopteri; order Lampriformes; family Lampridae; genus Lampris; species Lampris incognitus. The sequence continues at coordinate 62,795,956 of NC_079211.1, read as the reverse complement.
TCACTCTACTTACACTCATACATGTTACAACTATATGAGTTAGCATGAACAACTGCCATTACGGTAAACAGTTCACTGTACTTACTCTCACAACACATTACAACTATATGAGTTAGCATGAACAACTGCCATTACGGTAAACAGTTCACTGTACTTACTCACACAACACGTTACAACTACATGAGTTAGCATGAACAACTGCCATTACGGTAAACAGTTCGCTGTACTTACTCTCACAACACGTTACAACTATATTAGTTAGCATGAATAACTGCCATTACGGTAAACAGTTCACTGTACTTACTTTCATACATGTTACAACTATATGAGTTAGCCTGAACAACTGCCATTACGGTAAACAGTTCACTGTACTTTCTCTCACACACGTTACAACTATATGAGTTAGCATGAACAACTACCATTACGGTAAACAGTTCACTGTACTTACGCTCATACACGTTACACCTATATGAGTTAGCATGAACAACTGCCATTACGGTAAACAGTTCGCTGTACTTACTCTCATACATGTTACAACTATATGAGTTAGCATGAACAACTGCCATTACGGTAAACAGTTCACTGTACTTACTCTCACAACAAAGTACAACTATATGAGTTAGCATGAACAACTGCCATTACGGTAAACAGTTCACTGTACTTACTCTCACAACACATTACAACTATATGAGTTAGCATGAACAACTGCCATTACGGTAAACAGTTCACTGTACTTTCTCTCACACACGTTACAACTATATGAGTTAGCATGAACAACTACCATTACGGTAAACAGTTCGCTGCACTTACTCTCACACACGTTACAACTATATGAGTTAGCATGAACAAGTGCCATTACGGTAAACAGTTCGCTGTACTTAATCTCAGACATGTTACAACTATATGAGTTAGCATGAACAACTGCCATTACGGTAAACAGTTCGGTGTACTTACTCTCACACACGTTACAACTATATGAGTTAGCATGAACAACTGCCATTACGTAAAGAGTTCACTGTACTTCCTCTCACACATGTTACAACTATATGAGTTAGCATGAACAACTGCCATTACGGTAAACAGTTCACTGTACTTACTCTCACAACACATTACAACTATATGAGTTAGCATGAACAACTGCCATTACGGTAAACAGTTCACTCTACTTACTCTCACACACATTACAACTATATTATTTAGCATGAAAAACTGCCATTACGGTAAACAGTTCACTGTATTTACTCTCACAACACGTTACAACTATATTAGTTAGCATGAACAACTGCCATTACGGTAAACAGTTCACTGTACTTACTTTCATACATGTTACAACTATATGAGTTAGCATGAACAACTGCAATTACGGTAAACAGTTCACTGTACTTACGCTCACAACGCGTTACATCTATATGAGTTAGCCTGAACAACTGCCATTACGATAAACCGTTCACTGTACTTACTCTCATACATGTTACAACTATATGAGTTAGCATGAACAACTGCCATTACGGTAAACAGTTCACTCTACTTACTCTCACACACATTACAACTATATTATTTAGCATGAACAACTGCCATTACGGTAAACAGTTCACTGTACTTACGTTCATACACGTTACACCTATATGAGATAGCATGAACAACTGCCATTACGGTAAACAGTTCACTGTACTTACTCTCATACACGTTACAACTACATGAGTTAGCATGAACAACTGCCATTACGGTAAACAGTTCGCTGTACTTACTCTCACACACGTTACAACTATATGAGTTAGCATGAACAACTGCCATTACGGTAAAGAGTTTACTGTACTTCCTCTCACACATGTTACAACTATATGAGTTAGGAGGAACAACTGCCATTACGTTAAACAGTTCACTCTACTTACTCTCATACATGTTACAACTATATGAGTTAGCATGAACAACTGCCATTACGGTAAACAGTTCACTGTACTTACTCTCACAACACATTACAACTATATGAGTTAGCATGAACAACTGCCATTACGGTAAACAGTTCACTGTACTTACTCACACAACACGTTACAACTACATGAGTTAGCATGAACAACTGCCATTACGGTAAACAGTTCGCTGTACTTACTCTCACAACACGTTACAACTATATTAGTTAGCATGAAGAACTGCCATTACGGTAAACAGTTCACTGTACTTACTTTCATACATGTTACAACTATATGAGTTAGCCTGAACAACTGCCATTACGGTAAACAGTTCACTGTACTTTCTCTCACACACGTTACAACTATATGAGTTAGCATGAACAACTACCATTACGGTAAACAGTTCGCTGTACTTACTCTCACACACGTTACAACTATATGAGTTAGCATGAACAACTGCCATTACGGTAAACAGTTCACTGTACTTACTCACACAACACGTTACAACTACATGAGTTAGCATGAACAACTGCCATTACGGTAAACAGTTCGCTGTACTTACTCTCACACACGTTACAACTATATGAGTTAGAATGAACAACTGCCATTACGGTAAAGAGTTCACTGTACTTCCTCTCACTCATGTTACAACTATATGAGTTAGGAGGAACAACTGCCATTACGTTAAACAGTTCACTCTACTTACTCTCATACATGTTACAACGATATGAGTTAGCATGAACAACTGCCATTACGGTAAACAGTTCACTGTACTTACTCTCACAACACATTACAACTATATGAGTTAGCATGAACAACTGCCATTACGGTAAACAGTTCACTCTACTTACTCTCACACACATTACAACTATATTATTTAGCATGAAAAACTGCCATTACGGTAAACAGTTCACTGTATTTACTCTCACAACACGTTACAACTATATTAGTTTGCATGAACAACTGCCATTACGGTAAACAGTTCACTGTACTTACTTTCATACATGTTACAACTATATGAGTTAGCATGAACAACTGCAATTACGGTAAACAGTTCACTGTACTTACGCTCACAACGCGTTACAACTATATGAGTTAGCATGAACAACTGCCATTACGGTAAACAGTTCACTCTACTTACTCTCACACACATTACAACTATATTATTTAGCATGAACAACTGCCATTACGGTAAACAGTTCACTGTACTTTCTCTCACACACGTTACAACTATATGAGTTAGCATGAACAACTACCATTACGGTAAACAGTTCACTGTACTTACGCTCATACACGTTACACCTATATGAGTTAGCATGAACAACTGCCATTACGGTAAACCGTTCACTGTAATTAGGTTCACACACGTTACATATATATGAGTTAGCATGAACAACTGCAATTATGGTAAACAGTTCACTGTACTTACGCTCACAACGCGTTACAACTATATGAGTTAGCCTGAACAACTGCCATTACGATAAACCGTTCACTGTACTTACTCTCACACACGTTACAACTATATGAGTTAGCATGAACAACTGCCATTACGGTAAAGAGTTCACTGTACTTACTCTCACACACGTTACAACTGTATGAGTTAGCATGAACAACTGCCATTACGGTAAAGAGTTCACTGTACTTCCTCTCACACATGTTACAACTATATGAGTTAGGAGGAACAACTGCCATTACGTTAAACAGTTCACTCTACTTACTCTCATACATGTTACAACTATATGAGTTAGCATGAACAACTGCCATTACGGTAAACAGTTCACTGTACTTACTCTCACAACACATTACAACTATATGAGTTAGCATGAACAACTGCCATTACGGTAAACAGTTCACTGTACTTACTCTCACAACACATTACAACTATATGAGTTAGCATGAACAACTGCCATTACGGTAAACAGTTCACTGTACTTACTCACACAACACGTTACAACTATATTAGTTAGCATGAAGAACTGCCATTGGGGTAAACATTTCACTGTACTTACTTTCATACATGTTACAGCTATATGAGTTAGCCTGAACAACTGCCATTACGGTAAACAGTTCACTGTACTTTCTCTCACACACGTTACAACTATATGAGTTAGCAAGAACAACTACCATTACGGTAAACAGTTCACTGTACTTACGCTCATACACGTTACACCTATATGAGTTAGTATGAACAACTGCCATTACGGTAAACAGTTCACTGTACTTACTCTCATACATGTTACAACTATATGAGTTAGCATGAACAACTGCAATTATGGTAAACAGCTCACTGTACTTATGCTCACAATGCGTTACAACTATATGAGTTAGCCTGAACAACTGCCATTACGATAAACCGTTCACTGTACTTACTCTCACACACGTTACAACTATATGAGTTAGCATGAACAACTGCCATTACGGTAAAGAGTTCACTGTACTTCCTCTCACACATGTTACAACTATATGAGTTAGGAGGAACAACTGCCATTACGTTAAACAGTTCACTCTACTTACTCTCACACACATTACAACTATATTATTTAGCATGAACAACTGCCATTACGGTAAACAGTTCACTGTACTTTCTCTCACACACGTTACAACTATATGAGTTAGCATGAACAACTACCATTACGGTAAACAGTTCACTGTACTTACGCTCATACACGTTACACCTATATGAGTTAGCATGAACAACTGCCATTACGGTAAACCGTTCACTGTAATTAGGTTCACACACGTTACATATATATGAGTTAGCATGAACAACTGCAATTACGGTAAACAGTTCACTGTACTTACGCTCACAACGCGTTACAACTATATGAGTTAGCCTGAACAACTGCCATTACGATAAACCGTTCACTGTACTTACTCTCACACACGTTACAACTATATGAGTTAGCATGAACAACTGCCATTACGGTAAAGAGTTCACTGTACTTACTCTCACACACGTTACAACTATATGAGTTAGCATGAACAACTGCCATTACGGTAAAGAGTTCACTGTACTTCCTCTCACACATGTTACAACTATATGAGTTAGGAGGAACAACTGCCATTACGTTAAACAGTTCACTCTACTTACTCTCATACATGTTACAACTATATGAGTTAGCATGAACAACTGCCATTACGGTAAACAGTTCACTGTACTTACTCTCACAACACATTACAACTATATGAGTTAGCATGAACAACTGCCATTACGGTAAACAGTTCACTCTACTTACTCACACAACACGTTACAACTACATGAGTTAGCATGAACAACTGCCATTACGGTAAACAGTTCGCTGTACTTACTCTCACAACACGTTACAACTATATTAGTTAGCATGAAGAACTGCCATTGGGGTAAACATTTCACTGTACTTACTTTCATACATGTTACAGCTATATGAGTTAGCCTGAACAACTGCCATTACGGTAAACAGTTCACTGTACTTTCTCTCACACACGTTACAACTATATGAGTTAGCAAGAACAACTACCATTACGGTAAACAGTTCACTGTACTTACGCTCATACACGTTACACCTATATGAGTTAGCATGAACAACTGCCATTACGGTAAACAGTTCACTGTACTTACTCTCATACATGTTACAACTATATGAGTTAGCATGAACAACTGCAATTATGGTAAACAGTTCACTGTACTTATGCTCACAATGCGTTACAACTATATGAGTTAGCCTGAACAACTGCCATTACGATAAACCGTTCACTGTACTTACTCTCACACACGTTACAACTATATGAGTTAGCATGAACAACTGCCATTACGGTAAAGAGTTCACTGTACTTCCTCTCACACATGTTACAACTATATGAGTTAGGAGGAACAACTGCCATTACGTTAAACAGTTCACTCTACTTAATCTCATACATTTTACAACTATATGAGTTAGCCTGAACAACTGCCATTACGATAAACCGTTCACTGTACTTACTCTCACACACGTTACAACTATATGAGTTAGCATGAACAACTGCCATTACGGTAAACAGCTCGCTGTACTTACTCTCACACACGTTACAACTATATGAGTTAGCATGAGCAACTGCCCTTACGGTAAACAGTTCGCTGTACTTACTCTCACACACGTTACAACTATATGAGTTAGCATAAACAAGTGCCATTATGGTAAACAGTTCGCTGTACTTACTCTCAGACATGTTACAGCTATATGAGTTAGCATGAACAACTACCACTACAGTAAACAGTTCACTGTACTTACGCTCATACACGTTACACCTATATGAGTTAGCATGAACAACTGCCATTACGGTAAACAGTTCACTGTACTTACTTTCATACATGTTACAACTATATGAGTTAGCATGAACAACTGCAATTACGGTAAACAATTCACTGTACTTACGCTCACAATGCGTTACAACTATATGAGTTAGCCTGAACAACTGCCATTACGATAAACCGTTCACTGTACTTACTCTCACACACGTTACAACTATATGAATTAGCATGAACAACTGCCATTACGGTAAAGAGTTCACTGTACTTCCTTTCACACATGTTACAACTATATGAGTTAGGAGGAACAACTGCCATTACGTTAAACAGTTCACTCTACTTACTCTCATACATTTTACAACTATATGAATTAGCATGAACAACTGCCCTTATGGTAAACAGCTCGCTGTACTTACTCTCACACACGTTACAACTATATGAGTTAGCATGAACAACTGCCATTACGGTAAACAGTTCACTGTACTTACGCTCACAACGCGTTACAACTATATGAGTTAGCCTGAACAACTGCCATTACGATAAACCGTTCACTGTACTTACTCTCACACACGTTACAACTATATGAGTTAGCATGAACAACTGCCATTACGGTAAAGAGTTCACTGTACTTCCTCTCACACATGTTACAACTATATGAGTTAGGAGGAACAACTGCCATTACGTTAAACAGTTCACTCTACTTACTCTCATACATGTTACAACTATATGAGTTAGCATGAACAACTGCCATTACGGTAAACAGTTCACTGTACTTACGCCATACACGTTACACCTATATGAGTTAGCATGAACAACTGCCATTACGGTAAACAGTTCACTGTACTTACTCTCATACATGTTACAACTATATGAGTTAGCATGAACAACTGCAATTATGGTAAACAGTTCACTGTACTTATGCTCACAATGCGTTACAACTATATGAGTTAGCCTGAACAACTGCCATTACGATAAACCGTTCACTGTACTTACTCTCACACACGTTACAACTATATGAGTTAGCATGAACAACTGCCATTACGGTAAAGAGTTCACTGTACTTCCTCTCACACATGTTACAACTATATGAGTTAGGAGGAACAACTGCCATTACGTTAAACAGTTCACTCTACTTAATCTCATACATTTTACAACTATATTAATTAGCATGAACAACTGCCCTTATGGTAAACAGCTCGCTGTACTTACTCTCACACACGTTACAACTATATGAGTTAGCATGAGCAACTGCCCTTACGGTAAACAGTTCGCTGTACTTACTCTCACACACGTTACAACTATATGAGTTAGCATGAACAAGTGCCATTATGGTAAACAGTTCGCTGTACTTACTCTCAGACATGTTACAACTATATGAGTTAGCATGAACAACTGCCATTACGGTAAACAGTTCACTGTACTTTCTCTTACACACGTTACAACTATATGAGTTAGCATGAACAACTACCACTACAGTAAACAGTTCACTGTACTTACGCTCATACACGTTACACCTATATGAGTTAGCATGAACAACTGCCATTACGGTAAACAGTTCACTGTACTTACTTTCATACATGTTACAACTATATGAGTTAGCATGAACAACTGCAATTACGGTAAACAATTCACTGTACTTACGCTCACAATGCGTTACAACTATATGAGTTAGCCTGAACAACTGCCATTACGATAAACCGTTCACTGTACTTACTCTCACACACGTTACAACTATATGAGTTAGCATGAACAACTGCCATTACGGTAAAGAGTTCACTGTACTTCCTCTCACACATGTTACAACTATATGAGTTAGGAGGAACAACTGCCATTACGTTAAACAGTTCACTCTACTTACTCTCATACATGTTACAACTATATGAGTTAGCATGAACAACTGCCATTACGGTAAACAGTTCACTGTACTTACTCTCACAACACATTACAACTATATGAGTTAGCAAGAACAACTACCATTACGGTAAACAGTTCACTGTACTTACGCTCATACACGTTACACCTATATGAGTTAGCATGAAAAACTGCCATTACGGTAAACAGTTCACTGTACTTACTCTCATACATGTTACAACTATATGAGTTAGCATGAACAACTGCAATTATGGTAAACAGTTCACTGTACCTACGCTCACAATGCGTTACAACTATATGAGTTAGCCTGAACAACTGCCATTACGATAAACCGTTCACTGTACTTACTCTCACACACGGTACAACTATATGAGTTAGCATGAACAACTGCCATTACGGTAAAGAGTTCACTGTACTTCCTCTCACACATGTTACAACTATATGAGTTAGGAGGAACAACTGGCATTACGTTAAACAGTTCACTCTACTTAATCTCATACATTTTACAACTATATGAATTAGCATGAACAACTGCCCTTATGGTAAACAGCTCGCTGTACTTACTCTCACACACGTTACAACTATATGAGTTAGCATGAACAACTGCCATTACGGTAAAGAGTTCACTGTACTTCCTCTCACACATGTTACAACTATATAAGTTAGGAGGAACAACTGCCATTACGTTAAACAGTTCACTCTACTTACTCTCATACATGTTACAACTATATGAGTTAGCATGAACAACTGCCATTACGGTAAACAGTTCACTGTACTTACTCTCACAACAAATTACAACTATATGAGTTAGCATGAACAACTGCCATTACGGTAAACAGTTCACTGTACTTACTCACACAACACGTTACAACTACATGAGTTAGCATGAACAACTGCCATTACGGTAAACAGTTCGCTGTACTTACTCTCACAACATGTTACAACTATATTAGTTAGCATGAAGAACTGCCATTACGGTAAACAGTTCACTGTACTTACTTTCATACATGTTACAACTATATGAGTTAGCCTGAACAACTGCCATTACGGGAAACAGTTCACTGTACTTTCTCTCACACACGTTACAACTATATGAGTTAGCATGAACAACTACCATTACGGTAAACAGTTCGCTGTACTTACTCTCACACACGTTACAACTATATGAGTTAGCATGAACAACTGCCATTACGGTAAACAGTTCACTGTACTTACTCACACAACACGTTACAACTACATGAGTTAGCATGAACAACTGCCATTACGGTAAACAGTTCGCTGTACTTACTCTCACACACGTTACAACTATATGAGTTAGCATGAACAACTGCCATTACGGTAAAGAGTTCACTGTACTTCCTCTCACACATGTTACAACTATATGAGTTAGGAGGAACAACTGCCATTACGTTAAACAGTTCACTCTACTTACTCTCATACATGTTTCAACGATATGATTTAGCATGAACAACTGCCATTACGGTAAACAGTTCACTGTACTTACTCTCACAACACATTACAACTATATGAGTTAGCATGAACAACTGCCATTACGGTAAACAGTTCACTCTACTTACTCTCACACACATTACAACTATATTATTTAACATGAAAAACTGCCATTACGGTAAACCGTTCACTGTATTTACTCTCACAACACGTTACAACTATATTAGTTAGCATGAACAACTGCCATTACGGTAAACAGTTCACTGTACTTACTTTCATACATGTTACAACTATATGAGTTAGCATGAACAACTGCAATTACGGTAAACAGTTCACTGTACTTACGCTCACAACGCGTTACAACTATATGAGTTAGCCTGAACAACTGCCATTACGATAAACCGTTCACTGTACTTACTCTAATACATGTTACAACTATATGAGTTAGCATGAACAACTGCCATTACGGTAAACAATTCACTCTACTTACTCTCACACACATTACAACTATATTATTTAGCATGAACAACTGCCATTACGGTAAACAGTTCACTGTACTTTCTCTCACACACGTTACAACTATATGAGTTAGCATGAACAACTACCATTACGGTAAACAGTTCTCTGTACTTACGCTCATACACGTTACCCCTATATGAGTTAGCATGAACAACTGCAATTACGGTAAACAGTTCACTGTACTTACGCTCACAACGCGTTACAACTATATGAGTTAGCCTGAACAACTGCCATTACGATAAACCGTTCACTGTACTTACTCTCACACACGTTACAACTATATGAGTTAGCATGAACAACTGCCATTACGGTAAAGAGTTCACTGTACTTACTCTCACACACGTTACAACTATATGAGTTAGCATGAATAACTACCATTACGGTAAACAGTTCACTGTACTTACGCTCATAAACGTTACACCTATATGAGATAGCATGAACAACTGCCATTACGGTAAACAGTTCACTGTACTTACTCTCATACATGTTACAACTATATGAGTTAGCATGAACAACTGCAATTATGGTAAACAGTTCACTGTACCTACGCTCACAATGCGTTACAACTATATGAGTTAGCCTGAACAACTGCCATTACGATAAACCGTTCACTCTACTTACTCTCACACACGGTACAACTATATGAGTTAGCATGAACAACTGCCATTACGGTAAAGAGTTCACTGTACTTCCTCTCACACATGTTACAACTATATGAGTTAGGAGGAACAACTGGCATTACGTTAAACAGTTCACTCTACTTAATCTCATACATTTTACAACTATATGAATTAGCATGAACAACTGCCCTTATGGTAAACAGCTCGCTGTACTTACTCTCACACACGTTACAACTATATGAGTTAGCATGAACAACTGCCATTACGGTAAAGAGTTCACTGTACTTCCTCTCACACATGTTACAACTATATAAGTTAGGAGGAACAACTGCCATTACGTTAAACAGTTCACTCTACTTACTCTCATACATGTTACAACTATATGAGTTAGCATGAACAACTGCCATTACGGTAAACAGTTCACTGTACTTACTCTCACAACACATTACAACTATATGAGTTAGCATGAACAACTGCCATTACGGTAAACAGTTCACTGTACTTACTCACACAACACGTTACAACTACATGAGTTAGCATGAACAACTGCCATTACGGTAAACAGTTCGCTGTACTTACTCTCACAACACGTTACAACTATATTAGTTAGCATGAATAACTGCCATTACGGTAAACAGTTCACTGTACTTACTTTCATACATGCTACAACTATATGAGTTAGCCTGAACAACTGCCATTACGGTAAACAGTTCACTGTACTTTCTCTCACACACGTTACAACTATATGAGTTAGCATGAACAACTACCATTACGGTAAACAGTTCACTGTACTTACGCTCATACACGTTACACCTATATGAGTTAGCATGAACAACTGCCATTACGGTAAACAGTTCGCTGTACTTACTCTCACACACGTTACAACTATATGAGTTAGCATGAACAACTGCCATTACGGTAAAGAGTTCACTGTACTTCCTCTCAGACATGTTACAACTATATGAGTTAGAAGGAACAACTGCCATTACGGTAAACAGTTAACTCTACTTACTCTCATACATGTTACAACTCTATGAGTTAGCATGAACAACTGCCATTATGGTAAACAGTTCACTGTACTTACTCTCACAACACATTACAACTATATGAGTTAGCATGAACAACTACCATTACGGTAAACAGTTCACTGTACTTACGCTCATACACGTTACACCTATATGAGTTAGCATGAACAACTGCCATTACGGTAAACAGTTCACTGTACTTACTCTCATACATGTTACAACTATATGAGTTAGCATGAACAACTGCAATTACGGTAAACAGTTCACTGTACTTACGCTCACAATGCGTTACAACTATATGAGTTAGACTGAACAACTGCCATTACGATAAACCGTTCACTGTACTTACTCTCACACACGTTACAACTATATGAGTTAGCATGAACAACTGCCATTACGGTAAAGAGTTCGCTATACTTACTCTCACAACACGTTACAACTATATTAGTTAGCATGAAGAACTGCCATTACGGTAAACAGTTCACTGTACTTACTTTCATACATGTTACAACTATATGAGTTAGCCTGAACAACTGCCATTACGGTAAACAGTTCACTGTACTTTCTCTCACACACGTTACAACTATATGAGTTAGCATGAACAACTACCATTACGGTAAACAGTTCACTGTACTTACGCTCATAAACGTTACAACTATATGAGTTAGCATGAACAACTACCATTACGGTAAACAGTTCACTGTACTTACGCTCATACACGTTACACCTATATGAGTTAGCATGAACAACTGCCATTACGGTAAACAGTTCACTGTACTTACTCTCATACATGTTACAACTATATGAGTTAGCATGAACAACTGCAATTACGGTAAACAGTTCACTGTACTTACGCTCACAATGCGTTACAACTATATGAGTTAGACTGAACAACTGCCATTACGATAAACCGTTCACTGTACTTACTCTCACACACGTTACAACTATATGAGTTAGCATGAACAACTGCCATTACGGTAAAGAGTTCGCTATACTTACTCTCACAACACGTTACAACTATATTAGTTAGCATGAAGAACTGCCATTACGGTAAACAGTTCACTGTACTTACTCTCATACATGTTACAACTATATGAGTTAGCATGAACAACTGCAATTACGGTAAACAGTTCACTGTACTTACACTCACAATGCGTTACAACTATATGAGTTAGCCTGAACAACTGCCATTACGATAAACCGTTCACTGTACTTACTCTCACACACGTTACAACTATATAAGTTAGGAGGAACAACTGCCATTACGTTAAACAGTTCACTCTACTTACTCTCATACATGTTACAACTATATGAGTTAGCATGAACAACTGCCATTACGGTAAACAGTTCACTGTACTTACTCTCACAACACATTACAACTATATGAGTTAGCATGAACAACTGCCATTACGGTAAACAGTTCACTGTACTTACTCACACAACACGTTACAACTACATGAGTTAGCATGAACAACTGCCATTACGGTAAACAGTTCGCTGTACTTACTCTCACAACACGTTACAACTATATTAGTTAGCATGAATAACTGCCATTACGGTAAACAGTTCACTGTACTTACTTTCATACATGCTACAACTATATGAGTTAGCCTGAACAACTGCCATTACGATAAACCGTTCACTGTACTTACTCTAATACATGTTACAACTATATGAGTTAGCATGAACAACTGCCATTACGGTAAACAATTCACTCTACTTACTCTCACACACATTACAACTATATTATTTAGCATGAACAACTGCCATTACGGTAAACAGTTCACTGTACTTTCTCTCACACACGTTACAACTATATGAGTTAGCATGAACAACTACCATTACGGTAAACAGTTCTCTGTACTTACGCTCATACACGTTACCCCTATATGAGTTAGCATGAACAACTGCAATTACGGTAAACAGTTCACTGTACTTACGCTCACAACGCGTTACAACTATATGAGTTAGCCTGAACAACTGCCATTACGATAAACCGTTCACTGTACTTACTCTCACACACGTTACAACTATATGAGTTAGCATGAACAACTGCCATTACGGTAAAGAGTTCACTGTACTTACTCTCACACACGTTACAACTATATGAGTTAGCATGAATAACTACCATTACGGTAAACAGTTCACTGTACTTACGCTCATAAACGTTACACCTATATGAGATAGCATGAACAACTGCCATTACGGTAAACAGTTCACTGTACTTACTCTCATACATGTTACAACTATATGAGTTAGCATGAACAACTGCAATTATGGTAAACAGTTCACTGTACCTACGCTCACAATGCGTTACAACTATATGAGTTAGCCTGAACAACTGCCATTACGATAAACCGTTCACTCTACTTACTCTCACACACGGTACAACTATATGAGTTAGCATGAACAACTGCCATTACGGTAAAGAGTTCACTGTACTTCCTCTCACACATGTTACAACTATATGAGTTAGGAGGAACAACTGGCATTACGTTAAACAGTTCACTCTACTTAATCTCATACATTTTACAACTATATGAATTAGCATGAACAACTGCCCTTATGGTAAACAGCTCGCTGTACTTACTCTCACACACGTTACAACTATATGAGTTAGCATGAACAACTGCCATTACGGTAAAGAGTTCACTGTACTTCCTCTCACACATGTTACAACTATATAAGTTAGGAGGAACAACTGCCATTACGTTAAACAGTTCACTCTACTTACTCTCATACATGTTACAACTATATGAGTTAGCATGAACAACTGCCATTACGGTAAACAGTTCACTGTACTTACTCTCACAACACATTACAACTATATGAGTTAGCATGAACAACTGCCATTACGGTAAACAGTTCACTGTACTTACTCACACAACACGTTACAACTACATGAGTTAGCATGAACAACTGCCATTACGGTAAACAGTTCGCTGTACTTACTCTCACAACACGTTACAACTATATTAGTTAGCATGAATAACTGCCATTACGGTAAACAGTTCACTGTACTTACTTTCATACATGCTACAACTATATGAGTTAGCCTGAACAACTGCCATTACGGTAAACAGTTCACTGTACTTTCTCTCACACACGTTACAACTATATGAGTTAGCATGAACAACTACCATTACGGTAAACAGTTCACTGTACTTACGCTCATACACGTTACACCTATATGAGTTAGCATGAACAACTGCCATTACGGTAAACAGTTCGCTGTACTTACTCTCACACACGTTACAACTATATGAGTTAGCATGAACAACTGCCATTACGGTAAAGAGTTCACTGTACTTCCTCTCAGACATGTTACAACTATATGAGTTAGAAGGAACAACTGCCATTACGGTAAACAGTTAACTCTACTTACTCTCATACATGTTACAACTCTATGAGTTAGCATGAACAACTGCCATTATGGTAAACAGTTCACTGTACTTACTCTCACAACACATTACAACTATATGAGTTAGCATGAACAACTACCATTACGGTAAACAGTTCACTGTACTTACGCTCATACACGTTACACCTATATGAGTTAGCATGAACAACTGCCATTACGGTAAACAGTTCACTGTACTTACTCTCATACATGTTACAACTATATGAGTTAGCATGAACAACTGCAATTACGGTAAACAGTTCACTGTACTTACGCTCACAATGCGTTACAACTATATGAGTTAGACTGAACAACTGCCATTACGATAAACCGTTCACTGTACTTACTCTCACACACGTTACAACTATATGAGTTAGCATGAACAACTGCCATTACGGTAAAGAGTTCGCTATACTTACTCTCACAACACGTTACAACTATATGAGTTAGCATGAACAACTACCATTACGGTAAACAGTTCACTGTACTTACGCTCATAAACGTTACAACTATATGAGTTAGCATGAACAACTACCATTACGGTAAACAGTTCACTGTACTTACGCTCATACACGTTACACCTATATGAGTTAGCATGAACAACTGCCATTACGGTAAACAGTTCACTGTACTTACTCTCATACATGTTACAACTATATGAGTTAGCATGAACAACTGCAATTACGGTAAACAGTTCACTGTACTTACGCTCACAATGCGTTACAACTATATGAGTTAGACTGAACAACTGCCATTACGATAAACCGTTCACTGTACTTACTCTCACACACGTTACAACTATATGAGTTAGCATGAACAACTGCCATTACGGTAAAGAGTTCGCTATACTTACTCTCACAACACGTTACAACTATATTAGTTAGCATGAAGAACTGCCATTACGGTAAACAGTTCACTGTACTTACTCTCATACATGTTACAACTATATGAGTTAGCATGAACAACTGCAATTACGGTAAACAGTTCACTGTACTTACACTCACAATGCGTTACAACTATATGAGTTAGCCTGAACAACTGCCATTACGATAAACCGTTCACTGTACTTACTCTCACACACGTTACAACTATATAAGTTAGGAGGAACAACTGCCATTACGTTAAACAGTTCACTCTACTTACTCTCATACATGTTACAACTATATGAGTTAGCATGAACAACTGCCATTACGGTAAACAGTTCACTGTACTTACTCTCACAACACATTACAACTATATGAGTTAGCATGAACAACTGCCATTACGGTAAACAGTTCACTGTACTTACTCACACAACACGTTACAACTACATGAGTTAGCATGAACAACTGCCATTACGGTAAACAGTTCGCTGTACTTACTCTCACAACACGTTACAACTATATTAGTTAGCATGAATAACTGCCATTACGGTAAACAGTTCACTGTACTTACTTTCATACATGCTACAACTATATGAGTTAGCCTGAACAACTGCCATTACGGTAAACAGTTCACTGTACTTTCTCTCACACACGTTACAACTATATGAGTTAGCATGAACAACTACCATTACGGTAAACAGTTCACTGTACTTACGCTCATACACGTTACACCTATATGAGTTAGCATGAACAACTGCCATTACGGTAAACAGTTCGCTGTACTTACTCTCACACACGTTACAACTATATGAGTTAGCATGAACAACTGCCATTACGGTAAAGAGTTCACTGTACTTCCTCTCAGACATGTTACAACTATATGAGTTAGAAGGAACAACTGCCATTACGGTAAACAGTTAACTCTACTTACTCTCATACATGTTACAACTCTATGAGTTAGCATGAACAACTGCCATTATGGTAAACAGTTCACTGTACTTACTCTCACAACACATTACAACTATATGAGTTAGCATGAACAACTACCATTACGGTAAACAGTTCACTGTACTTACGCTCATACACGTTACACCTATATGAGTTAGCATGAACAACTGCCATTACGGTAAACAGTTCACTGTACTTACTCTCATACATGTTACAACTATATGAGTTAGCATGAACAACTGCAATTACGGTAAACAGTTCACTGTACTTACGCTCACAATGCGTTACAACTATATGAGTTAGACTGAACAACTGCCATTACGATAAACCGTTCACTGTACTTACTCTCACACACGTTACAACTATATGAGTTAGCATGAACAACTGCCATTACGGTAAAGAGTTCGCTATACTTACTCTCACAACACGTTACAACTATATTAGTTAGCATGAAGAACTGCCATTACGGTAAACAGTTCACTGTACTTACTTTCATACATGTTACAACTATATGAGTTAGCCTGAACAACTGCCATTACGGTAAACAGTTCACTGTACTTTCTCTCACACACGTTACAACTATATGAGTTAGCATGAACAACTACCATTACGGTAAACAGTTCACTGTACTTACGCTCATAAACGTTACACCTATATGAGATAGCATGAACAACTGCCATTACGGTAAACAGTTCACTGTACTTACTCTCATACATGTTACAACTATATGAGTTAGCATGAACAACTGCAATTACGGTAAACAGTTCACTGTACTTACACTCACAATGCGTTACAACTATATGAGTTAGCCTGAACAACTGCCATTACGATAAACCGTTCACTGTACTTACTCTCACACACGTTACAACTATATGAGTTAGCATGAACAACTGCCATTACGGTAAAGAGTTCACTGTACTTCCTCTCACACATGTTACAACTATATGAGTTAGGAGGAACAACTGCCATTACGTTAAACAGTTCACTCTACTTACTCTCATACATGTAACAACTATATGAGTTAGCATGAACAACTGCCATTACGGTAAAATGTTCACTGTACTTACTCTCACAACACATTACAACTATATGAGTTAGCATGAACAACTGCCATTACGGTAAACAGTTCACTGTACTTACTCACACAACACGTTACAACTACATGAGTTAGCATGAACAACTGCCATTACGGTAAACAGTTCGCTGTACTTACTCTCACACACGTTACAACTATATGAGTTAGCATGAACAACTGCCATTACGGTAAAGAGTTCACTGTAATTCCTCTCACATATGTTACAACTATATGAGTTAGGAGGAACAACTGCCATTACGTTAAACAGTTCACTCTACTTACTCTCATACATGTTACAACTATATGAGTTAGCATGAACAACTGCCATTACGGTAAACAGTTCACTGTACTTACTCTCACAACACATTACAACTATATGAGTTAGCATGAACAACTGCCATTACGGTAAACAGTTCACTGTACTTACTCACACAACACGTTACAACTACATGAGTTAGCATGAACAACTGCCATTACGGTAAACAGTTCGCTGTACTTACTCTCACAACACGTTACAAATATATTAGTTAGCATGAAGAACTGCCATTACGGTAAACAGTTCACTGTACTTACTTTCATACATGTTACAACTATATGAGTTAGCCTGAACAACTGCCATTACGGTAAACAGTTCACTGTACTTTCTCTCACACACGTTACAACTATATGAGTTAGCATGAACAACTACCATTACGGTAAACAGTTCGCTGCACTTACTCTCACAACACATTACAACTATATGAGTTAGCATGAACAAGTGCCATTACGGTAAACAGTTCGCTGTACTTAATCTCAGACATGTTACAACTATATGAGTTAGCATGAACAACTGCCATTACGGTAAACAGTTCGCTGTACTTACTCTCACACACATTACAACTATATGAGTTAGCATGAACAACTGCCATTACGGTAAAGAGTTCACTGTACTTCCTCTCACACATGTTACAACTATATGAGTTAGGAGGAACAACTGCCATTACGTTAAACAGTTCACTCTACTTACTCTCATACATGTTACAACTATATGAGTTAGCATGAACAACTGCCATTACGGTAAACAGTTCACTGTACTTACTCTCACAACACATTACAACTATATGAGTTAGCATGAACAACTGCCATTACGGTAAACAGTTCACTCTACTTACTCTCACACACATTACAACTATATTATTTAGCATGAAAAACTGCCATTACGGTAAACAGTTCACTGTATTTACTCTCACAACACGTTACAACTATATTAGTTAGCATGAACAACTGCCATTACGGTAAACAGTTCACTGTACTTACTTTCATACATGTTACAACTATATGAGTTAGCATGAACAACTGCAATTACGGTAAACAGTTCACTGTACTTACGCTCACAACGCGTTACATCTATATGAGTTAGCATGAACAACTGCCATTACGATAAACCGTTCACTGTACTTACTCTCACACACGTTACAACTATATGAGTTAGCATGAACAACTGCCATTACGGTAAAGAGTTCACTGTACTTCCTCTCACACATGTTACAACTATATGAGTTAGGAGGAACAACTGCCATTACGTTAAACAGTTCACTCTACTTACTCTCATACATGTTACAACTATATGAGTTAGCATGAACAACTGCCATTACGGTAAACAGTTCACTGTACTTACTCTCACAACACATTACAACTATATGAGTTAGCATTAACAACTGCCATTACGGTAAACAGTTCACTGTACTTACTCACACAACACGTTACAACTACATGAGTTAGCATGAACAACTGCCATTACGGTAAACAGTTCGCTGTACTTACTCTCACACACGTTACAACTATATGAGTTAGCATGAACAACTGCCATTACGGTAAAGAGTTCACTGTACTTCCTCTCACACATGTTACAACTATATGAGTTAGGAGGAACAACTGCCATTACGTTAAACAGTTCACTCTACTTACTCTCATACATGTTACAACTATATGAGTTAGCATGAACAACTGCCATTACGGTAAACAGTTCACTGTACTTACTCTCACAACACATTACAACTATATGAGTTAGCATGAACAACTGCCATTACGGTAAACAGTTAACTGTACTTACTCACACAACACGTTACAACTACATGAGTTAGCATGAACAACTGCCATTACGGTAAACAGTTCGCTGTTCTTACTCTCACAACATGTTACAACTATATTAGCTAGCATGAAGAACTGCCGTTACGGTAAACAGTTCACTGTACTTACTTTCATACATGTTACAACTATATGAGTTAGCCTGAACAACTGCCATTACGGTAAACAGTTCACTGTACTTTCTCTCACACACGTTACAACTATATGAGTTAGCATGAACAACTACCATTACGGTAAACAGTTCGCTGTACTTACTCTCACACACGTTACAACTATATGAGTTAGCATGAACAACTGCCATTACGGTAAACAGTTCACTGTACTTACTCACACAACACGTTACAACTACATGAGTTAGCATGAACAACTGCCATTACGGTAAACAGTTCGCTGTACTTACTCTCACACACGTTACAACTATATGAGTTAGCATGAACAACTGCCATTACGGTAAAGAGTTCACTGTACTTCCTCTCAAACATGTTACAACTATATGAGTTTGGAGGAACAACTGCCATTACGTTAAACAGTTCACTCTACTTACTCTCATACATGTTACAACGATATGAGTTAGCATGAACAACTGCCATTACGGTAAACAGTTCACTCTACTTACTCTCACAACACATTACAACTATATGAGTTAGCATGAAAAAATGCCATTACGGTAAACAGTTCACTCTACTTACTCTCACACACATTACAACTATATTATTTAACATGAAAAACTGCCATTACGGTAAACAGTTCACTGTATTTACTCTCACAACACGTTACAACTATATTAGTTAGCATGAACAACTGCCATTACGGTAAACAGTTCACTGTACTTACTTTCATACATGTTACAACTATATGAGTTAGCATGAACAACTGCAATTACGGTAAACAGTTCACTGTACTTACGCTCACAACGCGTTACAACTATATGAGTTAGCCTGAACAACTGCCATTACGATAAACCGTTCACTGTACTTACTCTCATACATGTTACAACTATATGAGTTAGCATGAACAACTGCCATTACGGTAAACAGTTCACTCTACTTACTCTCACACACATTACAACTATATTATTTAGCATGAACAACTGCCATTACGGTAAACAGTTCACTGTACTTTCTCTCACACACGTTACAACTATATGAGTTAGCATGAACAACTACCATTACGGTAAACAGTTCACTGTACTTACGCTCATACACGTTACCCCTATATGAGTTAGCATGAGCAACTGCCATTACGGTAAACCGTTCACTGTAATTAGGTTCACACACGTTACATATATATGAGTTAGCATGAACAACTGCAATTACGGTAAACAATTCACTGTACTTACGCTCACAACGCGTTACAACTATATGAGTTAGCCTGAACAACTGCCATTACGATAAACCGTTCACTGTACTTACTCTCACACACGTTACAACTATATGAGTTAGCATGAACAACTGCCATTACGGTAAAGAGTTCACTGTACTTACTCTCACACACGTTACAACTATATGAGTTAGCATGAACAACTGCCATTACGGTAAAGAGTTCACTGTACTTCCTCTCACACATGTTACAACTATATGAGTTAGGAGGAACAACTGCCATTACGTTAAACAGTTCACTCTACTTACTCTCATACATGTTACAACTATATGAGTTAGCATGAACAACTGCCATTACGGTAAACAGTTCACTGTACTTACTCTCACAACACATTACAACAATATGAGTTAGCAAGAACAACTACCATTACGGTAAACAGTTCACTGTACTTACGCTCATACACGTTACACCTATATGAGTTAGCATGAACAACTGCCATTACGGTAAACAGTTCACTGTACTTACTCTCATACATGTTACAACTATATGAGTTAGCATGAACAACTGCAATTATGGTAAACAGTTCACTGTACCTACGCTCACAATGCGTTACAACTATATGAGTTAGCCTGAACAACTGCCATTACGATAAACCGTTCACTGTACTTACTCTCACACACGGTACAACTATATGAGTTAGCATGAACAACTGCCATTACGGTAAAGAGTTCACTGTACTTCCTCTCACACATGTTACAACTATATGAGTTAGGAGGAACAACTGGCATTACGTTAAACAGTTCACTCTACTTAATCTCATACATTTTACAACTATATGAATTAGCATGAACAACTGCCCTTATGGTAAACAGCTCGCTGTACTTACTCTCACACACGTTACAACTATATGAGTTAGCATGAACAACTGCCATTACGGTAAAGAGTTCACTGTACTTCCTCTCACACATGTTACAACTATATAAGTTAGGAGGAACAACTGCCATTACGTTAAACAGTTCACTCTACTTACTCTCATACATGTTACAACTATATGAGTTAGCATGAACAACTGCCATTACGGTAAACAGTTCACTGTACTTACTCTCACAACACATTACAACTATATGAGTTAGCATGAACAACTGCCATTACGGTAAACAGTTCACTGTACTTACTCACACAACACGTTACAACTACATGAGTTAGCATGAACAACTGCCATTACGGTAAACAGTTCGCTGTACTTACTCTCACAACATGTTACAACTATATTAGTTAGCATGAAGAACTGCCATTACGGTAAACAGTTCACTGTACTTACTTTCATACATGTTACAACTATATGAGTTAGCCTGAACAACTGCCATTACGGTAAACAGTTCACTGTACTTTCTCTCACACACGTTACAACTATATGAGTTAGCATGAACAACTACCATTACGGTAAACAGTTCGCTGTACTTACTCTCACACACGTTACAACTATATGAGTTAGCATGAACAACTGCCATTACGGTAAACAGTTCACTGTACTTACTCACACAACACGTTACAACTACATGAGTTAGCATGAACAACTGCCATTACGGTAAACAGTTCGCTGTACTTACTCTCACACACGTTACAACTATATGAGTTAGCATGAACAACTGCCATTACGGTAAAGAGTTCACTGTACTTCCTCTCACACATGTTACAACTATATGAGTTAGGAGGAACAACTGCCATTACGTTAAACAGTTCACTCTACTTACTCTCATACATGTTTCAACGATATGATTTAGCATGAACAACTGCCATTACGGTAAACAGTTCACTGTACTTACTCTCACAACACATTACAACTATATGAGTTAGCATGAACAACTGCCATTACGGTAAACAGTTCACTCTACTTACTCTCACACACATTACAACTATATTATTTAACATGAAAAACTGCCATTACGGTAAACCGTTCACTGTATTTACTCTCACAACACGTTACAACTATATTAGTTAGCATGAACAACTGCCATTACGGTAAACAGTTCACTGTACTTACTTTCATACATGTTACAACTATATGAGTTAGCATGAACAACTGCAATTACGGTAAACAGTTCACTGTACTTACGCTCACAACGCGTTACATCTATATGAGTTAGCCTGAACAACTGCCATTACGATAAACCGTTCACTGTACTTACTCTCATACATGTTACAACTATATGAGTTAGCATGAACAACTGCCATTACGGTAAACAGTTCACTCTACTTACTCTCACACACATTACAACTATATTATTTAGCATGAACAACTGCCATTACGGTAAACAGTTCACTGTACTTACGCTCATACACGTTACACCTATATGAGATAGCATGAACAACTGCCATTACGGTAAACAGTTCACTGTACTTACTCTCATACATGTTACAACTATATGAGTTAGCATGAACAACTGCAATTACGGTAAACAGTTCACTGTACTTACACTCACAATGCGTTACAACTATATGAGTTAGCCTGAACAACTGCCATTACGATAAACCGTTCACTGTACTTACTCTCACACACGTTACAACTATATGAGTTAGCATGAACAACTGCCATTACGGTAAAGAGTTCACTGTACTTCCTCTCACACATGTTACAACTATATGAGTTAGGAGGAACAACTGCCATTACGTTAAACAGTTCACTCTACTTACTCTCATACATGTTACAACTATATGAGTTAGCATGAACAACTGCCATTACGGTAAACAGTTCACTGTACTTACTCTCACAACACATTACAACTATATGAGTTAGCATGAACAACTGCCATTACGGTAAACAGTTCGCTGTACTTACTCTCACACACGTTACAACTATATGAGTTAGCATGAACAACTGCCATTACGGTAAAGAGTTCACTGTACTTCCTCTCACACATGTTACAACTATATGAGTTAGCATGAACAACTGCAATTACGGTAAACAGTTCACTGTACTTACGCTCACAACGCGTTACATCTATATGAGTTAGCCTGAACAACTGCCATTACGATAAACCGTTCACTGTACTTACTCTCATACATGTTACAACTATATGAGTTAGCATGAACAACTGCCATTACGGTAAACAGTTCACTCTACTTACTCTCACACACATTACAACTATATTATTTAGCATGAACAACTGCCATTACGGTAAACAGTTCACTGTACTTACGCTCATACACGTTACACCTATATGAGATAGCATGAACAACTGCCATTACGGTAAACAGTTCACTGTACTTACTCTCATACATGTTACAACTATATGAGTTAGCATGAACAACTGCAATTACGGTAAACAGTTCACTGTACTTACACTCACAATGCGTTACAACTATATGAGTTAGCCTGAACAACTGCCATTACGATAAACCGTTCACTGTACTTACTCTCACACACGTTACAACTATATGAGTTAGCATGAACAACTGCCATTACGGTAAAGAGTTCACTGTACTTCCTCTCACACATGTTACAACTATATGAGTTAGGAGGAACAACTGCCATTACGTTAAACAGTTCACTCTACTTACTCTCATACATGTTACAACTATATGAGTTAGCATGAACAACTGCCATTACGGTAAACAGTTCACTGTACTTACTCTCACAACACATTACAACTATATGAGTTAGCATGAACAACTGCCATTACGGTAAACAGTTCGCTGTACTTACTCTCACACACGTTACAACTATATGAGTTAGCATGAACAACTGCCATTACGGTAAAGAGTTCACTGTACTTCCTCTCACACATGTTACAACTATATGAGTTAGGAGGAACAACTGCCATTACGTTAAACAGTTCACTCTACTTACTCTCATACATGTTACAACTATATGAGTTAGCATGAACAACTGCCATTACGGTAAACAGTTCACTGTACTTACTCTCACAACACATTACAACTATATGAGTTAGCATGAACAACTGCCATTACGGTAAACAGTTCACTGTACTTACTCACACAACACGTTACAACTACATGAGTTAGCATGAACAACTGCCATTACGGTAAACAGTTCGCTGTTCTTACTCTCACAACATGTTACAACTATATTAGCTAGCATGAAGAACTGCCGTTACGGTAAACAGTTCACTGTACTTACTTTCATACATGTTACAACTATATGAGTTAGCCTGAACAACTGCCATTACGGTAAACAGTTCACTGTACTTTCTCTCACACACGTTACAACTATATGAGTTAGCATGAACAACTACCATTACGGTAAACAGTTCGCTGTACTTACTCTCACACACGTTACAACTATATGAGTTAGCATGAACAACTGCCATTACGGTAAACAGTTCACTGTACTTACTCACACAACACGTTACAACTACATGAGTTAGCATGAACAACTGCCATTACGGTAAACAGTTCGCTGTACTTACTCTCACACACGTTACAACTATATGAGTTAGCATGAACAACTGCCATTACGGTAAAGAGTTCACTGTACTTCCTCTCAAACATGTTACAACTATATGAGTTTGGAGGAACAACTGCCATTACGTTAAACAGTTCACTCTACTTACTCTCATACATGTTACAACGATATGAGTTAGCATGAACAACTGCCATTACGGTAAACAGTTCACTCTACTTACTCTCACAACACATTACAACTATATGAGTTAGCATGAAAAAATGCCATTACGGTAAACAGTTCACTCTACTTACTCTCACACACATTACAACTATATTATTTAACATGAAAAACTGCCATTACGGTAAACAGTTCACTGTATTTACTCTCACAACACGTTACAACTATATTAGTTAGCATGAACAACTGCCATTACGGTAAACAGTTCACTGTACTTACTTTCATACATGTTACAACTATATGAGTTAGCATGAACAACTGCAATCACGGTAAACAGTTCACTGTACTTACGCTCACAACGCGTTACAACTATATGAGTTAGCCTGAACAACTGCCATTACGATAAACCGTTCACTGTACTTACTCTCATACATGTTACAACTATATGAGTTAGCATGAACAACTGCCATTACGGTAAACAGTTCACTCTACTTACTCTCACACACATTACAACTATATTATTTAGCATGAACAACTGCCATTACGGTAAACAGTTCACTGTACTTTCTCTCACACACGTTACAACTATATGAGTTAGCATGAACAACTACCATTACGGTAAACAATTCACTGTACTTACGCTCATACACGTTACCCCTATATGAGTTAGCATGAACAACTGCCATTACGGTAAACCGTTCACTGTAATTAGGTTCACACACGTTACATATATATGAGTTAGCATGAACAACTGCAATTACGGTAAACAGTTCACTGTACTTACGCTCACAACGCGTTACAACTATATGAGTTAGCCTGAACAACTGCCATTACGATAAACCGTTCACTGTACTTACTCTCACACACGTTACAACTATATGAGTTAGCATGAACAACTGCCATTACGGTAAAGAGTTCACTGTACTTACTCTCACACACGTTACAACTATATGAGTTAGCATGAACAACTGCCATTACGGTAAAGAGTTCACTGTACTTCCTCTCACACATGTTACAACTATATGAGTTAGGAGGAACAACTGCCATTACGTTAAACAGTTCACTCTACTTACTCTCATACATGTTACAACTATATGAGTTAGCATGAACAACTGCCATTACGGTAAACAGTTCACTGTACTTACTCTCACAACACATTACAACTATATGAGTTAGCAAGAACAACTACCATTACGGTAAACAGTTCACTGTACTTACGCTCATACACGTTACACCTATATGAGTTAGCATGAACAACTGCCATTACGGTAAACAGTTCACTGTACTTACTCTCATACATGTTACAACTATATGAGTTAGCATGAACAACTGCAATTATGGTAAACAGTTCACTGTACCTACGCTCACAATGCGTTACAACTATATGAGTTAGCCTGAACAACTGCCATTACGATAAACCGTTCACTGTACTTACTCTCACACACGGTACAACTATATGAGTTAGCATGAACAACTGCCATTACGGTAAAGAGTTCACTGTACTTCCTCTCACACATGTTACAACTATATGAGTTAGGAGGAACAACTGGCATTACGTTAAACAGTTCACTCTACTTAATCTCATACATTTTACAACTATATGAATTAGCATGAACAACTGCCCTTATGGTAAACAGCTCGCTGTACTCACTCTCACACACGTTACAACTATATGAGTTAGCATGAACAACTGCCATTACGGTAAAGAGTTCACTGTACTTCCTCTCACACATGTTACAACTATATAAGTTAGGAGGAACAACTGCCATTACGTTAAACAGTTCACTCTACTTACTCTCATACATGTTACAACTATATGAGTTAGCATGAACAACTGCCATTACGGTAAACAGTTCACTGTACTTACTCTCACAACAAATTACAACTATATGAGTTAGCATGAACAACTGCCATTACGGTAAACAGTTCACTGTACTTACTCACACAACACGTTACAACTACATGAGTTAGCATGAACAACTGCCATTACGGTAAACAGTTCGCTGTACTTACTCTCACAACATGTTACAACTATATTAGTTAGCATGAAGAACTGCCATTACGGTAAACAGTTCACTGTACTTACTTTCATACATGTTACAACTATATGAGTTAGCCTGAACAACTGCCATTACGGTAAACAGTTCACTGTACTTTCTCTCACACACGTTACAACTATATGAGTTAGCATGAACAACTACCATTACGGTAAACAGTTCGCTGTACTTACTCTCACACACGTTACAACTATATGAGTTAGCATGAACAACTGCCATTACGGTAAACAGTTCACTGTACTTACTCACACAACACGTTACAACTACATGAGTTAGCATGAACAACTGCCATTACGGTAAACAGTTCGCTGTACTTACTCTCACACACGTTACAACTATATGAGTTAGCATGAACAACTGCCATTACGGTAAAGAGTTCACTGTACTTCCTCTCACACATGTTACAACTATATGAGTTAGGAGGAACAACTGCCATTACGTTAAACAGTTCACTCTACTTACTCTCATACATGTTTCAACGATATGATTTAGCATGAACAACTGCAATTACGGTAAACAGTTCACTGTACTTACGCTCACAACGCGTTACAACTATATGAGTTAGCCTGAACAACTGCCATCACGATAAACCGTTCACTGTACTTACTCTAATACATGTTACAACTATATGAGTTAGCATGAACAACTGCCATTACGGTAAACAATTCACTCTACTTACTCTCACACACATTACAACTATATTATTTAGCATGAACAACTGCCATTACGGTAAACAGTTGACTGTACTTTCTCTCACACACGTTACAACTATATGAGTTAGCATGAACAACTACCATTACGGTAAACAGTTCTCTGTACTTACGCTCATACACGTTACCCCTATATGAGTTAGCATGAACAACTGCCATTACGGTAAACCGTTCACTGTAAATAGGTTCACACACGTTACATATATATGAGTTAGCATGAACAACTGCAATTACGGTAAACAGTTCACTGTACTTACGCTCACAACGCGTTACAACTATATGAGTTAGCCTGAACAACTGCCATTACGATAAACCGTTCACTGTACTTACTCTCACACACGTTACAACTATATGAGTTAGCATGAACAACTGCCATTACGGTAAAGAGTTCACTGTACTTACTCTCACACACGTTACAACTATATGAGTTAGCATGAACAACTACCATTACGGTAAACAGTTCACTGTACTTACGCTCATAAACGTTACACCTATATGAGATAGCATGAACAACTGCCATTACGGTAAACAGTTCACTGTACTTACTCTCATACATGTTACAACTATATGAGTTAGCATGAACAACTGCAATTATGGTAAACAGTTCACTGTACCTACGCTCACAATGCGTTACAACTATATGAGTTAGCCTGAACAACTGCCATTACGATAAACCGTTCACTGTACTTACTCTCACACACGGTACAACTATATGAGTTAGCATGAACAACTGCCATTACGGTAAAGAGTTCACTGTACTTCCTCTCACACATGTTACAACTATATGAGTTAGGAGGAACAACTGGCATTACGTTAAACAGTTCACTCTACTTAATCTCATACATTTTACAACTATATGAATTAGCATGAACAACTGCCCTTATGGTAAACAGCTCGCTGTACTTACTCTCACACACGTTACAACTATATGAGTTAGCATGAACAACTGCCATTACGGTAAAGAGTTCACTGTACTTCCTCTCACACATGTTACAACTATATAAGTTAGGAGGAACAACTGCCATTACGTTAAACAGTTCACTCTACTTACTCTCATACATGTTACAACTATATGAGTTAGCATGAACAACTGCCATTACGGTAAACAGTTCACTGTACTTACTCTCACAACACATTACAACTATATGAGTTAGCATGAACAACTGCCATTACGGTAAACAGTTCACTGTACTTACTCACACAACACGTTACAACTACATGAGTTAGCATGAACAACTGCCATTACGGTAAACAGTTCGCTGTACTTACTCTCACAACATGTTACAACTATATTAGTTAGCATGAAGAACTGCCATTACGGTAAACAGTTCACTGTACTTACTTTCATACATGTTACAACTATATGAGTTAGCCTGAACAACTGCCATTACGGTAAACAGTTCACTGTACTTTCTCTCACACACGTTACAACTATATGAGTTAGCATGAACAACTACCATTACGGTAAACAGTTCGCTGTACTTACTCTCACACACGTTACAACTATATGAGTTAGCATGAACAACTGCCATTACGGTAAACAGTTCACTGTACTTACTCACACAACACGTTACAACTACATGAGTTAGCATGAACAACTGCCATTACGGTAAACAGTTCGCTGTACTTACTCTCACACACGTTACAACTATATGAGTTAGCATGAACAACTGCCATTACGGTAAAGAGTTCACTGTACTTCCTCTCACACATGTTACAACTATATGAGTTAGGAGGAACAACTGCCATTACGTTAAACAGTTCACTCTACTTACTCTCATACATGCTTCAACGATATGATTTAGCATGAACAACTGCCATTACGGTAAACAGTTCACTGTACTTACTCTCACAACACATTACAACTATATGAGTTAGCATGAACAACTGCAATTACGGTAAACAGTTCACTCTACTTACTCTCACACACATTACAACTATATTATTTAACATGAAAAACTGCCATTACGGTAAACCGTTCACTGTATTTACTCTCACAACACGTTACAACTATATTAGTTAGCATGAACAACTGCCATTACGGTAAAGAGTTCACTGTACTTCCTCTCACACATGTTACAACTATATGAGTTAGGAGGAACAACTGCCATTACGTTAAACAGTTCACTCTACTTACTCTCATACATGTTACAACTATATGAGTTAGCATGAACAACTGCCATTACGGTAAACAGTTCACTGTACTTACTCTCACAACACATTACAACTATATGAGTTAGCATGAACAACTGCCATTACGGTAAACAGTTCACTGTACTTACTCACACAACACGTTACAACTACATGAGTTAGCATGAACAACTGCCATTACGGTAAACAGTTCGCTGTACTTACTCTCACAACACGTTACAACTATATTAGTTAGCATGAAGAACTGCCATTGGGGTAAACAGTTCACTGTACTTACTTTCATACATGTTACAACTATATGAGTTAGCCTGAACAACTGCCATTACGGTAAACAGTTCACTGTACTTTCTCTCACACACGTTACAACTATATGAGTTAGCAAGAACAACTACCATTACGGTAAACAGTTCACTGTACTTACGCTCATACACGTTACACCTATATGAGTTAGCATGAACAACTGCCATTACGGTAAACAGTTCACTGTACTTACTCTCATACATGTTACAACTATATGAGTTAGCATGAACAACTGCAATTATGGTAAACAGTTCACTGTACTTACGCTCACAATGCGTTACAACTATATGAGTTAGCCTGAACAACTGCCATTACGATAAACCGTTCACTGTACTTACTCTCACACACGTTACAACTATATGAGTTAGCATGAACAACTGCCATTACGGTAAAGAGTTCACTGTACTTCCTCTCACACATGTTACAACTATATGAGTTAGGAGGAACAACTGCCATTACGTTAAACAGTTCACTCTACTTACTCTCATACATGTTACAACTATATGAGTTAGCATGAACAACTGCCATTACGGTAAACAGTTCACTGTACTTACTCTCACAACACATTACAACTATATGAGTTAGCATGAACAACTGCCATTACGGTAAACAGTTCACTGTACTTACTCACACAACACGTTACAACTACATGAGTTAGCATGAACAACTGCCATTACGGTAAACAGTTCGCTGTACTTACTCTCACAACATGTTACAACTATATTAGATAGCATGAAGAACTGCCATTACGGTAAACAGTTCACTGTACTTACTTTCATACATGTTACAACTATATGAGTTAGCCTGAACAACTGCCATTACGGTAAACAGTTCACTGTACTTTCTCTCACACACGTTACAACTATATGAGTTAGCATGAACAACTACCATTACGGTAAACAGTTCGCTGTACTTACTCTCACACACGTTACAACTATATGAGTTAGCATGAACAACTGCCATTACGGTAAACAGTTCACTGTACTTACTCACACAACACGTTACAACTACATGAGTTAGCATGAACAACTGCCATTACGGTAAACAGTTCGCTGTACTTACTCTCACACACGTTACAACTATATGAGTTAGCATGAACAACTGCCATTACGGTAAAGAGTTCACTGTACTTCCTCTCACACATGTTACAACTATATGAGTTAGGAGGAACAACTGCCATTACGTTAAACAGTTCACTCTACTTACTCTCATACATGTTACAACGATATGAGTTAGCATGAACAACTGCCATTACGGTAAACAGTTCACTGTACTTACTCTCACAACACATTACAACTATATGAGTTAGCATGAACAACTGCCATTACGGTAAACAGTTCACTCTACTTACTCTCACACACATTACAACTACATTATTTAACATGAAAAACTGCCATTACGGTAAACAGTTCACTGTATTTACTCTCACAACACGTTACAACTATATTAGTTAGCATGAACAACTGCCATTACGGTAAACAGTTCACTGTACTTACTTTCATACATGTTACAACTATATGAGTTAGCATGAACAACTGCAATTACGGTAAACAGTTCACTGTACTTACGCTCACAACGCGTTACAACTATATGAGTTAGCCTGAACAACTGCCATTACGATAAACCGTTCACTGTACTTACTCTCATACATGTTACAACTATATGAGTTAGCATGAACAACTGCCATTACGGTAAACAGTTCACTCTACTTACTCTCACACACATTACAACTATATTATTTAGCATGAACAGCTGCCATTACGGTAAACAGTTCACTGTACTTTCTCTCACACACGTTACAACTATACGAGTTAGCATGAACAACTACCATTACGGTAAACAGTTCACTGTACTTACGCTCATACACGTTACCCCTATATGAGTTAGCATGAACAACTGCCGTTACGGTAAACCGTTCACTGTAATTAGGTTCAAACACGTTACATATATATGAGTTAGCATGAACAACTGCAATTACGGTAAACAGTTCACTGTACTTACGCTCACAACGCGTTACAACTATATGAGTTAGCCTGAACAACTGCCATTACGATAAACCGTTCACTGTACTTACTCTCACACACGTTACAACTATATGAGTTAGCATGAACAACTGCCATTACGGTAAAGAGTTCACTGTACTTACTCTCACACACGTTACAACTATATGAGTTAGCATGAACAACTGCCATTACGGTAAAGACTTCACTGTACTTCCTCTCACACATGTTACAACTATATGAGTTAGGAGGAACAACTGCCATTACGTTAAACAGTTCACTCTACTTACTCTCATACATGTTACAACTATATGAGTTAGCATGAACAACTGCCATTACGGTAAACAGTTCACTGTACTTACTCTCACAACACATTACAACTATATGAGTTAGCATGAACAACTGCCATTACGGTAAACAGTTCACTGTACTTACTCACACAACACGTTACAACTACATGAGTTAGCATGAACAACTGCCATTACGGTAAACAGTTCGCTGTACTTACTCTCACAACACGTTACAACTATATTAGTTAGCATGAAGAACAGCCATTGGGGTAAACAGTTCACTGTACTTACTTTCATACATGTTACAACTATATGAGTTAGCCTGAACAACTGCCATTACGGTAAACAGTTCACTGTACTTTCTCTCACACACGTTACAACTATATGAGTTAGCAAGAACAACTACCATTACGGTAAACAGTTCACTGTACTTACGCTCATACACGTTACACCTATATGAGTTAGCATGAACAACTGCCATTACGGTAAACAGTTCATTGTACTTACTCTCATACATGTTACAACTATATGAGTTAGCATGAACAACTGCAATTATGGTAAACAGTTCACTGTACTTACGCTCACAATGCGTTACAACTATATGAGTTAGCCTGAACAACTGCCATTACGATAAACCGTTCACTGTACTTACTCTCACACACGTTACAACTATATGATTTAGCATGAACAACTGCCATTACGGTAAAGAGTTCACTGTACTTCCTCTCACACATGTTACAACTATATGAGTTAGGAGGAACAACTGCCATTACGTTAAACAGTTCACTCTACTTAATCTCATACATTTTACAACTATATGAATTAGCATGAACAACTGCCATTACGGTAAACAGTTCACTGTACTTACTCTCACAACGCGTTACAACTATATGAGTTAGCCTGAACAACTGCCATTACGATAAACCGTTCACTGTACTTACTCTCACACACGTTACAACTATATGAGTTAGCATGAACAACTGCCATTACGGTAAAGAGTTCACTGTACTTACTCTCACACACGTTACAACTATATGAGTTAGCATGAACAACTGCCATTACGGTAAAGAGTTCACTGTACTTCCTCTCACACATGTTACAACTATATGAGTTAGGAGGAACAACTGCCATTACGTTAAACAGTTCACTCTACTTACTCTCATACATGTTACAACTATATGAGTTAGCATGAACAACTGCCATTACGGTAAACAGTTCACTGTACTTACTCTCACAACACATTACAACTATATGAGTTAGCATGAACAACTGCCATTACGGTAAACAGTTCACTGTACTTACTCACACAACACGTTACAACTACATGAGTTAGCATGAACAACTGCCATTACGGTAAACAGTTCGCTGTACTTACTCTCACAACACGTTACAACTATATTAGTTAGCATGAAGAACAGCCATTGGGGTAAACAGTTCACTGTACTTACTTTCATACATGTTACAACTATATGAGTTAGCCTGAACAACTGCCATTACGGTAAACAGTTCACTGTACTTTCTCTCACACACGTTACAACTATATGAGTTAGCAAGAACAACTACCATTACGGTAAACAGTTCACTGTACTTACGCTCATACACGTTACACCTATATGAGTTAGCATGAACAACTGCCATTACGGTAAACAGTTCATTGTACTTACTCTCATTTATGTTACAACTATATGAGTTAGCATGAACAACTGCAATTATGGTAAACAGTTCACTGTACTTACGCTCACAATGCGTTACAACTATATGAGTTAGCCTGAACAACTGCCATTACGATAAACCGTTCACTGTACTTACTCTCACACACGTTACAACTATATGAGTTAGCATGAACAACTGCCATTACGGTAAAGAGTTCACTGTACTTCCTCTCACACATGTTACAACTATATGAGTTAGGAGGAACAACTGCCATTACGTTAAACAGTTCACTCTACTTAATCTCATACATTTTACAACTATATGAATTAGCATGAACAACTGCCCTTATGGTAAACAGCTCGCTGTACTTACTCTCACACACGTTACAACTATATGAGTTAGCATGAGCAACTGCCATTACGGTAAACAGTTCACTGTACTTTCTCTCACACACGTTACAACTATATGAGTTAGCATGAACAACTACCACTACAGTAAACAGTTCACTGTACTTACGCTCATACACGTTACACCTATATGAGTTAGCATGAACAACTGCCATTACGGTAAACAGTTCACTGTACTTACTCTCATACATGTTACAACTATATGAGTTAGCATGAACAACTGCAATTACGGTAAACAATTCACTGTACTTACGCTCACAATGCGTTACAACTATATGAGTTAGCCTGAACAACTGCCATTACGATAAACCGTTCACTGTACTTACTCTCACACACGTTACAACTATATGAATTAGCATGAACAACTGCCATTACGGTAAAGAGTTCACTGTACTTCCTCTCACACATGTTACAACTATATGAGTTAGGAGGAACAACTGCCATTACGTTAAACAGTTCACTCTACTTACTCTCATACATTTTACAACTATATGAATTAGCATGAACAACTGCCCTTATGGTAAACAGCTCGCTGTACTTACTCTCACACACGTTACAACTATATGAGTTAGCATGAACAACTGCCATTACGGTAAACAGTTCACTGTACTTACTCACACAACACGTTACAACTACATGAGTTAGCATGAACAACTGCCATTACGGTAAACAGTTCGCTGTACTTACTCTCACAACTTGTTACAACTATATTAGTTAGCCTGAACAACTGCCATTACGGTAAACAGTTCACTGTACTTTCTCTCACACACGTTACAACTATATGAGTTAGCATGAACAACTACCATTACGGTAAACAGTTCGCTGTACTTACTCTCACACACGTTACAACTATATGAGTTAGCATGAACAACTGCCTTTACGGTAAACAGTTCACTGTACTTACTCACACAACACGTTACAACTACATGAGTTAGCATGAACAACTGCCATTACGGTAAACAGTTCGCTGTACTTACTCTCACACACGTTACAACTATATGAGTTAGCATGAACAACTGCCATTACGGTAAAGAGTTCACTGTACTTCCTCTCACACATGTTACAACTATATGAGTTAGGAGGAACAACTGCCATTACGTTAAACAGTTCACTCTACTTACTCTCATACATGTTACAACGATATGAGTTAGCATGAACAAATGCCATTACGGTAAACAGTTCACTGTACTTACTCTCACAACACATTACAACTATATGAGTTAGCATGAACAACTGCCATTACGGTAAACAGTTCACTCTACTTACTCTCACACACATTACAACTATATTATTTAACATGAAAAACTGCCATTACGGTAAACAGTTCACTGTATTTACTCTCACAACACGTTACAACTATATTAGTTAGCATGAACAACTGCCATTACGGTAAACAGTTCACTGTACTTACTTTCATACATGTTACAACTATATGAGTTAGCATGAACAACTGCCATTACGGTAAACAGTTCACTCTACTTACTCTCACACACATTACAACTATATTATTTAGCATGAACAACTGCCATTACGGTAAACCGTTCACTGTAATTAGGTTCAGACACGTTACATATATATGAGTTAGCATGAACAACTGCAATTACGGTAAACAGTTCACTGTACTTACGCTCACAACGCGTTACAACTATATGAGTTAGCCTGAACAACTGCCATTACGATAAACCGTTCACTGTACTTACTCTCACACACGTTACAACTATATGAGTTAGCATGAACAACTGCCATTACGGTAAAGAGTTCACTGTACTTACTCTCACACACGTTACAACTATCTGAGTTAGCATGAAGAACTGCCATTACGGTAAAGAGTTCACTGTACTTCCTCTCACACATGTTACAACTATATGAGTTAGGAGGAACAACTGCCATTACGTTAAACAGTTCACTCTACTTACTCTCATACATGTTACAACTATATGAGTTAGCATGAACAACTGCCATTACGGTAAACAGTTCACTGTACTTACTCTCACAACACATTACAACTATATGAGTTAGCATGAACAACTGCCATTACGGTAAACAGTTCACTGTACTTACTCACACAACACGTTACAACTACATGAGTTAGCATGAACAACTGCCATTACGGTAAACAGTTCTCTGTACTTACTCTCACAACACGTTACAACTATATTAGTTAGCATGAAGAACTGCCATTGGGGTAAACAGTTCACTGTACTTACTTTCATACATGTTACAACTATATGAGTTAGCCTGAACAACTGCCATTACGGTAAACAGTTCACTGTACTTTCTCTCACACACGTTACAACTATATGAGTTAGCAAGAACAACTACCATTACGGTAAACAGTTCACTGTACTTACGCTCATACACGTTACACCTATATGAGTTAGCATGAACAACTGCCATTACGGTAAACAGTTCACTGTACTTACTCTCATACATGTTACAACTATATGAGTTAGCATGAACAACTGCAATTATGGTAAACAGTTCACTGTACTTACGCTCACAATGCGTTACAACTATATGAGTTAGCCTGAACAACTGCCATTACGATAAACCGTTCACTGTACTTACTCTCACACACGTTACAACTATATGAGTTAGCATGAACAACTGCCATTACGGTAAAGAGTTCACTGTACTTCCTCTCACACATGTTACAACTATATGAGTTAGGAGGAACAACTGCCATTACGTTAAACAGTTCACTCTACTTAATCTCATACATTTTACAACTATATGAATTAGCATGAACAACTGCCCTTATGGTAAACAGCTCGCTGTACTTACTCTCACACACGTTACAACTATATGAGTTAGCATGAGCAACTGCCATTACGGTAAACAGTTCACTGTACTTTCTCTCACACACGTTACAACTATATGAGTTAGCATGAACAACTACCACTACAGTAAACAGTTCACTGTACTTACGCTCATACACGTTACACCTATATGAGTTAGCATGAACAACTGCCATTACGGTAAACAGTTCACTGTACTTACTCTCATACATGTTACAACTATATGAGTTAGCATGAACAACTGCAATTACGGTAAACAATTCACTGTACTTACGCTCACAATGCGTTACAACTATATGAGTTAGCCTGAACAACTGCCATTACGATAAACCGTTCACTGTACTTACTCTCACACACGTTACAACTATATGAATTAGCATGAACAACTGCCATTACGGTAAAGAGTTCACTGTACTTCCTCTCACACATGTTACAACTATATGAGTTAGGAGGAACAACTGCCATTACGTTAAACAGTTCACTCTACTTACTCTCATACATTTTACAACTATATGAATTAGCATGAACAACTGCCCTTATGGTAAACAGCTCGCTGTACTTACTCTCACACACGTTACAACTATATGAGTTAGCATGAACAACTGCCATTACGGTAAACAGTTCACTGTACTTACTCACACAACACGTTACAACTACATGAGTTAGCATGAACAACTGCCATTACGGTAAACAGTTCGCTGTACTTACTCTCACAACATGTTACAACTATATTAGTTAGCATGAAGAACCGCCATTACGGTAAACAGTTCACTGTACTTACTTTCATACATGTTACAACTATATGAGTTAGCCTGAACAACTGCCATTACGGTAAACAGTTCACTGTACTTTCTCTCACACACGTTACAACTATATGAGTTAGCATGAACAACTACCATTACGGTAAACAGTTCGCTGTACTTACTCTCACACACGTTACAACTATATGAGTTAGCATGAACAACTGCCATTACGGTAAACAGTTCACTGTACTTACTCACACAACACGTTACAACTACATGAGTTAGCATGAACAACTGCCATTACGGTAAACAGTTCGCTGTACTTACTCTCACACACGTTACAACTATATGAGTTAGCATGAACAACTGCCATTACGGTAAAGAGTTCACTGTACTTCCTCTCACACATGTTACAACTATATGAGTTAGGAGGAACAACTGCCATTACGTTAAACAGTTCACTCTACTTACTCTCATACATGTTACAACGATATGAGTTAGCATGAACAACTGCCATTACGGTAAACAGTTCACTGTACTTACTCTCACAACACATTACAACTATATGAGTTAGCATGAACAACTGCCATTACGGTAAACAGTTCACTCTACTTACTCTCACACACATTACAACTATATTATTTAACATGAAAAACTGCCATTACGGTAAACAGTTCACTGTATTTACTCTCACAACACGTTACAACTATATTAGTTAGCATGAACAACTGCCATTACGGTAAACAGTTCACTGTACTTACTTTCATACATGTTACAACTATATGAGTTAGCATGAACAACTGCAATTACGGTAAACAGTTCACTGTACTTACGCTCACAACGCGTTACAACTATATGAGTTAGCCTGAACAACTGCCATTACGATAAACCGTTCACTGTACTTACTCTCATACATGTTACAACTATATGAGTTAGCATGAACAACTGCCATTACGGTAAACAGTTCACTCTACTTACTCTCACACACATTACAACTATATGAGTTAGCATGAACAACTGCCATTACGGTAAACAGTTCACTGTACTTTCTCTCACACACGTTACAACTATATGAGTTAGCATGAACAACTACCATTACGGTAAACAGTTCACTGTACTTACGCTCATACACGTTACCCCTATATGAGTTAGCATGAACAACTGCCATTACGGTAAACCGTTCACTGTACTTACTCTCACACTCGTTACAACTATATGAGTTAGCATGAACAACTGCCATTACGGTAAAGAGTTCACTGTACTTACTCTCACACACGTTACAACTATATGAGTTAGCATGAACAACTGCCATTACGGTAAAGAGTTCACTGTACTTCCTCTCACACATGTTACAACTATATGAGTTAGGAGGAACAACTGCCATTACGTTAAACAGTTCACTCTACTTACTCTCATACATGTTACAACTATATGAGTTAGCATGAACAACTGCCATTACGGTAAACAGTTCACTGTACTTACTCTCACAACACATTACAACTATATGAGTTAGCATGAACAACTGCCATTACGGTAAACAGTTCACTGTACTTACTCACACAACACGTTACAACTACATGAGTTAGCATGAACAACTGCCATTACGGTAAACAGTTCGCTGTACTTACTCTCACAACACGTTACAACTATATGAGTTAGCCTGAACAACTGCCATTACGGTAAACAGTTCACTGTACTTTCTCTCACACACGTTACAACTATATGAGTTAGCATGAACAACTACCA
Organism: Lampris incognitus; assembly: GCF_029633865.1. NCBI lineage: Eukaryota > Metazoa > Chordata > Actinopteri > Lampriformes > Lampridae > Lampris > Lampris incognitus. The sequence continues at coordinate 62,755,124 of NC_079211.1, read as the reverse complement.
TTACGGTAAACAGTTCGCTGTACTTACTCTCACACACGTTACAACTATATGAGTTAGCATGAACAACTGCCATTACGGTAAACAGTTCACTGTACTTACTCACACAACACGTTACAACTACATGAGTTAGCATGAACAACTGCCATTACGGTAAACAGTTCGCTGTACTTACTCTCACACACGTTACAACTATATGAGTTAGCATGAACAACTGCCATTACGGTAAAGAGTTCACTGTACTTCCTCTCACACATGTTACAAATATATGAGTTAGGAGGAACAACTGCCATTACGTTAAACAGTTCACTCTACTTACTCTCATACATGTTACAACGATATGAGTTAGCATGAACAACTGCCATTACGGTAAACAGTTCACTGTACTTACTCTCACAACACATTACAACTATATGAGTTAGCATGAACAACTGCCATTACGGTAAACAGTTCACTCTACTTACTCTCACACACATTACAACTATATTATTTAACATGAAAAACTGCCATTACGGTAAACAGTTCACTGTATTTACTCTCACAACACGTTACAACTATATTAGTTAGCATGAACAACTGCCATTACGGTAAACAGTTCACTGTACTTACTTTCATACATGTTACAACTATATGAGTTAGCATGAACAACTGCAATTACGGTAAACAGTTCACTGTACTTACGCTCACACACATTACAACTATATGAGTTAGCATGAACAACTGCCATTACGGTAAACAGTTCACTGTACTTTCTCTCACACACGTTACAACTATATGAGTTAGCATGAACAACTACCATTACGGTAAACAGTTCACTGTACTTACGCTCATACACGTTACCCCTATATGAGTTAGCATGAACAACTGCCATTACGGTAAACCGTTCACTGTACTTACTCTCACACTCGTTACAACTATATGAGTTAGCATGAACAACTGCCATTACGGTAAAGAGTTCACTGTACTTACTCTCACACACGTTACAACTATATGAGTTAGCATGAACAACTGCCATTACGGTAAAGAGTTCACTGTACTTCCTCTCACACATGTTACAACTATATGAGTTAGGAGGAACAACTGCCATTACGTTAAACAGTTCACTCTACTTACTCTCATACATGTTACAACTATATGAGTTAGCATGAACAACTGCCATTACGGTAAACAGTTCACTGTACTTACTCTCACAACACATTACAACTATATGAGTTAGCATGAACAACTGCCATTACGGTAAACAGTTCACTGTACTTACTCACACAACACGTTACAACTACATGAGTTAGCATGAACAACTGCCATTACGGTAAACAGTTCGCTGTACTTACTCTCACAACACGTTACAACTATATGAGTTAGCCTGAACAACTGCCATTACGGTAAACAGTTCACTGTACTTTCTCTCACACACGTTACAACTATATGAGTTAGCATGAACAACTACCATTACGGTAAACAGTTCGCTGTACTTACTCTCACACACGTTACAACTATATGAGTTAGCATGAACAACTGCCATTACGGTAAACAGTTCACTGTACTTACTCACACAACACGTTACAACTACATGAGTTAGCATGAACAACTGCCATTACGGTAAACAGTTCGCTGTACTTACTCTCACACACGTTACAACTATATGAGTTAGCATGAACAACTGCCATTACGGTAAAGAGTTCACTGTACTTCCTCTCACACATGTTACAAATATATGAGTTAGGAGGAACAACTGCCATTACGTTAAACAGTTCACTCTACTTACTCTCATACATGTTACAACGATATGAGTTAGCATGAACAACTGCCATTACGGTAAACAGTTCACTGTACTTACTCTCACAACACATTACAACTATATGAGTTAGCATGAACAACTGCCATTACGGTAAACAGTTCACTCTACTTACTCTCACACACATTACAACTATATTATTTAACATGAAAAACTGCCATTACGGTAAACAGTTCACTGTATTTACTCTCACAACACGTTACAACTATATTAGTTAGCATGAACAACTGCCATTACGGTAAACAGTTCACTGTACTTACTTTCATACATGTTACAACTATATGAGTTAGCATGAACAACTGCCATTACGGTAAACAGTTCACTGTACTTACTCACACAACACGTTACAACTACATGAGTTAGCATGAACAACTGCCATTACGGTAAACAGTTCGCTGTACTTACTCTCACACACGTTACAACTATATGAGTTAGCATGAACAACTGCCATTACGGTAAAGAGTTCACTGTACTTCCTCTCACACATGTTACAACTATATGAGTTAGGAGGAACAACTGCCATTACGTTAAACAGTTCACTCTACTTACTCTCATACATGTTACAACGATATGAGTTAGCATGAACAACTGCCATTACGGTAAACAGTTCACTGTACTTACTCTCACAACACATTACAACTATATGAGTTAGCATGAACAACTGCCATTACGGTAAACAGTTCACTCTACTTACTCTCACACACATTACAACTATATTATTTAACATGAAAAACTGCCATTACGGTAAACAGTTCACTGTATTTACTCTCACAACACGTTACAACTATATTAGTTAGCATGAACAACTGCCATTACGGTAAACAGTTCACTGTACTTACTTTCATACATGTTACAACTATATGAGTTAGCATGAACAACTGCAATTACGGTAAACAGTTCACTGTACTTACGCTCACAACGCGTTACAACTATATGAGTTAGCCTGAACAACTGCCATTACGATAAACCGTTCACTGTACTTACTCTCATACATGTTACAACTATATGAGTTAGCATGAACAACTGCCATTACGGTAAACAGTTCACTCTACTTACTCTCACACACATTACAACTATATGAGTTAGCATGAACAACTGCCATTACGGTAAACAGTTCACTGTACTTTCTCTCACACACGTTACAACTATATGAGTTAGCATGAACAACTACCATTACGGTAAACAGTTCACTGTACTTACGCTCATACACGTTACCCCTATATGAGTTAGCATGAACAACTGCCATTACGGTAAACCGTTCACTGTACTTACTCTCACACTCGTTACAACTATATGAGTTAGCATGAACAACTGCCATTACGGTAAAGAGTTCACTGTACTTACTCTCACACACGTTACAACTATATGAGTTAGCATGAACAACTGCCATTACGGTAAAGAGTTCACTGTACTTCCTCTCACACATGTTACAACTATATGAGTTAGGAGGAACAACTGCCATTACGTTAAACAGTTCACTCTACTTACTCTCATACATGTTACAACTATATGAGTTAGCATGAACAACTGCCATTACGGTAAACAGTTCACTGTACTTACTCTCACAACACATTACAACTATATGAGTTAGCATGAACAACTGCCATTACGGTAAACAGTTCACTGTACTTACTCACACAACACGTTACAACTACATGAGTTAGCATAAACAACTGCCATTACGGTAAACAGTTCGCTGTACTTACTCTCACAACACGTTACAACTATATGAGTTAGCCTGAACAACTGCCATTACGGTAAACAGTTCACTGTACTTTCTCTCACACACGTTACAACTATATGAGTTAGCATGAACAACTACCATTACGGTAAACAGTTCGCTGTACTTACTCTCACACACGTTACAACTATATGAGTTAGCATGAACAACTGCCATTACGGTAAACAGTTCACTGTACTTACTCACACAACACGTTACAACTACATGAGTTAGCATGAACAACTGCCATTACGGTAAACAGTTCGCTGTACTTACTCTCACACACGTTACAACTATATGAGTTAGCATGAACAACTGCCATTACGGTAAAGAGTTCACTGTACTTCCTCTCACACATGTTACAAATATATGAGTTAGGAGGAACAACTGCCATTACGTTAAACAGTTCACTCTACTTACTCTCATACATGTTACAACGATATGAGTTAGCATGAACAACTGCCATTACGGTAAACAGTTCACTGTACTTACTCTCACAACACATTACAACTATATGAGTTAGCATGAACAACTGCCATTACGGTAAACAGTTCACTCTACTTACTCTCACACACATTACAACTATATTATTTAACATGAAAAACTGCCATTACGGTAAACAGTTCACTGTATTTACTCTCACAACACGTTACAACTATATTAGTTAGCATGAACAACTGCCATTACGGTAAACAGTTCACTGTACTTACTTTCATACATGTTACAACTATATGAGTTAGCATGAACAACTGCAATTACGGTAAACAGTTCACTGTACTTACGCTCACAACGCGTTACAACTATATGAGTTAGCCTGAATAACTGCCATTACGATAAACCGTTCACTGTACTTACTCTCATACATGTTACAACTATATGAGTTAGCATGAACAACTGCCATTACGGTAAACAGTTCACTCTACTTACTCTCACACACATTACAACTATATTATTTAGCATGAACAACTGCCATTACGGTAAACAGTTCACTGTACTTTCTCTCACACACGTTACAACTATATGAGTTAGCATGAACAACTACCATTACGGTAAACAGTTCACTGTACTTACGCTCATACACGTTACCCCTATATGAGTTAGCATGAACAACTGCCATTACGGTAAACCGTTCACTGTAATTAGGTTCACACACGTTACATATATATGAGTTAGCATGAACAACTGCAATTACGGTAAACAGTTCACTGTACTTACGCTCACAACGCGTTACAACTATATGAGTTAGGAGGAACAACTGCCATTACGTTAAACAGTTCACTCTACTTACTCTCATACATGTTACAACTATATGAGTTAGCATGAACAACTGCCATTACGGTAAACAGTTCACTGTACTTACTCTCACAACACATTACAACTATATGAGTTAGCATGAACAACTGCCATTACGGTAAACAGTTCACTGTACTTACTCACACAACACGTTACAACTATATGAGTTAGCATGAACAACTGCCATTACGGTAAACAGTTCGCTGTACTTACTCTCACAACACGTTACAACTATATTAGTTAGCATGAAGAACTGCCATTGGGGTAAACAGTTCACTGTACTTACTTTCATACATGTTACAACTATATGAGTTAGCCTGAACAACTGCCATTACGGTAAACAGTTCACTGTACTTTCTCTCACACACGTTACAACTATATGAGTTAGCAAGAACAACTACCATTACGGTAAACAGTTCACTGTACTTACGCTCATACACGTTACACCTATATGAGTTAGCATGAACAACTGCCATTACGGTAAACAGTTCACTGTACTTACTCTCATACATGTTACAACTATATGAGTTAGCATGAACAACTGCAATTATGGTAAACAGTTCACTGTACTTACGCTCACAATGCGTTACAACTATATGAGTTAGCCTGAACAACTGCCATTACGATAAACCGTTCACTGTACTTACTCTCACACACGTTACAACTATATGAGTTAGCATGAACAACTGCCATTACGGTAAAGAGTTCACTGTACTTCCTCTCACACATGTTACAACTATATGAGTTAGGAGGAACAACTGCCATTACGTTAAACAGTTCACTCTACTTAATCTCATACATTTTACAACTATATGAATTAGCATGAACAACTGCCCTTATGGTAAACAGCTCGCTGTACTTACTCTCACACACGTTACAACTATATGAGTTAGCATGAGCAACTGCCATTACGGTAAACAGTTCACTGTACTTTCTCTCACACACGTTACAACTATATGAGTTAGCATGAACAACTACCACTACAGTAAACAGTTCACTGTACTTACGCTCATACACGTTACACCTATATGAGTTAGCATGAACAACTGCCATTACGGTAAACAGTTCACTGTACTTACTCTCATACATGTTACAACTATATGAGTTAGCATGAACAACTGCAATTATGGTAAACAGTTCACTGTACTTACGCTCACAATGCGTTACAACTATATGAGTTAGCCTGAACAACTGCCATTACGATAAACCGTTCACTGTACTTACTCTCACACACGTTACAACTATATGAGTTAGCATGAACAACTGCCATTACGGTAAAGAGTTCACTGTACTTCCTCTCACACATGTTACAACTATATGAGTTAGGAGGAACAACTGCCATTACGTTAAACAGTTCACTCTACTTAATCTCATACATTTTACAACTATATGAATTAGCATGAACAACTGCCCTTATGGTAAACAGCTCGCTGTACTTACTCTCACACACGTTACAACTATATGAGTTAGCATGAGCAACTGCCATTACGGTAAACAGTTCACTGTACTTTCTCTCACACACGTTACAACTATATGAGTTAGCATGAACAACTACCACTACAGTAAACAGTTCACTGTACTTACGCTCATACACGTTACACCTATATGAGTTAGCATGAACAACTGCCATTACGGTAAACAGTTCACTGTACTTACTCTCATACATGTTACAACTATATGAGTTAGCATGAACAACTGCAATTACGGTAAACAATTCACTGTACTTACGCTCACAATGCGTTACAACTATATGAGTTAGCCTGAACAACTGCCATTACGATAAACCGTTCACTGTACTTACTCTCACACACGTTACAACTATATGAATTAGCATGAACAACTGCCATTACGGTAAAGAGTTCACTGTACTTCCTCTCACAAATGTTACAACTATATGAGTTAGGAGGAACAACTGCCATTACGTTAAACAGTTCACTCTACTTACTCTCATACATTTGACAACTATATGAATTAGCATGAACAACTGCCCTTATGGTAAACAGCTCGCTGTACTTACTCTCACACACGTTACAACTATATGAGTTAGCATGAACAACTGCCATTACGGTAAACAGTTCACTGTACTTACTCACACAACACGTTACAACTACATGAGTTAGCATGAACAACTGCCATTACGGTAAACAGTTCGCTGTACTTACTCTCACAACATGTTACAACTATATTAGTTAGCATGAAGAACCGCCATTACGGTAAACAGTTCACTGTACTTACTTTCATACATGTTACAACTATATGAGTTAGCCTGAACAACTGCCATTACGGTAAACAGTTCACTGTACTTTCTCTCACACACGTTACAACTATATGAGTTAGCATGAACAACTACCATTACGGTAAACAGTTCGCTGTACTTACTCTCACACACGTTACAACTATATGAGTTAGCATGAACAACTGCCATTACGGTAAACAGTTCACTGTACTTACTCACACAACACGTTACAACTACATGAGTTAGCATGAACAACTGCCATTACGGTAAACAGTTCGCTGTACTTACTCTCACACACGTTACAACTATATGAGTTAGCATGAACAACTGCCATTACGGTAAAGAGTTCACTGTACTTCCTCTCACACATGTTACAACTATATGAGTTAGGAGGAACAACTGCCATTACGTTAAACAGTTCACTCTACTTACTCTCATACATGTTACAACGATATGAGTTAGCATGAACAACTGCCATTACGGTAAACAGTTCACTGTACTTACTCTCACAACACATTACAACTATATGAGTTAGCATGAACAACTGCCATTACGGTAAACAGTTCACTCTACTTACTCTCACACACATTACAACTATATTATTTAACATGAAAAACTGCCATTACGGTAAACAGTTCACTGTATTTACTCTCACAACACGTTACAACTATATTAGTTAGCATGAACAACTGCCATTACGGTAAACCGTTCACTGTAATTAGGTTCACACACGTTACATATATATGAGTTAGCATGAACAACTGCAATTACGGTAAACAGTTCACTGTACTTACGCTCACAACGCGTTACAACTATATGAGTTAGCCTGAACAACTGCCATTACGATAAACCGTTCACTGTACTTACTCTCACACACGTTACAACTATATGAGTTAGCATGAACAACTGCCATTACGGTAAAGAGTTCACTGTACTTACTCTCACACACGTTACAACTATATGAGTTAGCATGAACAACTGCCATTACGGTAAAGAGTTCACTGTACTTCCTCTCACACATGTTACAACTATATGAGTTAGGAGGAACAACTGCCATTACGTTAAACAGTTCACTCTACTTACTCTCATACATGTTACAACTATATGAGTTAGCATGAACAACTGCCATTACGGTAAACAGTTCACTGTACTTACTCTCACAACACATTACAACTATATGAGTTAGCATGAACAACTGCCATTACGGTAAACAGTTCACTGTACTTACTCACACAACACGTTACAACTACATGAGTTAGCATGAACAACTGCAATTACGGTAAACAGTTCGCTGTACTTACTCTCACAACACGTTACAACTATATTAGTTAGCATGAAGAACTGCCATTGGGGTAAACAGTTCACTGTACTTACTTTCATACATGTTACAACTATATGAATTAGCATGAACAACTGCCCTTATGGTAAACAGCTCGCTGTACTTACTCTCACACACGTTACAACTATATGAGTTAGCATGAGCAACTGCCATTACGGTAAACAGTTCACTGTACTTTCTCTCACACACGTTACAACTATATGAGTTAGCATGAACAACTACCACTACAGTAAACAGTTCACTGTACTTACGCTCATACACGTTACACCTATATGAGTTAGCATGAACAACTGCCATTACGGTAAACAGTTCACTGTACTTACTCTCATACATGTTACAACTATATGAGTTAGCATGAACAACTGCAATTACGGTAAACAATTCACTGTACTTACGCTCACAATGCGTTACAACTATATGAGTTAGCCTGAACAACTGCCATTACGATAAACCGTTCACTGTACTTACTCTCACACACGTTACAACTATATGAATTAGCATGAACAACTGCCATTACGGTAAAGAGTTCACTGTACTTCCTCTCACACATGTTACAACTATATGAGTTAGGAGGAACAACTGCCATTACGTTAAACAGTTCACTCTACTTACTCTCATACATTTTACAACTATATGAATTAGCATGAACAACTGCCCTTATGGTAAACAGCTCGCTGTACTTACTCTCACAACACATTACAACTATATGAGTTAGCATGAACAACTGCCATTACGGTAAACAGTTCGCTGTACTTACTCACACAACACGTTACAACTACATGAGTTAGCATGAACAACTGCCATTACGGTAAACAGTTCGCTGTACTTACTCTCACACACGTTACAACTATATGAGTTAGCATGAACAACTGCCATTACGGTAAAGAGTTCACTGTACTTCCTCTCACACATGTTACAACTATATGAGTTAGGAGGAACAACTGCCACTACGTTAAACAGTTCACTCTACTTACTCTCATACATGTTACAACTATATGAGTTAGCATGAACAACTGCCATTACGGTAAACAGTTCACTGTACTTACTCTAACAACACATTACAACTATATGAGTTAGCATGAACAACTGCCATTACGGTAAACAGTTCACTGTACTTACTCACACAACACGTTACAACTACATGAGTTAGCATGAACAACTGCCATTACGGTAAACAGTTCGCTGTACTTTCTCTCACAACACGTTACAACTATATTAGTTAGCATGAACAACTGCCATTACGGTAAACAGTTCACTGTACTTACTTTCATACATGTTACAACTATATGAGTTAGCCTGAACAATTGCCATTACGGTAAAGTGTTCACTGTACTTCCTCTCACACATGTTACAACTATATGAGTTAGGAGGAACAACTGCCATTACGTTAAACAGTTCACTCTACTTACTTTCATACATGTTACAACTATATGAGTTAGCATGAACAACTACCATTACGGTAAACAGTTCACTGTACCTACCCTCACAACGCGTTACAACTATATGAGTTAGCCTGAACAACTGCCATTACGATAAACCGTTCACTGTACTTACTCTCATACATGTTACAACTATATGAGTTAGCATGAACAACTGCCATTACGGTAAACAGTTCACTCTACTTACTCTCACACACATTACAACTATATTATTTAGCATGAACAACTGCCATTACGGTAAACAGTTCACTATACTTTCTCTCACACACGTTACAACTATATGAGTTAGCATGAACAACTACCATCACGGTAAACAGTTCACTGTACTTACGCTCATACACGTAACACCTATATGAGTTAGCATGAACAACTGCCATTACGGTAAACCGTTCAATGTAATTAGGTTCACACACGTTACATATATATGAGTTAGCATGAACAACTGCAATTACGGTAAACAGTTCACTGTACTTACGCTTACAACGCGTTACAACTATATGAGTTAGCATGAACAACTGCCATTACGGTAAACAGTTCACTGTACTTCCTCTCACACATGTTACAACTATGTGAGTTAGGAGGAACAACTGCCATTACGTTAAACAGTTCACTCTACTTAATCTCATACATTTTACAACTATATGAATTAGCATGAACAACTGCCCTTATGGTAAACAGCTCGCTGTACTTACTCTCACACACGTTACAACTATATGAGTTAGCATGAGCAACTGCAATTACGGTAAACAGTTCACTGTACTTACGCTCACAATGCGTTACAACTATATGAGTTAGCCTGAACAACTGCCATTACGGTAAACCGTTCACTGTACTTACTATCACACACGTTACAACTATATGAGTTAGCATGAACAACTGCCATTACGGTAAAGTGTTCACTGTACTTCCTCTCACCCATGTTACAACTATATGAGTTAGGAGGAACAACTGCCATTACGTTAAACAGTTCACTCTACTTACTTTCATACATGTTACAACTATATGAGTTAGCATGAACAACTGCAATTACGGTAAACAGTTCACTGTACCTACCCTCACAACGCGTTACAACTATATGAGTTAGCCTGAACAACTGCCATTACGATAAACCGTTCACTGTACTTACTCTCATACATGTTACAACTATTTGAGTTAGCATGAACAACTGCCATTACGGTAAACAGTTCACTCTACTTACTCTCACACACATTACAACTATATTATTTAGCATGAACAACTGCCATTACGGTAAACAGTTCACTTTACTTTCTCTCACACACGTTACAACTATATGAGTTAGCATGAACAACTACCATCACGGTAAACAGTTCACGGTACTTACGCTCATACACGTAACACCTATATGAGTTAGCATGAACAACTGCCATTACGGTAAAGAGTTCACTGTACTTCCTCTCACACATGTTACAACTATATGAGTTAGGAGGAACAACTGCCATTACGTTAAACAGTTCACTCTACTTACTCTCATACATGTTACAACGATATGAGTTAGCATGAACAACTGCCATTACGGTAAACAGTTCACTGTACTTACTCTCACAACACATTACAACTATATGAGTTAGCATGAACAACTGCCATTACGGTAAACAGTTCACTCTACTTACTCTCACACACATTACAACTATATTATTTAACATGAAAAACTGCCATTACGGTAAACAGTTCACTGTATTTACTCTCACAACACGTTACAACTATATTAGTTAGCATGAACAACTGCCATTACGGTAAACCGTTCACTGTAATTAGGTTCACACACGTTACATATATATGAGTTAGCATGAACAACTGCAATTACGGTAAACAGTTCACTGTACTTACGCTCACAACGCGTTACAACTATATGAGTTAGCCTGAACAACTGCCATTACGATAAACCGTTCACTGTACTTACTCTCACACACGTTACAACTATATGAGTTAGCATGAACAACTGCCATTACGGTAAAGAGTTCACTGTACTTACTCTCACACACGTTACAACTATATGAGTTAGCATGAACAACTGCCATTACGGTAAAGAGTTCACTGTACTTCCTCTCACACATGTTACAACTATATGAGTTAGGAGGAACAACTGCCATTACGTTAAACAGTTCACTCTACTTACTCTCATACATGTTACAACTATATGAGTTAGCATGAACAACTGCCATTACGGTAAACAGTTCACTGTACTTACTCTCACAACACATTACAACTATATGAGTTAGCATGAACAACTGCCATTACGGTAAACAGTTCACTGTACTTACTCACACAACACGTTACAACTACATGAGTTAGCATGAACAACTGCCATTACGGTAAACAGTTCGCTGTACTTACTCTCACAACACGTTACAACTATATTAGTTAGCATGAAGAACTGCCATTGGGGTAAACAGTTCACTGTACTTACTTTCATACATGTTACAACTATATGAATTAGCATGAACAACTGCCCTTATGGTAAACAGCTCGCTGTACTTACTCTCACACACGTTACAACTATATGAGTTAGCATGAGCAACTGCCATTACGGTAAACAGTTCACTGTACTTTCTCTCACACACGTTACAACTATATGAGTTAGCATGAACAACTACCACTACAGTAAACAGTTCACTGTACTTACGCTCATACACGTTACACCTATATGAGTTAGCATGAACAACTGCCATTACGGTAAACAGTTCACTGTACTTACTCTCATACATGTTACAACTATATGAGTTAGCATGAACAACTGCAATTACGGTAAACAATTCACTGTACTTACGCTCACAATGCGTTACAACTATATGAGTTAGCCTGAACAACTGCCATTACGATAAACCGTTCACTGTACTTACTCTCACACACGTTACAACTATATGAATTAGCATGAACAACTGCCATTACGGTAAAGAGTTCACTGTACTTCCTCTCACACATGTTACAACTATATGAGTTAGGAGGAACAACTGCCATTACGTTAAACAGTTCACTCTACTTACTCTCATACATTTTACAACTATATGAATTAGCATGAACAACTGCCCTTATGGTAAACAGCTCGCTGTACTTACTCTCACAACACATTACAACTATATGAGTTAGCATGAACAACTGCCATTACGGTAAACAGTTCACTGTACTTACTCACACAACACGTTACAACTACATGAGTTAGCATGAACAACTGCCATTACGGTAAACAGTTCGCTGTACTTACTCTCACACACGTTACAACTATATGAGTTAGCATGAACAACTGCCATTACGGTAAAGAGTTCACTGTACTTCCTCTCACACATGTTACAACTATATGAGTTAGGAGGAACAACTGCCATTACGTTAAACAGTTCACTCTACTTACTCTCATACATGTTACAACTATATGAGTTAGCATGAACAACTGCCATTACGGTAAACAGTTCACTGTACTTACTCTAACAACACATTACAACTATATGAGTTAGCATGAACAACTGCCATTACGGTAAACAGTTCACTGTACTTACTCACACAACACGTTACAACTACATGAGTTAGCATGAACAACTGCCATTACGGTAAACAGTTCGCTGTACTTTCTCTCACAACACGTTACAACTATATTAGTTAGCATGAACAACTGCCATTACGGTAAACAGTTCACTGTACTTACTTTCATACATGTTACAACTATATGAGTTAGCCTGAACAATTGCCATTACGGTAAAGTGTTCACTGTACTTCCTCTCACACATGTTACAACTATATGAGTTAGGAGGAACAACTGCCATTACGTTAAACAGTTCACTCTACTTACTTTCATACATGTTACAACTATATGAGTTAGCATGAACAACTACCATTACGGTAAACAGTTCACTGTACCTACCCTCACAACGCGTTACAACTATATGAGTTAGCCTGAACAACTGCCATTACGATAAACCGTTCACTGTACTTACTCTCATACATGTTACAACTATATGAGTTAGCATGAACAACTGCCATTACGGTAAACAGTTCACTCTACTTACTCTCACACACATTACAACTATATTATTTAGCATGAACAACTGCCATTACGGTAAACAGTTCACTATACTTTCTCTCACACACGTTACAACTATATGAGTTAGCATGAACAACTACCATTACGGTAAACAGTTCACTCTACTTACGCTCATACACGTAACACCTATATGAGTTAGCATGAACAACTGCCATTACGGTAAACCGTTCAATGTAATTAGGTTCACACACGTTACATATATATGAGTTAGCATGAACAACTGCAATTACGGTAAACAGTTCACTGTACTTACGCTTACAACGCGTTACAACTATATGAGTTAGCATGAACAACTGCCATTACGGTAAACAGTTCACTGTACTTCCTCTCACACATGTTACAACTATGTGAGTTAGGAGGAACAACTGCCATTACGTTAAACAGTTCACTCTACTTAATCTCATACATTTTACAACTATATGAATTAGCATGAACAACTGCCCTTATGGTAAACAGCTCGCTGTACTTACTCTCACACACGTTACAACTATATGAGTTAGCATGAGCAACTGCAATTACGGTAAACAGTTCACTGTACTTACGCTCACAATGCGTTACAACTATATGAGTTAGCCTGAACAACTGCCATTACGGTAAACCGTTCACTGTACTTACTATCACACACGTTACAACTATATGAGTTAGCATGAACAACTGCCATTACGGTAAAGTGTTCACTGTACTTCCTCTCACACATGTTACAACTATATGAGTTAGGAGGAACAACTGCCATTACGTTAAACAGTTCACTCTACTTACTTTCATACATGTTACAACTATATGAGTTAGCATGAACAACTGCAATTACGGTAAACAGTTCACTGTACCTACCCTCACAACGCGTTACAACTATATGAGTTAGCCTGAACAACTGCCATTACGATAAACCGTTCACTGTACTTACTCTCATACATGTTACAACTATTTGAGTTAGCATGAACAACTGCCATTACGGTAAACAGTTCACTCTACTTACTCTCACACACATTACAACTATATTATTTAGCATGAACAACTGCCATTACGGTAAACAGTTCACTTTACTTTCTCTCACACACGTTACAACTATATGAGTTAGCATGAACAACTACCATCACGGTAAACAGTTCACGGTACTTACGCTCATACACGTAACACCTATATGAGTTAGCATGAACAACTGCCATTACGGTAAACCGTTCAATGTAATTAGGTTCACACACGTTACATATATATGAGTTAGCATGAACAACTGCCATTACGGTAAAGAGTTCACTGTACTTACTCTCACATACGTTACAACTATATGAGTTAGCATGAACAACTGCCATTACGGTAAAGAGTTCACTGTACTTCCTCTCACACATGTTACAACTATATGAGTTAGGAGGAACAACTGCCATTACGTTAAACAGTTCACTCTACTTACTCTCATACATGTTACAACTATATGAGTTAGCATGAACAACTGCCATTACGGTAAACAGTTCACTGTACTTACTCTAACAACACATTACAACTATATGAGTTAGCATGAACAACTGCCATTACGGTAAACAGTTCACTGTACTTACTCACACAACACGTTACAACTACATGAGTTAGCATGAACAACTGCCATTACGGTAAACAGTTCGCTGTACTTTCTCTCACAACACGTTACAACTATATTAGTTAGCATGAACAACTGCCATTACGGTAAACAGTTCACTGTACTTACTTTCATACATGTTACAACTATATGAGTTAGCCTGAACAATTGCCATTACGGTAAAGTGTTCACTGTACTTCCTCTCACACATGTTACAACTATATGAGTTAGGAGGAACAACTGCCATTACGTTAAACAGTTCACTCTACTTACTTTCATACATGTTACAACTATATGAGTTAGCATGAACAACTACCATTACGGTAAACAGTTCACTGTACCTACCCTCACAACGCGTTACAACTATATGAGTTAGCCTGAACAACTGCCATTACGATAAACCGTTCACTGTACTTACTCTCATACATGTTACAACTATATGAGTTAGCATGAACAACTGCCATTACGGTAAACAGTTCACTCTACTTACTCTCACACACATTACAACTATATTATTTAGCATGAACAACTGCCATTACGGTAAACAGTTCACTATACTTTCTCTCACACACGTTACAACTATATGAGTTAGCATGAACAACTACCATCACGGTAAACAGTTCACTGTACTTACGCTCATACACGTAACACCTATATGAGTTAGCATGAACAACTGCCATTACGGTAAACCGTTCAATGTAATTAGGTTCACACACGTTACATATATATGAGTTAGCATGAACAACTGCAATTACGGTAAACAGTTCACTGTACTTACGCTTACAACGCGTTACAACTATATGAGTTAGCATGAACAACTGCCATTACGGTAAACAGTTCACTGTACTTCCTCTCACACATGTTACAACTATGTGAGTTAGGAGGAACAACTGCCATTACGTTAAACAGTTCACTCTACTTAATCTCATACATTTTACAACTATATGAATTAGCATGAACAACTGCCCTTATGGTAAACAGCTCGCTGTACTTACTCTCACACACGTTACAACTATATGAGTTAGCATGAGCAACTGCAATTACGGTAAACAGTTCACTGTACTTACGCTCACAATGCGTTACAACTATATGAGTTAGCCTGAACAACTGCCATTACGGTAAACCGTTCACTGTACTTACTATCACACACGTTACAACTATATGAGTTAGCATGAACAACTGCCATTACGGTAAAGTGTTCACTGTACTTCCTCTCACACATGTTACAACTATATGAGTTAGGAGGAACAACTGCCATTACGTTAAACAGTTCACTCTACTTACTTTCATACATGTTACAACTATATGAGTTAGCATGAACAACTGCAATTACGGTAAACAGTTCACTGTACCTACCCTCACAACGCGTTACAACTATATGAGTTAGCCTGAACAACTGCCATTACGATAAACCGTTCACTGTACTTACTCTCATACATGTTACAACTATTTGAGTTAGCATGAACAACTGCCATTACGGTAAACAGTTCACTCTACTTACTCTCACACACATTACAACTATATTATTTAGCATGAACAACTGCCATTACGGTAAACAGTTCACTTTACTTTCTCTTACACACGTTACAACTATATGAGTTAGCATGAACAACTACCATCACGGTAAACAGTTCACGGTACTTACGCTCATACACGTAACACCTATATGAGTTAGCATGAACAACTGCCATTACGGTAAACCGTTCAATGTAATTAGGTTCACACACGTTACATATATATGAGTTAGCATGAACAACTGCCATTACGGTAAAGAGTTCACTGTACTTACTCTCACATACGTTACAACTATATGAGTTAGCATGAACAACTGCCATTACGGTAAAGAGTTCACTGTACTTCCTCTCACACATGTTACAACTATATGAGTTAGGAGGAACAACTGCCATTACGTTAAACAGTTCACTCTACTTACTCTCATACATGTTACAACTATATGAGTTAGCATGAACAACTGCCATTACGGTAAACAGTTCACTGTACTTACTCTAACAACACATTACAACTATATGAGTTAGCATGAACAACTGCTATTACGGTAAACAGTTCACTGTACTTACTCACACAACACGTTACAACTACATGAGTTAGCATGAACAACTGCCATTACGGTAAACAGTTCGCTGTACTTTCTCTCACAACACGTTACAACTATATTAGTTAGCATGAACAACTGCCATTACGGTAAACAGTTCACTGTACTTACTTTCATACATGTTACAACTATATGAGTTAGCCTGAACAATTGCCATTACGGTAAAGTGTTCACTGTACTTCCTCTCACACATGTTACAACTATATGAGTTAGGAGGAACAACTGCCATTACGTTAAACAGTTCACTCTACTTACTTTCATACATGTTACAACTATATGAGTTAGCATGAACAACTACCATTACGGTAAACAGTTCACTGTACCTACCCTCACAACGCGTTACAACTATATGAGTTAGCCTGAACAACTGCCATTACGATAAACCGTTCACTGTACTTACTCTCATACATGTTACAACTATATGAGTTAGCATGAACAACTGCCATTACGGTAAACAGTTCACTCTACTTACTCTCACACACATTACAACTATATTATTTAGCATGAACAACTGCCATTACGGTAAACAGTTCACTATACTTTCTCTCACACACGTTACAACTATATGAGTTAGCATGAACAACTACCATCACGGTAAACAGTTCACTGTACTTACGCTCATACACGTAACACCTATATGAGTTAGCATGAACAACTGCCATTACGGTAAACCGTTCAATGTAATTAGGTTCACACACGTTACATATATATGAGTTAGCATGAACAACTGCAATTACGGTAAACAGTTCACTGTACTTACGCTTACAACGCGTTACAACTATATGAGTTAGCATGAACAACTGCCATTACGGTAAACAGTTCACTGTACTTCCTCTCACACATGTTACAACTATGTGAGTTAGGAGGAACAACTGCCATTACGTTAAACAGTTCACTCTACTTAATCTCATACATTTTACAACTATATGAATTAGCATGAACAACTGCCCTTATGGTAAACAGCTCGCTGTACTTACTCTCACACACGTTACAACTATATGAGTTAGCATGAGCAACTGCAATTACGGTAAACAGTTCACTGTACTTACGCTCACAATGCGTTACAACTATATGAGTTAGCCTGAACAACTGCCATTACGGTAAACCGTTCACTGTACTTACTATCACACACGTTACAACTATATGAGTTAGCATGAACAACTGCCATTACGGTAAAGTGTTCACTGTACTTCCTCTCACACATGTTACAACTATATGAGTTAGGAGGAACAACTGCCATTACGTTAAACAGTTCACTCTACTTACTTTCATACATGTTACAACTATATGAGTTAGCATGAACAACTGCAATTACGGTAAACAGTTCACTGTACCTACCCTCACAACGCGTTACAACTATATGAGTTAGCCTGAACAACTGCCATTACGATAAACCGTTCACTGTACTTACTCTCATACATGTTACAACTATTTGAGTTAGCATGAACAACTGCCATTACGGTAAACAGTTCACTCTACTTACTCTCACACACATTACAACTATATTATTTAGCATGAACAACTGTCATTACGGTAAACAGTTCACTTTACTTTCTCTCACACACGTTACAACTATTTGAGTTAGCATGAACAACTACCATCACGGTAAACAGTTCACTGTACTTACGCTCATACACGTAACACCTATATGAGTTAGCATGAACAACTGCCATTACGGTAAACCGTTCAATGTAATTAGGTTCACACACGTTACATATATATGAGTTAGCATGAACAACTGCAATTACGGTAAACAGTTCACTGTACTTACGCTTACAACGCGTTACAACTATATGAGTTAGCCTGAACAACTGCCATTACGATAAACCGTTCACTGTACTTACTCTCACACACGTTACAACTATATGAGTTAGCATGAACAACTGCCATTACGGTAAACAGTTCACTGTACTTCCTCTCACACATGTTACAACTATATGAGTTAGGAGGAACAACTGCCATTACATTAAACAGTTCTCTCTACTTACTCTCATACATGTTACAACTATATGAGTTAGCATGAACAACTGCCATTACGGTAAACAGTTCACTGTACTTACTCTCACAACACATTACAACTATATGAGTTAGCATGAACAACTGCCATTACGGTAAACAGTTCACTGTACTTACTCACACAACACGTTACAACTACATGAGTTAGCATGAACAACTGCCATTACGGTAAACAGTTCGCTGTACTTACTCTCAAACACGTTACAACTATATGAGTTAGCATGAACAACTGCCATTAAGGTAAAGAGTTCACTGTACTTCCTCTCACACATGTTACAACTATATGAGTTAGCATGAACAACTGCCATTACGGTAAACAGTTCACTGTACTTACTCTCACAACAAAGTACAACTATATGAGTTAGCATGAACAACTGCCATTACGGTAAACAGTTCACTGTACTTACTCACACAACACGTTACAACTACATGAGTTAGCATGAACAACTGCCATTACGGTAAACAGTTCGCTGTACTTACTCTCACAACACGTTACAACTATATTAGTTAGCATGAAGAACTGCCATTACGGTAAACAGTTCACTGTACTTACTTTCATACATGTTACAACTATATGAGTTAGCCTGAACAACTGCCATTACGGTAAACAGTTCACTGTACTTTCTCTCACACACGTTACAACTATATGAGTTAGCATGAACAACTACCATTACGGTAAACAGTTCACTGTACTTACGCTCATACACGTTACACCTATATGATATAGCATGAACAACTGCCATTACGGTAAACAGTTCACTGTACTTACTCTCATACATGTTACAACTATATGAGTTAGCATGAACAACTGCAATTACGGTAAACAGTTCACTGTACTTACGCTCACAATGCGTTACAACTATATGAGTTAGCCTGAACAACTGCCATTACGATAAACCGTTCACTGTACTTACTCTCACACACGTTACAACTATATGAGTTAGCATGAACAACTGCCATTACGGTAAAGAGTTCACTGTACTTCCTCTCACACATGTTACAACTATATGAGTTAGGAATAACAACTGCCATTACGTTAAACAGTTCACTCTACTTACTCTCATACATGTTACAACTATATGAGTTAGCATGAACAACTGCCATTACGTTAAACAGTTCACTCTACTTACTCTCATACATGTTACAACTATATGAGTTAGCATGAACAACTGCCATTACGGTAAACAGTTCACTGTACTTACTCTCACAACACATTACAACTATATGAGTTAGCATGAACAACTGCCATTACGGTAAAAAGTTCACTGTACTTACTCACACAACACGTTACAACTACATGAGTTAGCATGAACAACTGCCATTACGGTAAACAGTTCGCTGTACTTACTCTCACACACGTTACAACTATATGAGTTAGCATGAACAACTGCCATTACGGTAAAGAGTTCACTGTACTTCCTCTCACACATGTTACAACTATATGAGTTAGGAGGAACAACTGCCATTACGTTAAACAGTTCACTCTACTTACTCTCATACATGTTACAACTATATGAGTTAGCATGAACAACTGCCATTACGGTAAACAGTTCACTGTACTTACTCTAACAACACATTACTACTATATGAGTTAGCATGAACAACTGCCATTACGGTAAACAGTTCACTGTACTTACTCACACAACACGTTACAACTACATGAGTTAGCATGAACAACTGCCATTACGGTAAACAGTTCGCTGTACTTACTCTCACAACACGTTACAATTATATTAGTTAGCATGAATAACTGCCATTACGGTAAACAGTTCACTGTACTTACTTTCATACATGTTACAACTATATGAGTTAGCCTGAACAACTGCCATTACGGTAAACAGTTCACTGTACTTTGTCTCACACACGTTACAACTATATGAGTTAGCATGAACAACTACCATTACGGTAAACAGTTCACTGTACTTACGCTCATACACGTTACACCTTTATGAGTTAGCATGAACAACTGCCATTACGGTAAACAGTTCGCTGTACTTACTCTCACACACGTTACAACTATATGAGTTAGCATGAACAACTGCCATTACGGTAAAGAGTTCACTGTACTTCCTCTCACACATGTTACAACTATATGAGTTAGAAGGAACAACTGCCATTACGGTAAACAGTTAACTCTACTTACTCTCATACATGTTACAACTCCATGAGTTAGCATGAACAACTGCCATTACGGTAAACAGTTCACTGTACTTACTCTCACAACACATTACAACTATATGAGTTAGCATGAACAACTACCATTACGGTAAACAGTTCACTGTACTTACGCTCATACACGTTACACCTATATGAGTTAGCATGAACAACTGCCATTACGGTAAACAGTTCACTGTACTTACTCTCATACATGTTACAACTATATGAGTTAGCATGAACAACGGCAATTACGGTAAACAGTTCACTGTACTTCCTCTCACAATGCGTTACAACTATAAGAGTTAGCCTGAACAACTGCCATTACGATAAACCGTTCACTGTACTTACTCTCACACACGTTACAACTATATGAGTTAGCATGAACAACTGCCATTACGGTAAAGAGTTCGCTACACTTACTCTCAAAACACGTTACAACTATATTAGTTAGCATGAAGAACTGCCATTACGGTAAACAGTTAACTGTACTTACTTTCATACATGTTACAACTATATGAGTTAGCCTGAACAACTGCCATTACGGTAAACAGTTCACTGTACTTTCTCTCACACACGTTACAACTATATGAGTTAGCATGAACAACTACCATTACGGTAAACAGTTCACTGTACTTACGCTCATACACGTTACACCTATATGAGATAGCATGAACAACTGCCATTACGGTAAACAGTTCACTGTACTTACTCTCATACATGTTACAACTATATGAGTTAGCATGAACAACTGCAATTACGGTAAACAGTTCACTGTACTTACACTCACAATGCGTTACAACTATATGAGTTAGCCTGAACAACTGCCATTACGACAAACCGTTCACTGTACTTACTCTCACACACGTTACAACTATATGAGTTAGCATGAACAACTGCCATTACGGTAAAGAGTTCACTGTACTTCCTCTCACACATGTTACAACTATATGAGTTAGGAGGAACAACTGCCATTACGTTAAACAGTTCACTCTACTTACTCTCATACATGTTACAACTATAAGAGTTAGCATGAACAACTGCCATTACGGTAAACAGTTCGCTGTACTTACTCTCACACACGTTACAACTATATGAGTTAGCATGAACAACTGCCATTACGGTAAAGAGTTCACTGTACTTCCTCTCACACATGTTACAACTATATGAGTTAGGAGGAACAACTGCCATTACGTTAAACAGTTCACTCTACTTACTCTCATACATGTTACAACTATATGAGTTAGCATGAACAACTGCCATTACGGTAAACAGTTCACTGTACTTACTCTCACAACACATTACAACTATATGAGTTAGCATGAACAACTGCCATTACGGTAAACAGTTCGCTGTACTTACTCTCACAACACGTTACAACTATATTAGTTAGCATGAACAACTCCCATTACGGTAAACAGTTCACTGTACTTACTCTCATACATGTTACAACTATATGAGTTAGCATGAACAACTGCAATTACGGTAAACAGTTCACTGTACTTACACTCACAATGCGTTACAACTATATGAGTTAGCCTGAACAACTGCCATTACGATAAACCGTTCACTGTACTTACTCTCACACACGTTACAACTATATGAGTTAGCATGAACAACTGCCATTACGGTAAAGAGTTCACTGTACTTCCTCTCACACATGTTACAACTATATGAGTTAGGAGGAACAACTGCCATTACGTTAAACAGTTCACTCTACTTACTCTCATACATGTTACAACTATATGAGTTAGCATGAACAACTGCCATTACGGTAAACAGTTCACTGTACTTACTCTCACAACACATTACAACTATATGAGTTAGCATGAACAACTGCCATTACGGTAAACAGTTCACTGTACTTACTCACACAACACGTTACAACTACATGAGTTAGCATGAACAACTGCCATTACGGTAAACAGTTCGCTGTACTTACTCTCACACACGTTACAACTATATGAGTTAGCATGAACAACTGCCATTACGGTAAAGAGTTCACTGTACTTCCTCTCACACATGTTACAACTATATGAGTTAGGAGGAACAACTGCCATTACGTTAAACAGTTCACTCTACTTACTCTCATACATGTTACAACTATATGAGTTAGCATGAACAACTGCCATTACGGTAAACAGTTCACTGTACTTACTCTCACAACACATTACAACTATATGAGTTAGCATGAACAACTGCCATTACGGTAAACAGTTCGCTGTACTTACTCTCACAACACGTTACAACTATATTAGTTAGCATGAACAACTCCCATTACGGTAAACAGTTCACTGTACTTACTCTCATACATGTTACAACTATATGAGTTAGCATGAACAACTGCAATTACGGTAAACAGTTCACTGTACTTACGCTCACAATGCGTTACAACTATATGAGTTAGCCTGAACAACTGCCATTACGATAAACCCTTCACTGTACTTACTCTCACACACGTTACAACTATATGAGTTAGCATGAACAACTGCCATTACGGTAAAGAGTTCACTGTACTTCCTCTCACACATGTTACAACTATATGAGTTAGGAATAACAACTGCCATTACGTTAAACAGTTCACTCTACTTACTCTCATACATGTTACAACTATATGAGTTAGCATGAACAACTGCCATTACGGTAAACAGTTCACTGTACTTACTCTCATACATGTTACAACTATATGAGTTAGCATGAACAACTGCAATTACGGTAAACAGTTCACTGTACTTACGCTCACAATGCGTTACAACTATATGAGTTAGCATGAACAACTGCCATTACGGTAAACAGTTCACTGTACTTACTCACACAACACGTTACAACTATATGAGTTAGCATGAACAACTGCCGTTACGGTAAAGAGTTCACTGTACTTCCTCTCACACATGTTACAACTATATGAGTTAGGAGGAACAACTGCCATTACGTTAAACAGTTCACTCTACTTACTCTCATACATGTTACAACTATATGAGTTAGCATGAACAACTGCCATTACGGTAAACAGTTCACTGTACTTACTCTAACAACACATTACAACTATATGAGTTAGCATGAACAACTGCCATTACGGTAAACAGTTCACTGTACTTACTCACACAACACGTTACAACTACATGAGTTAGCATGAACAACTGCCATTACGGTAAACAGTTCGCTGTACTTACTCTCACAACACGTTACAATTATATTAGTTAGCATGAATAACTGCCATTACGGTAAACAGTTCACTGTACTTACTTTCATACATGTTACAACTATATGAGTTAGCCTGAACAACTGCCATTACGGTAAACAGTTCACTGTACTTTCTCTCACACACGTTACAACTATATGAGTTAGCATGAACAACTACCATTACGGTAAACAGTTCACTGTACTTACGCTCATACACGTTACACCTATATGAGTTAGCATGAACAACTGCCATTACGGTAAACAGTTCGCTGTACTTACTCTCACACACGTTACAACTATATGAGTTAGCATGAACAACTGCCATTACGGTAAAGAGTTCACTGTACTTCCTCTCACACATGTTACAACTATATGAGTCAGAAGGAACAACTGCCATTACGGTAAACAGTTAACTCTACTTACTCTCATACATGTTACAACTCCATGAGTTAGCATGAACAACTGCCGTTACGGTAAACAGTTCACTGTACTTACTCTCACAACACATTACAACTATATGAGTTAGCATGAACAACTGCAATTACGGTAAACAGTTCACTGTACTTACGCTCACAATGCGTTACAACTATAAGAGTTAGCCTGAACAACTGCCATTACGATAAACCGTTCACTGTACTTACTCTCACACACGTTACAACTATATGAGTTAGCATGAACAACTGCCATTACGGTAAAGAGTTCGCTATACTTACTCTCACAACACGTTACAACTATATTAGTTAGCATGAAGAACTGCCATTACGGTAAACAGTTAACTGTAGTTACTTTCATACATGTTACAACTATATGAGTTAGCCTGAACAACTGCCATTACGGTAAACAGTTCACTGTACTTTCTCTCACACACGTTACAACTATATGAGTTAGGATGAACAACTACCATTACGGTAAACAGTTCACTGTACTTACGCTCATACACGTTACACCTATATGAGATAGCATGAACAACTGCCATTACGGTAAACAGTTCACTGTACTTACTCTCATACATGTTACAACTATATGAGTTAGCATGAACAACTGCAATTACGGTAAACAGTTCACTGTACTTACACTCACAATGCGTTACAACTATATGAGTTAGCCTGAACAACTGCCATTACGATAAACCGTTCACTGTACTTACTCTCACACACGTTACAACTATATGAGTTAGCATGAACAACTGCCATTACGGTAAAGAGTTCACTGTACTTCCTCTCACACATGTTACAACTATATGAGTTAAGAGGAACAACTGCCATTACGTTAAACAGTTCACTCTACTTACTCTCATACATGTTACAACTATATGAGTTAGCATGAACAACTGCCATTACGGTAAACAGTTCACTGTACTTACTCTCACAACACATTACAACTATATGAGTTAGCATGAACAACTGCCATTACGGTAAACAGTTCACTGTACTTACTCACACAACACGTTACAACTACATGAGTTAGCATGAACAACTGCCATTACGGTAAACATTTCGCTGTACTTACTCTCACACACGTTACAACTATATGAGTTAGCATGAACAACTGCCATTACGGTAAAGAGTTCACTGTACTTCCTCTCACACATGTTACAACTATATGAGTTAGGAGGAACAACTGCCATTACGTTAAACAGTTCACTCTACTTACTCTCATACATGTTACAACTATATGAGTTAGCATGAACAACTGCCATTACGGTAAACAGTTCACTGTACTTACTCTCACAACACATTACAACTATATGAGTTAGCATGAACAACTGCCATTACGGTAAACAGTTCACTGTACTTACTCACACAACACGTTACAACTACATGAGTTAGCATGAACAACTGCCATTACGGTAAACAGTTCGCTGTACTTACTCTCACAACACGTTACAACTATATTAGTTAGCATGAAGAACTGCCATTACGGTAAACAGTTCACTGTACTTACTCTCATACATGTTACAACTATATGAGTTAGCATGAAAAACGGCAATTACGGTAAACAGTTCACTGTACTTACGCTCACAATGCGTTACAACTATAAGAGTTAGCCTGAACAACTGCCATTACGATAAACCGTTCACTGTACTTACTCTCACACACGTTACAACTATATGAGTTAGCATGAACAACTGCCATTACGGTAAAGAGTTCGCTATACTTACTCTCACAACACGTTACAACTATATTAGTTAGCATGAAGAACTGCCATTACGGTAAACAGTTAACTGTACTTACTTTCATACAAGTTACAACTATATGAGTTAGCCTGAACAACTGCCATTACGGTAAACAGTTCACTGTACTTTCTCTCACACACGTTACAACTATATGAGTTAGCATGAACAACTACCATTACGGTAAACAGTTCACTGTACTTACGCTCATACACGTTACACCTATATGAGATAGCATGAACAACTGCCATTACGGTAAACAGTTCACTGTACTTACTCTCATACATGTTACAACTATATGAGTTAGCATGAACAACTGCAATTACGGTAAACAGTTCACTGTACTTACACTCACAATGCGTTACAACTATATGAGTTAGCCTGAACAACTGCCATTACGATAAACCGTTCACTGTACTTACTCTCACACACGTTACAACTATATGAGTTAGCATGAACAACTGCCATTACGGTAAAGAGTTCACTGTACTTCCTCTCACACATGTTACAACTATATGAGTTAGGAGGAACAACTGCCATTACGTTAAACAGTTCACTCTACTTACTCTCATACATGTTACAACTATATGAGTTAGCATGAACAACTGCCATTACGGTAAACAGTTCACTGTACTTACTCTAACAACACATTACAACTATATGAGTTAGCATGAACAACTGCCATTACGGTAAACAGTTCACTGTACTTACTCACACAACACGTTACAACTACATGAGTTAGCATGAACAACTGCCATTACGGTAAACAGTTCGCTGTACTTACTCTCACAACACGTTACAATTATATTAGTTAGCATGAATAACTGCCATTACGGTAAACAGTTCACTGTACTTACTTTCATACACGTTACAACTATATGAGTTAGCATGAACAACTACCATTACGGTAAACAGTTCACTGTACTTACGCTCATACACGTTACACCTATATGAGTTAGCATGAACAACTGCCATTACGGTAAACAGTTCGCTGTACTTACTCTCACACACGTTACAACTATATGAGTTAGCATGAACAACTGCCATTACGGTAAAGAGTTCGCTGTACTTACTCTCACAACACGTTACAACTATATGAGTTAGCATGAACAACTGCCATTACGGTAAAGAGTTCACTGTACTTCCTCTCACACATGTTACAACTATATGAGTTAGGAGGAACAACTGCCATTACGTTAAACAGTTCACTCTACTTACTCTCATACATGTTACAACTATATGAGTTAGCATGAACAACTGCCATTACGGTAAACAGTTCACTGTACTTACTCTCACAACACATTACAACTATATGAGTTAGCATGAACAACTGCCATTACGGTAAACAGTTCACTGTACTTACTCACACAACACGTTACAACTACATGAGTTAGCATGAACAACTGCCATTACGGTAAACAGTTCGCTGTACTTACTCTCACAACACGTTACAACTATATTAGTTAGCAAGAAGAACTGCCATTACGGTAAACAGTTCACTGTACTTACTCTCATACATGTTACAACTATATGAGTTAGCATGAAAAACGGCAATTACGGTAAACAGTTCACTGTACTTACGCTCACAATGCGTTACAACTATAAGAGTTAGCCTGAACAACTGCCATTACGATAAACCGTTCACTGTACTTACTCTCACACACGTTACAACTATATGAGTTAGCATGAACAACTGCCATTACGGTAAAGAGTTCGCTATACTTACTCTCACAACACGTTACAACTATATTAGTTAGCATGAAGAACTGCCATTACGGTAAACAGTTAACTGTACTTACTTTCATACAAGTTACAACTATATGAGTTAGCCTGAACAACTGCCATTACGGTAAACAGTTCACTGTACTTTCTCTCACACACGTTACAACTATATGAGTTAGCATGAACAACTACCATTACGGTAAACAGTTCACTGTACTTACGCTCATACACGTTACACCTATATGAGATAGCATGAACAACTGCCATTACGGTAAACAGTTCACTGTACTTACTCTCATACATGTTACAACTATATGAGTTAGCATGAACAACTGCAATTACGGTAAACAGTTCACTGTACTTACACTCACAATGCGTTACAACTATATGAGTTAGCCTGAACAACTGCCATTACGATAAACCGTTCACTGTACTTACTCTCACACACGTTACAACTATATGAGTTAGCATGAACAACTGCCATTACGGTAAAGAGTTCACTGTACTTCCTCTCACACATGTTACAACTATATGAGTTAGGAGGAACAACTGCCATTACGTTAAACAGTTCACTCTACTTACTCTCATACATGTTACAACTATATGAGTTAGCATGAACAACTGCCATTACGGTAAACAGTTCACTGTACTTACTCTAACAACACATTACAACTATATGAGTTAGCATGAACAACTGCCATTACGGTAAACAGTTCACTGTACTTACTCACACAACACGTTACAACTACATGAGTTAGCATGAACAACTGCCATTACGGTAAACAGTTCGCTGTACTTACTCTCACAACACGTTACAATTATATTAGTTAGCATGAATAACTGCCATTACGGTAAACAGTTCACTGTACTTACTTTCATACATGTTACAACTATATGAGTTAGCCTGAACAACTGCCATTACGGTAAACAGTTCACTGTACTTTGTCTCACACACGTTACAACTATATGAGTTAGCATGAACAACTACCATTACGGTAAACAGTTCACTGTACTTACGCTCATACACGTTACACCTATATGAGTTAGCATGAACAACTGCCATTACGGTAAACAGTTCGCTGTACTTACTCTCACACACGTTACAACTATATGAGTTAGCATGAACAACTGCCATTACGGTAAAGAGTTCACTGTACTTCCTCTCACACATGTTACAACTATATGAGTTAGAAGGAACAACTGCCATTACGGTAAACAGTTAACTCTACTTACTCTCATACATGTTACAACTCCATGAGTTAGCATGAACAACTGCCATTACGGTAAACAGTTCACTGTACTTACTCTCACAACACATTACAACTATATGAGTTAGCATGAACAACTACCATTACGGTAAACAGTTCACTGTACTTACGCTCATGCACGTTACACCTATATGAGTTAGCATGAACAACTGCCATTACGGTAAACAGTTCACTGTACTTACTCTCATACATGTTACAACTATATGAGTTAGCATGAACAACGGCAATTACGGTAAACAGTTCACTGTACTTCCTCTCACAATGCGTTACAACTATAAGAGTTAGCCTGAACAACTGCCATTACGATAAACCGTTCACTGTACTTACTCTCACACACGTTACAACTATATGAGTTAGCATGAACAACTGCCATTACGGTAAAGAGTTCGCTATACTTACTCTCACAACACGTTACAACTATATTAGTTAGCATGAAGAACTGCCATTACGGTAAACAGTTAACTGTACTTACTTTCATACATGTTACAACTATATGAGTTAGCCTGAACAACTGCCATTACGGTAAACAGTTCACTGTACTTACTCACACAACACGTTACAACTACATGAGTTAGCATGAACAACTGCCATTACGGTAAACAGTTCGCTGTACTTACTCTCACAACACGTTACAATTATATTAGTTAGCATGAATAACTGCCATTACGGTAAACAGTTCACTGTACTTACTTTCATACATGTTACAACTATATGAGTTAGCCTGAACAACTGCCATTACGGTAAACAGTTCACTGTACTTTCTCTCACACACGTTACAACTATATGAGTTAGCATGAACAACTACCATTACGGTAAACAGTTCACTGTACTTACGCTCATACACGTTACACCTATATGAGTTAGCATGAACAACTGCCATTACGGTAAACAGTTCGCTGTACTTACTCTCACACACGTTACAACTATATGAGTTAGCATGAACAACTGCCATTACGGTAAAGAGTTCACTGTACTTCCTCTCACACATGTTACAACTATATGAGTCAGAAGGAACAACTGCCATTACGGTAAACAGTTAACTCTACTTACTCTCATACATGTTACAACTCCATGAGTTAGCATGAACAACTGCCATTACGGTAAACAGTTCACTGTACTTACTCTCACAACACATTACAACTATATGAGTTAGCAAGAACAACTGCAATTACGGTAAACAGTTCACTGTACTTACGCTCACAATGCGTTACAACTATAAGAGTTAGCCTGAACAACTGCCATTACGATAAACCGTTCACTGTACTTACTCTCACACACGTTACAACTATATGAGTTAGCATGAACAACTGCCATTACGGTAAAGAGTTCGCTATACTTACTCTCACAACACGTTACAACTATATTAGTTAGCATGAAGAACTGCCATTACGGTAAACAGTTAACTGTACTTACTTTCATACATGTTACAACTATATGAGTTAGCCTGAACAACTGCCATTACGGTAAACAGTTCACTGTACTTTCTCTCACACACGTTACAACTATATGAGTTAGCATGAACAACTACCATTACGGTAAACAGTTCACTGTACTTACGCTCATACACGTTACACCTATATGAGATAGCATGAACAACTGCCATTACGGTAAACAGTTCACTGTACTTACTCTCATACATGTTACAACTATATGAGTTAGCATGAACAACTGCAATTACGGTAAACAGTTCACTGTACTTACACTCACAATGCGTTACAACTATATGAGTTAGCCTGAACAACTGCCATTACGATAAACCGTTCACTGTACTTACTCTCACACACGTTACAACTATATGAGTTAGCATGAACAACTGCCATTACGGTAAAGAGTTCACTGTACTTCCTCTCACACATGTTACAACTATATGAGTTAGGAGGAACAACTGCCATTACGTTAAACAGTTCACTCTACTTACTCTCATACATGTTACAACTATATGAGTTAGCATGAACAACTGCCATTACGGTAAACAGTTCACTGTACTTACTCTCACAACACATTACAACTATATGAGTTAGCATGAACAACTGCCATTACGGTAAACAGTTCACTGTACTTACTCACACAACACGTTACAACTACATGAGTTAGCATGAACAACTGCCATTACGGTAAACATTTCGCTGTACTTACTCTCACACACGTTACAACTATATGAGTTAGCATGAACAACTGCCATTACGGTAAAGAGTTCACTGTACTTCCTCTCACACATGTTACAACTATATGAGTTAGGAGGAACAACTGCCATTACGTTAAACAGTTCACTCTACTTACTCTCATACATGTTACAACTATATGAGTTAGCATGAACAACTGCCATTACGGTAAACAGTTCACTGTACTTACTCTCACAACACATTACAACTATATGAGTTAGCATGAACAACTGCCATTACGGTAAACAGTTCACTGTACTTACTCACACAACACGTTACAACTACATGAGTTAGCATGAACAACTGCCATTACGGTAAACAGTTCGCTGTACTTACTCTCACAACACGTTACAACTATATTAGTTAGCATGAAGAACTGCCATTACGGTAAACAGTTCACTGTACTTACTCTCATACATGTTACAACTATATGAGTTAGCATGAAAAACGGCAATTACGGTAAACAGTTCACTGTACTTACGCTCACAATGCGTTACAACTATAAGAGTTAGCCTGAACAACTGCCATTACGATAAACCGTTCACTGTACTTACTCTCACACACGTTACAACTATATGAGTTAGCATGAACAACTGCCATTACGGTAAAGAGTTCGCTATACTTACTCTCACAACACGTTACAACTATATTAGTTAGCATGAAGAACTGCCATTACGGTAAACAGTTAACTGTACTTACTTTCATACAAGTTACAACTATATGAGTTAGCCTGAACAACTGCCATTACGGTAAACAGTTCACTGTACTTTCTCTCACACACGTTACAACTATATGAGTTAGCATGAACAACTACCATTACGGTAAACAGTTCACTGTACTTACGCTCATACACGTTACACCTATATGAGATAGCATGAACAACTGCCATTACGGTAAACAGTTCACTGTACTTACTCTCATACATGTTACAACTATATGAGTTAGCATGAACAACTGCAATTACGGTAAACAGTTCACTGTACTTACACTCACAATGCGTTACAACTATATGAGTTAGCCTGAACAACTGCCATTACGATAAACCGTTCACTGTACTTACTCTCACACACGTTACAACTATATGAGTTAGCATGAACAACTGCCATTACGGTAAAGAGTTCACTGTACTTCCTCTCACACATGTTACAACTATATGAGTTAGGAGGAACAACTGCCATTACGTTAAACAGTTCACTCTACTTACTCTCATACATGTTACAACTATATGAGTTAGCATGAACAACTGCCATTACGGTAAACAGTTCACTGTACTTACTCTAACAACACATTACAACTATATGAGTTAGCATGAACAACTGCCATTACGGTAAACAGTTCACTGTACTTACTCACACAACACGTTACAACTACATGAGTTAGCATGAACAACTGCCATTACGGTAAACAGTTCGCTGTACTTACTCTCACAACACGTTACAATTATATTAGTTAGCATGAATAACTGCCATTACGGTAAACAGTTCACTGTACTTACTTTCATACATGTTACAACTATATGAGTTAGCCTGAACAACTGCCATTACGGTAAACAGTTCACTGTACTTTCTCTCACACACGTTACAACTATATGAGTTAGCATGAACAACTACCATTACGGTAAACAGTTCACTGTACTTACGCTCATACACGTTACACCTATATGAGTTAGCATGAACAACTGCCATTACGGTAAACAGTTCGCTGTACTTACTCTCACACACGTTACAACTATATGAGTTAGCATGAACAACTGCCATTACGGTAAAGAGTTCACTGTACTTCCTCTCACACATGTTACAACTATATGAGTTAGAAGGAACAACTGCCATTACGGTAAACAGTTAACTCTACTTACTCTCATACATGTTACAACTCCATGAGTTAGCATGAACAACTGCCATTACGGTAAACAGTTCACTGTACTTACTCTCACAACACATTACAACTATATGAGTTAGCATGAACAACTACCATTACGGTAAACAGTTCACTGTACTTACGCTCATACACGTTACACCTATATGAGTTAGCATGAACAACTGCCATTACGGTAAACAGTTCACTGTACTTACTCTCATACATGTTACAACTATATGAGTTAGCATGAACAACTGCAATTACGGTAAACAGTTCACTGTACTTACGCTCACAATGCGTTACAACTATAAGAGTTAGCCTGAACAACTGCCATTACGATAAACCGTTCACTGTACTTACTCTCACACACGTTACAACTATATGAGTTAGCATGAACAACTGCCATTACGGTAAAGAGTTCGCTATACTTACTCTCACAACACGTTACAACTATATTAGTTAGCATGAAGAACTGCCATTACGGTAAACAGTTAACTGTACTTACTTTCATACATGTTACAACTATATGAGTTAGCCTGAACAACTGCCATTACGGTAAACAGTTCACTGTACTTTCTCTCACACACGTTACAACTATATGAGTTAGCATGAACAACTACCATTACGGTAAACAGTTCACTGTACTTACGCTCATACACGTTACACCTATATGAGATAGCATGAACAACTGCCATTACGGTAAACAGTTCACTGTACTTACTCTCATACATGTTACAACTATGTGAGTTAGCATGAACAACTGCAATTACGGTAAACAGTTCACTGTACTTACACTCACAATGCGTTACAACTATATGAGTTAGCCTGAACAACTGCCATTACGATAAACCGTTCACTGTACTTACTCTCACACACGTTACAACTATATGAGTTATCATGAACAACTGCCATTACGGTAAAGAGTTCACTGTACTTCCTCTCACACATGTTACAACTATATGAGTTAGGAGGAACAACTGCCATTACGTTAAACAGTTCACTCTACTTACTCTCATACATGTTACAACTATATGAGTTAGCATGAACAACTGCCATTACGGTAAACAGTTCACTGTACTTACTCTCACAACACATTACAACTATATGAGTTAGCATGAACAACTGCCATTACGGTAAACAGTTCACTGTACTTACTCACACAACACGTTACAACTACATGAGTTAGCATGAACAACTGCCATTACGGTAAACATTTCGCTGTACTTACTCTCACACACGTTACAACTATATGAGTTAGCATGAACAACTGCCATTACGGTAAAGAGTTCACTGTACTTCCTCTCACACATGTTACAACTATATGAGTTAGGAGGAACAACTGCCA
Source organism: Lampris incognitus (assembly GCF_029633865.1). NCBI lineage: Eukaryota > Metazoa > Chordata > Actinopteri > Lampriformes > Lampridae > Lampris > Lampris incognitus. The sequence goes on along the minus strand of NC_079211.1, from coordinate 62,719,688 downwards.
TTACGTTAAACAGTTCACTCTACTTACTCTCATACATGTTACAACTATATGAGTTAGCATGAACAACTGCCATTACGTTAAACAGTTCACTGTACTTACTCTCACAACACATTACAACTATATGAGTTAGCATGAACAACTGCCATTACGGTAAACAGTTCACTGTACTTACTCACACAACACGTTACAACTACATGAGTTAGCATGAACAACTGCCATTACGGTAAACAGTTCGCTGTACTTACTCTCACAACACGTTACAACTATATTAGTTAGCATGAAGAACTGCCATTACGGTAAACAGTTCACTGTACTTACTCTCATACATGTTACAACTATATGAGTTAGCATGAACAACGGCAATTACGGTAAACAGTTCACTGTACTTACGCTCACAATGCGTTACAACTATAAGAGTTAGCCTGAACAACTGCCATTACGATAAACCGTTCACTGTACTTACTCTCACACACGTTACAACTATATGAGTTAGCATGAACAACTGCCATTACGGTAAAGAGTTCGCTATACTTACTCTCACAACACGTTACAACTATATTAGTTAGCATGAAGAACTGCCATTACGGTAAACAGTTAACTGTACTTACTTTCATACAAGTTACAACTATATGAGTTAGCCTGAACAACTGCCATTACGGTAAACAGTTCACTGTACTTTCTCTCACACACGTTACAACTATATGAGTTAGCATGAACAACTACCATTACGGTAAACAGTTCACTGTACTTACGCTCATACACGTTACACCTATATGAGATAGCATGAACAACTGCCATTACGGTAAACAGTTCACTGTACTTACTCTCATACATGTTACAACTATATGAGTTAGCATGAACAACTGCAATTACGGTAAACAGTTCACTGTACTTACACTCACAATGCGTTACAACTATATGAGTTAGCCTGAACAACTGCCATTACGATAAACCGTTCACTGTACTTACTCTCACACACGTTACAACTATATGAGTTAGCATGAACAACTGCCATTACGGTAAAGAGTTCACTGTACTTCCTCTCACACATGTTACAACTATATGAGTTAGGAGGAACAACTGCCATTACGTTAAACAGTTCACTCTACTTACTCTCATACATGTTACAACTATATGAGTTAGCATGAACAACTGCCATTACGGTAAACAGTTCACTGTACTTACTCTCACAACACATTACAACTATATGAGTTAGCATGAACAACTGCCATTACGGTAAACAGTTCGCTGTACTTACTCTCACAACACGTTACAACTATATTAGTTAGCATGAACAACTCCCATTACGGTAAACAGTTCACTGTACTTACTCTCATACATGTTACAACTATATGAGTTAGCATGAACAACTGCAATTACGGTAAACAGTTCACTGTACTTACACTCACAATGCGTTACAACTATATGAGTTAGCCTGAACAACTGCCATTACGATAAACCGTTCACTGTACTTACTCTCACACACGTTACAACTATATGAGTTAGTATGAACAACTGCCATTACGGTTAAGAGTTCACTGTACTTCCTCTCACACATGTTACAACTATATGAGTTAGGAGGAACAACTGCCATTACGTTAAACAGTTCACTCTACTTACTCTCATACATGTTACAACTATATGAGTTAGCATGAACAACTGCCATTACGGTAAACAGTTCACTGTACTTACTCTCACAACACATTACAACTATATGAGTTAGCATGAACAACTGCCATTACGGTAAACAGTTCACTGTACTTACTCACACAACACGTTACAACTACATGAGTTAGCATGAACAACTGCCATTACGGTAAACAGTTCGCTGTACTTACTCTCACACACGTTACAACTATATGAGTTAGCATGAACAACTGCCATTACGGTAAAGAGTTCACTGTACTTCCTCTCACACATGTTACAACTATATGAGTTAGGAGGAACAACTGCCATTACGGTAAACAGTTCACTGTACTTTCTCTCACACACGTTACAACTATATGAGTTAGCATGAACAACTACCATTACGGTAAACAGTTCACTGTACTTACGCTCATACACGTTACACCTATATGAGTTAGCATGAACAACTGCCATTACGGTAAACAGTTCGCTGTACTTACTCTCACACACGTTACAACTATATGAGTTAGCATGAACAACTGCCATTACGGTAAAGAGTTCACTGTACTTCCTCTCACACATGTTACAACTATATGAGTTAGAAGGAACAACTGCCATTACGGTAAACAGTTAACTCTACTTACTCTCATACATGTTACAACTCCATGAGTTAGCATGAACAACTGCCATTACGGTAAACAGTTCACTGTACTTACTCTCACAACACATTACAACTATATGAGTTAGCATGAACAACTACCATTACGGTAAACAGTTCACTGTACTTACGCTCATACACGTTACACCTATATGAGTTAGCATGAACAACTGCCATTACGGTAAACAGTTCACTGTACTTACTCTCATACATGTTACAACTATATGAGTTAGCATGAACAACTGCAATTACGGTAAACAGTTCACTGTACTTACGCTCACAATGCGTTACAACTATAAGAGTTAGCCTGAACAACTGCCATTACGATAAACCGTTCACTGTACTTACTCTCACACACGTTACAACTATATGAGTTAGCATGAACAACTGCCATTACGGTAAAGAGTTCGCTATACTTACTCTCACAACACGTTACAACTATATTAGTTAGCATGAAGAACTGCCATTACGGTAAACAGTTAACTGTACTTACTTTCATACATGTTACAACTATATGAGTTAGCCTGAACAACTGCCATTACGGTAAACAGTTCACTGTACTTTCTCTCACACACGTTACAACTATATGAGTTAGCATGAACAACTACCATTACGGTAAACAGTTCACTGTACTTACGCTCATACACGTTACACCTATATGAGATAGCATGAACAACTGCCATTACGGTAAACAGTTCACTGTACTTACTCTCATACATGTTACAACTATATGAGTTAGCATGAACAACTGCAATTACGGTAAACAGTTCACTGTACTTACACTCACAATGCGTTACAACTATATGAGTTAGCCTGAACAACTGCCATTACGATAAACCGTTCACTGTACTTACTCTCACACACGTTACAACTATATGAGTTAGCATGAACAACTGCCATTACGGTAAAGAGTTCACTGTACTTCCTCTCACACATGTTACAACTATATGAGTTAGGAGGAACAACTGCCATTACGTTAAACAGTTCACTCTACTTACTCTCATACATGTTACAACTATATGAGTTAGCATGAACAACTGCCATTACGGTAAACAGTTCACTGTACTTACTCTCACAACACATTACAACTATATGAGTTAGCATGAACAACTGCCATTACGGTAAACAGTTCACTGTACTTACTCACACAACACGTTACAACTACATGAGTTAGCATGAACAACTGCCATTACGGTAAACATTTCGCTGTACTTACTCTCACACACGTTACAACTATATGAGTTAGCATGAACAACTGCCATTACGGTAAAGAGTTCACTGTACTTCCTCTCACACATGTTACAACTATATGAGTTAGGAGGAACAACTGCCATTACGTTAAACAGTTCACTCTACTTACTCTCATACATGTTACAACTATATGAGTTAGCATGAACAACTGCCATTACGGTAAACAGTTCACTGTACTTACTCTCACAACACATTACAACTATATGAGTTAGCATGAACAACTGCCATTACGGTAAACAGTTCACTGTACTTACTCACACAACACGTTACAACTACATGAGTTAGCATGAACAACTGCCATTACGGTAAACAGTTCGCTGTACTTACTCTCACAACACGTTACAACTATATTAGTTAGCATGAAGAACTGCCATTACGGTAAACAGTTCACTGTACTTACTCTCATACATGTTACAACTATATGAGTTAGAATGAACAACGGCAATTACGGTAAACAGTTCACTGTACTTATGCTCACAATGCGTTACAACTATAAGAGTTAGCCTGAACAACTGCCATTACGATAAACCGTTCACTGTACTTACTCTCACACACGTTACAACTATATGAGTTAGCATGAACAACTGCCATTACGGTAAAGAGTTCGCTATACTTACTCTCACAACACGTTACAACTATATTAGTTAGCATGAAGAACTGCCATTACGGTAAACAGTTAACTGTACTTACTTTCATACAAGTTACAACTATATGAGTTAGCCTGAACAACTGCCATTACGGTAAACAGTTCACTGTACTTTCTCTCACACACGTTACAACTATATGAGTTAGCATGAACAACTACCATTACGGTAAACAGTTCACTGTACTTACGCTCATACACGTTACACCTATATGAGATAGCATGAACAACTGCCATTACGGTAAACAGTTCACTGTACTTACTCTCATACATGTTACAACTATATGAGTTAGCATGAACAACTGCAATTACGGTAAACAGTTCACTGTACTTACACTCACAATGCGTTACAACTATATGAGTTAGCCTGAACAACTGCCATTACGATAAACCGTTCACTGTACTTACTCTCACACACGTTACAACTATATGAGTTAGCATGAACAACTGCCATTACGGTAAAGAGTTCACTGTACTTCCTCTCACACATGTTACAACTATATGAGTTAGGAGGAACAACTGCCATTACGTTAAACAGTTCACTCTACTTACTCTCATACATGTTACAACTATATGAGTTAGCATGAACAACTGCCATTACGGTAAACAGTTCACTGTACTTACTCGCACAACACATTACAACTATATGAGTTAGCATGAACAACTGCCATTACGGTAAACAGTTCACTGTACTTACTCACACAACACGTTACAACTACATGAGTTAGCATGAACAACTGCCATTACGGTAAACAGTTCAATGTACTTACTCTCACACACGTTACAACTATATGAGTTAGCATGAACAACTGCCATTACGGTAAAGAGTTCACTGTACTTCCTCTCACACATGTTACAACTATATGAGTTAGGAGGAACAACTGCCATTACGTTAAACAGTTCACTCTACTTACTCTCATACATGTTACAACTATATGAGTTAGCATGAACAACTGCCATTACGGTAAACAGTTCACTGTACTTACTCTCACAACACATTACAACTATATGAGTTAGCATGAACAACTGCCATTACGGTAAACAGTTCGCTGTACTTACTCTCACAACACGTTACAACTATATTAGTTAGCATGAACAACTCCCATTACGGTAAACAGTTCACTGTACTTACTCTCATACATGTTACAACTATATGAGTTAGCATGAACAACTGCAATTACGGTAAACAGTTCACTGTACTTACACTCACAATGCGTTACAACTATATGAGTTAGCCTGAACAACTGCCATTACGATAAACCGTTCACTGTACTTACTCTCACACACGTTACAACTATATGAGTTAGCATGAACAACTGCCATTACGGTAAAGAGTTCACTGTACTTCCTCTCACACATGTTACAACTATATGAGTTAGGAGGAACAACTGCCATTACGTTAAACAGTTCACTCTACTTACTCTCATACATGTTACAACTATATGAGTTAGCATGAACAACTGCCATTACGGTAAACAGTTCACTGTACTTACTCTCACAACACATTACAACTATATGAGTTAGCATGAACAACTGCCATTACGGTAAACAGTTCACTGTACTTACTCACACAACACGTTACAACTACATGAGTTAGCATGAACAACTGCCATTACGGTAAACAGTTCGCTGTACTTACTCTCACACACGTTACAACTATATGAGTTAGCATGAACAACTGCCATTACGGTAAAGAGTTCACTGTACTTCCTCTCACACATGTTACAACTATATGAGTTAGGAGGAACAACTGCCATTACGTTAAACAGTTCACTCTACTTACTCTCATACATGTTACAACTATATGAGTTAGCATGAACAACTGCCATTACGGTAAACAGTTCACTGTACTTACTCTCACAACACATTACAACTATATGAGTTAGCATGAACAACTGCCATTACGGTAAACAGTTCGCTGTACTTACTCTCACAACACGTTACAACTATATTAGTTAGCATGAACAACTCCCATTACGGTAAACAGTTCACTGTACTTACTCTCATACATGTTACAACTCTATGAGTTAGCATGAACAACTGCAATTACGGTAAACAGTTCACTGTACTTACGCTCACAATGCGTTACAACTATATGAGTTAGCCTGAACAACTGCCATTACGATAAACCGTTCACTGTACTTACTCTCACAACACATTACAACTATATGAGTTAGCATGAACAACTGCCATTACGGTAAACAGTTCGCTGTACTTACTCTCACAACACGTTACAACTATATTAGTTAGCATGAACAACTCCCATTACGGTAAACAGTTCACTGTACTTACTCTCATACATGTTACAACTATATGAGTTAGCATGAACAACTGCAATTACGGTAAACAGTTCACTGTACTTACGCTCACAATGCGTTACAACTATATGAGTTAGCCTGAACAACTGCCATTACGATAAACCGTTCACTGTACTTACTCTCACACACGTTACAACTATATGAGTTAGCATGAACAACTGCCATTACGGTAAAGAGTTCACTGTACTTCCTCTCACACATGTTACAACTATATGAGTTAGGAATAACAACTGCCATTACGTTAAACAGTTCACTCTACTTACTCTCATACATGTTACAACTATACAAGTTAGCATGAACAACTGCCATTACGGTAAACAGTTCACTGTACTTACTCTCACAACACATTACAACTATATGAGTTAGCATGAACAACTGCCATTACGGTAAACAGTTCACTGTACTTACTCACACAACACGTTACAACTACATGAGTTAGCATGAACAACTGCCATTACGGTAAACAGTTCGCTGTACTTACTCTCACACACGTTACAACTATATGAGTTAGCATGAACAACTGCCATTACGGTAAAGAGTTCACTGTACTTCCTCTCACACATCTTACAACTATATGAGTTAGGAGGAACAACTGCCATTACGTTAAACAGTTCACTCTACTTACTCTCACACACGTTACAACTATATGAGTTATCATGAACAACTGCCATTACGGTAAAGAGTTCACTGTACTTCCTCTCACACATGTTACAACTATATTAGTTAGCATGAATAACTGCCATTACGTTAAACAGTTCACTCTACTTACTCTCATACATGTTACAACTATATGAGTTAGCATGAACAACTGCCATTACGGTAAACAGTTCACTGTACTTACTCTCACAACACATTACAACTATATGAGTTAGCATGAACAACTGCCATTACGGTAAACAGTTCACTGTACTTACTCACACAACACGTTACAACTACATGAGTTAGCATGAACAACTGCCATTACGGTAAACATTTCGCTGTACTTACTCTCACACACGTTACAACTATATGAGTTAGCATGAACAACTGCCATTACGGTAAAGAGTTCACTGTACTTCCTCTCACACATGTTACAACTATATGAGTTAGGAGGAACAACTGCCATTACGTTAAACAGTTCACTCTACTTACTCTCATACATGTTACAACTATATGAGTTAGCATGAACAACTGCCATTACGGTAAACAGTTCACTGTACTTACTCTCACAACACATTACAACTATATGAGTTAGCATGAACAACTGCCATTACGGTAAACAGTTCACTGTACTTACTCACACAACACGTTACAACTACATGAGTTAGCATGAACAACTGCCATTACGGTAAACAGTTCGCTGTACTTACTCTCACAACACGTTACAACTATATTAGTTAGCATGAAGAACTGCCATTACGGTAAACAGTTCACTGTACTTACTCTCATACATGTTACAACTATATGAGTTAGCATGAACAACGGCAATTACGGTAAACAGTTCACTGTACTTACGCTCACAATGCGTTACAACTATAAGAGTTAGCCTGAACAACTGCCATTACGATAAACCGTTCACTGTACTTACTCTCACACACGTTACAACTATATGAGTTAGCATGAACAACTGCCATTACGGTAAAGAGTTCGCTATACTTACTCTCACAACACGTTACAACTATATTAGTTAGCATGAAGAACTGCCATTACGGTAAACAGTTAACTGTACTTACTTTCATACAAGTTACAACTATATGAGTTAGCCTGAACAACTGCCATTACGGTAAACAGTTCACTGTACTTTCTCTCACACACGTTACAACTATATGAGTTAGCATGAACAACTACCATTACGGTAAACAGTTCACTGTACTTACGCTCATACACGTTACACCTATATGAGATAGCATGAACAACTGCCATTACGGTAAACAGTTCACTGTACTTACTCTCATACATGTTACAACTATATGAGTTAGCATGAACAACTGCAATTACGGTAAACAGTTCACTGTACTTACACTCACAATGCGTTACAACTATATGAGTTAGCCTGAACAACTGCCATTACGATAAACCGTTCACTGTACTTACTCTCACACACGTTACAACTATATGAGTTAGCATGAACAACTGCCATTACGGTAAAGAGTTCACTGTACTTCCTCTCACACATGTTACAACTATATGAGTTAGGAGGAACAACTGCCATTACGTTAAACAGTTCACTCTACTTACTCTCATACATGTTACAACTATATGAGTTAGCATGAACAACTGCCATTACGGTAAACAGTTCACTGTACTTACTCTCACAACACATTACAACTATATGAGTTAGCATGAACAACTGCCATTACGGTAAACAGTTCGCTGTACTTACTCTCACAACACGTTACAACTATATTAGTTAGCATGAACAACTCCCATTACGGTAAACAGTTCACTGTACTTACTCTCATACATGTTACAACTATATGAGTTAGCATGAACAACTGCAATTACGGTAAACAGTTCACTGTACTTACACTCACAATGCGTTACAACTATATGAGTTAGCCTGAACAACTGCCATTACGATAAACCGTTCACTGTACTTACTCTCACACACGTTACAACTATATGAGTTAGCATGAACAACTGCCATTACGGTAAAGAGTTCACTGTACTTCCTCCCACACATGTTACAACTATATGAGTTAGGAGGAACAACTGCCATTACGTTAAACAGTTCACTCTACTTACTCTCATACATGTTACAACTATATGAGTTAGCATGAACAACTGCCATTACGGTAAACAGTTCACTGTACTTACTCTCACAACACATTACAACTATATGAGTTAGCATGAACAACTGCCATTACGGTAAACAGTTCACTGTACTTACTCACACAACACGTTACAACTACATGAGTTAGCATGAACAACTGCCATTACGGTAAACAGTTCGCTGTACTTACTCTCACACACGTTACAACTATATGAGTTAGCATGAACAACTGCCATTACGGTAAAGAGTTCACTGTACTTCCTCTCACACATGTTACAACTATATGAGTTAGGAGGAACAACTGCCATTACGGTAAACAGTTCACTGTACTTTCTCTCACACACGTTACAACTATATGAGTTAGCATGAACAACTACCATTACGGTAAACAGTTCACTGTACTTACGCTCATACACGTTACACCTATATGAGTTAGCATGAACAACTGCCATTACGGTAAAGAGTTCACTGTACTTCCTCTCACACATGTTACAACTATATGAGTTAGAAGGAACAACTGCCATTACGGTAAACAGTTAACTCTACTTACTCTCATACATGTTACAACTCCATGAGTTAGCATGAACAACTGCCATTACGGTAAACAGTTCACTGTACTTACTCTCACAACACATTACAACTATATGAGTTAGCATGAACAACTACCATTACGGTAAACAGTTCACTGTACTTACGCTCATACACGTTACACCTATATGAGTTAGCATGAACAACTGCCATTACGGTAAACAGTTCACTGTACTTACTCTCATACATGTTACAACTATATGAGTTAGCATGAACAACTGCAATTACGGTAAACAGTTCACTGTACTTACGCTCACAATGCGTTACAACTATAAGAGTTAGCCTGAACAACTGCCATTACGATAAACCGTTCACTGTACTTACTCTCACACACGTTACAACTATATGAGTTAGCATGAACAACTGCCATTACGGTAAAGAGTTCGCTATACTTACTCTCACAACACGTTACAACTATATTAGTTAGCATGAAGAACTGCCATTACGGTAAACAGTTAACTGTACTTACTTTCATACATGTTACAACTATATGAGTTAGCCTGAACAACTGCCATTACGGTAAACAGTTCACTGTACTTTCTCTCACACACGTTACAACTATATGAGTTAGCATGAACAACTACCATTACGGTAAACAGTTCACTGTACTTACGCTCATACACGTTACACCTATATGAGATAGCATGAACAACTGCCATTACGGTAAACAGTTCACTGTACTTACTCTCATACATGTTACAACTATATGAGTTAGCATGAACAACTGCAATTACGGTAAACAGTTCACTGTACTTACACTCACAATGCGTTACAACTATATGAGTTAGCCTGAACAACTGCCATTACGATAAACCGTTCACTGTACTTACTCTCACACACGTTACAACTATATGAGTTAGCATGAACAACTGCCATTACGGTAAAGAGTTCACTGTACTTCCTCTCACACATGTTACAACTATATGAGTTAGGAGGAACAACTGCCATTACGTTAAACAGTTCACTCTACTTACTCTCATACATGTTACAACTATATGAGTTAGCATGAACAACTGCCATTACGGTAAACAGTTCACTGTACTTACTCTCACAACACATTACAACTATATGAGTTAGCATGAACAACTGCCATTACGGTAAACAGTTCACTGTACTTACTCACACAACACGTTACAACTACATGAGTTAGCATGAACAACTGCCATTACGGTAAACATTTCGCTGTACTTACTCTCACACACGTTACAACTATATGAGTTAGCATGAACAACTGCCATTACGGTAAAGAGTTCACTGTACTTCCTCTCACACATGTTACAACTATATGAGTTAGGAGGAACAACTGCCATTACGTTAAACAGTTCACTCTACTTACTCTCATACATGTTACAACTATATGAGTTAGCATGAACAACTGCCATTACGGTAAACAGTTCACTGTACTTACTCTCACAACACATTACAACTATATGAGTTAGCATGAACAACTGCCATTACGGTAAACAGTTCACTGTACTTACTCACACAACACGTTACAACTACATGAGTTAGCATGAACAACTGCCATTACGGTAAACAGTTCGCTGTACTTACTCTCACAACACGTTACAACTATATTAGTTAGCATGAAGAACTGCCATTACGGTAAACAGTTCACTGTACTTACTCTCATACATGTTACAACTATATGAGTTAGAATGAACAACGGCAATTACGGTAAACAGTTCACTGTACTTACGCTCACAATGCGTTACAACTATAAGAGTTAGCCTGAACAACTGCCATTACGATAAACCGTTCACTGTACTTACTCTCACACACGTTACAACTATATGAGTTAGCATGAACAACTGCCATTACGGTAAAGAGTTCGCTATACTTACTCTCACAACACGTTACAACTATATTAGTTAGCATGAAGAACTGCCATTACGGTAAACAGTTAACTGTACTTACGCTCATACACGTTACACCTATATGAGATAGCATGAACAACTGCCATTACGGTAAACAGTTCACTGTACTTACTCTCATACATGTTACAACTATATGAGTTAGCATGAACAACTGCAATTACGGTAAACAGTTCACTGTACTTACACTCACAATGCGTTACAACTATATGAGTTAGCCTGAACAACTGCCATTACGATAAACCGTTCACTGTACTTACTCTCACACACGTTACAACTATATGAGTTAGCATGAACAACTGCCATTACGGTAAAGAGTTCACTGTACTTCCTCTCACACATGTTACAACTATATGAGTTAGGAGGAACAACTGCCATTACGTTAAACAGTTCACTCTACTTACTCTCATACATGTTACAACTATATGAGTTAGCATGAACAACTGCCATTACGGTAAACAGTTCACTGTACTTACTCGCACAACACATTACAACTATATGAGTTAGCATGAACAACTGCCATTACGGTAAACAGTTCACTGTACTTACTCACACAACACGTTACAACTACATGAGTTAGCATGAACAACTGCCATTACGGTAAACAGTTCAATGTACTTACTCTCACACACGTTACAACTATATGAGTTAGCATGAACAACTGCCATTACGGTAAAGAGTTCACTGTACTTCCTCTCACACATGTTACAACTATATGAGTTAGGAGGAACAACTGCCATTACGTTAAACAGTTCACTCTACTTACTCTCATACATGTTACAACTATATGAGTTAGCATGAACAACTGCCATTACGGTAAACAGTTCACTGTACTTACTCTCACAACACATTACAACTATATGAGTTAGCATGAACAACTGCCATTACGGTAAACAGTTCGCTGTACTTACTCTCACAACACGTTACAACTATATTAGTTAGCATGAACAACTCCCATTACGGTAAACAGTTCACTGTACTTACTCTCATACATGTTACAACTATATGAGTTAGCATGAACAACTGCAATTACGGTAAACAGTTCACTGTACTTACACTCACAATGCGTTACAACTATATGAGTTAGCCTGAACAACTGCCATTACGATAAACCGTTCACTGTACTTACTCTCACACACGTTACAACTATATGAGTTAGCATGAACAACTGCCATTACGGTAAAGAGTTCACTGTACTTCCTCTCACACATGTTACAACTATATGAGTTAGGAGGAACAACTGCCATTACGTTAAACAGTTCACTCTACTTACTCTCATACATGTTACAACTATATGAGTTAGCATGAACAACTGCCATTACGGTAAACAGTTCACTGTACTTACTCTCACAACACATTACAACTATATGAGTTAGCATGAACAACTGCCATTACGGTAAACAGTTCACTGTACTTACTCACACAACACGTTACAACTACATGAGTTAGCATGAACAACTGCCATTACGGTAAACAGTTCGCTGTACTTACTCTCACACACGTTACAACTATATGAGTTAGCATGAACAACTGCCATTACGGTAAAGAGTTCACTGTACTTCCTCTCACACATGTTACAACTATATGAGTTAGGAGGAACAACTGCCATTACGTTAAACAGTTCACTCTACTTACTCTCATACATGTTACAACTATATGAGTTAGCATGAACAACTGCCATTACGGTAAACAGTTCACTGTACTTACTCTCACAACACATTACAACTATATGAGTTAGCATGAACAACTGCCATTACGGTAAACAGTTCGCTGTACTTACTCTCACAACACGTTACAACTATATTAGTTAGCATGAACAACTCCCATTACGGTAAACAGTTCACTGTACTTACTCTCATACATGTTACAACTATATGAGTTAGCATGAACAACTGCAATTACGGTAAACAGTTCACTGTACTTACGCTCACAATGCGTTACAACTATATGAGTTAGCCTGAACAACTGCCATTACGATAAACCGTTCACTGTACTTACTCTCACACACGTTACAACTATATGAGTTAGCATGAACAACTGCCATTACGGTAAAGAGTTCACTGTACTTCCTCTCACACATGTTACAACTATATGAGTTAGGAATAACAACTGCCATTACGTTAAACAGTTCACTCTACTTACTCTCATACATGTTACAACTATACAAGTTAGCATGAACAACTGCCATTACGGTAAACAGTTCACTGTACTTACTCTCACAACACATTACAACTATATGAGTTAGCATGAACAACTGCCATTACGGTAAACAGTTCACTGTACTTACTCACACAACACGTTACAACTACATGAGTTAGCATGAACAACTGCCATTACGGTAAACAGTTCGCTGTACTTACTCTCACACACGTTACAACTATATGAGTTAGCATGAACAACTGCCATTACGGTAAAGAGTTCACTGTACTTCCTCTCACACATCTTACAACTATATGAGTTAGGAGGAACAACTGCCATTACGTTAAACATTTCACTCTACTTACTCTCATACATGTTACAACTATATGAGTTAGCATGAACAACTGCCATTACGGTAAACAGTTCACTGTACTTACTCTAACAACACATTACAACTATATGAGTTAGCATGAACAACTGCCATTACGGTAAACAGTTCACTGTACTTACTCACACAACACGTTACAATTATATTAGTTAGCATGAATAACTGCCATTACGATAAACAGTTCACTGTACTTACTTTCATACATGTTACAACTATATGAGTTAGCCTGAACAACTGCCATTACGGTAAACAGTTCACTGTACTTTGTCTCACACACGTTACAACTATATGAGTTAGCATGAACAACTACCATTACGGTAAACAGTTCACTGTACTTACGCTCATACACGTTACACCTATATGAGTTAGCATGAACAACTGCCATTACGGTAAACAGTTCGCTGTACTTACTCTCACACACGTTACAACTATATGAGTTAGCATGAACAACTGCCATTACGGTAAAGAGTTCACTGTACTTCCTCTCACACATGTTACAACTATATGAGTTAGAAGGAACAACTGCCATTACGGTAAACAGTTAACTCTACTTACTCTCATACATGTTACAACTCCATGAGTTAGCATGAACAACTGCCATTACGGTAAACAGTTCACTGTACTTACTCTCACAACACATTACAACTATATGAGTTAGCATGAACAACTACCATTACGGTAAACAGTTCACTGTACTTACGCTCATACACGTTACACCTATATGAGTTAGCATGAACAACTGCCATTACGGTAAACAGTTCACTGTACTTACTCTCATACATGTTACAACTATATGAGTTAGCATGAACAACTGCAATTACGGTAAACAGTTCACTTTACTTACGCTCACAATGCGTTACAACTATAAGAGTTAGCCTGAACAACTGCCATTACGATAAACCGTTCACTGTACTTACTCTCACACACGTTACAACTATATGAGTTAGCATGAACAACTGCCATTACGGTAAAGAGTTCGCTATACTTACTCTCACAACACGTTACAACTATATTAGTTAGCATGAAGAACTGCCATTACGGTAAACAGTTAACTGTACTTACTTTCATACATGTTACAACTATACTAGTTAGCCTGAACAACTGCCATTACGGTAAACAGTTCACTGTACTTTCTCTCACACACGTTACAACTATATGAGTTAGCATGAACAACTACCATTACGGTAAACAGTTCACTGTACTTACGCTCATACACGTTACACCTATATGAGATAGCATGAACAACTGCCATTACGGTAAACAGTTCAATGTACTTACTCTCACACACGTTACAACTATATGAGTTAGCATGAACAACTGCCATTACGGTAAAGAGTTCACTGTACTTCCTCTCACACATGTTACAACTATATGAGTTAGGAGGAACAACTGCCATTACGTTAAACAGTTCACTCTACTTACTCTCATACATGTTACAACTATATGAGTTAGCATGAACAACTGCCATTACGGTAAACAGTTCACTGTACTTACTCTCACAACACATTACAACTATATGAGTTAGCATGAACAACTGCCATTACGGTAAACAGTTCGTTGTACTTACTCTCACAACACGTTACAACTATATTAGTTAGCATGAACAACTCCCATTACGGTAAACAGTTCACTGTACTTACTCTCATACATGTTACAACTATATGAGTTAGCATGAACAACTGCAATTACGGTAAACAGTTCACTGTACTTACACTCACAATGCGTTACAACTATATGAGTTAGCCTGAACAACTGCCATTACGATAAACCGTTCACTGTACTTACTCTCACACACGTTACAACTATATGAGTTAGCATGAACAACTGCCATTACGGTAAAGAGTTCACTGTACTTCCTCTCACACATGTTACAACTATATGAGTTAGGAGGAACAACTGCCATTACGTTAAACAGTTCACTCTACTTACTCTCATACATGTTACAACTATATGAGTTAGCATGAACAACTGCCATTACGGTAAACAGTTCACTGTACTTACTCTCACAACACATTACAACTATATGAGTTAGCATGAACAACTGCCATTACGGTAAACAGTTCACTGTACTTACTCACACAACACGTTACAACTACATGAGTTAGCATGAACAACTGCCATTACGGTAAACAGTTCGCTGTACTTACTCTCACACACGTTACAACTATATGAGTTAGCATGAACAACTGCCATTACGGTAAAGAGTTCACTGTACTTCCTCTCACACATGTTACAACTATATGAGTTAGGAGGAACAACTGCCATTACGTTAAACAGTTCACTCTACTTACTCTCATACATGTTACAACTATATGAGTTAGCATGAACAACTGCCATTACGGTAAACAGTTCACTGTACTTACTCTCACAACACATTACAACTATATGAGTTAGCATGAACAACTGCCATTACGGTAAACAGTTCGCTGTACTTACTCTCACAACACGTTACAACTATATTAGTTAGCATGAACAACTCCCATTACGGTAAACAGTTCACTGTACTTACTCTCATACATGTTACAACTATATGAGTTAGCATGAACAACTGCAATTACGGTAAACAGTTCACTGTACTTACGCTCACAATGCGTTACAACTATATGAGTTAGCCTGAACAACTGCCATTACGATAAACCGTTCATTGTACTTACTCTCACACACGTTACAACTATATGAGTTAGCATGAACAACTGCCATTACGGTAAAGAGTTCACTGTACTTCCTCTCACACATGTTACAACTATATGAGTTAGGAATAACAACTGCCATTACGTTAAACAGTTCACTCTACTTACTCTCATACATGTTACAACTATACAAGTTAGCATGAACAACTGCCATTACGGTAAACAGTTCACTGTACTTACTCTCACAACACATTACAACTATATGAGTTAGCATGAACAACTGCCATTACGGTAAACAGTTCACTGTACTTACTCACACAACACGTTACAACTACATGAGTTAGCATGAACAACTGCCATTACGGTAAACAGTTCGCTGTACTTACTCTCACACACGTTACAACTATATGAGTTAGCATGAACAACTGCCATTACGGTAAAGAGTTCACTGTACTTCCTCTCACACATCTTACAACTATATGAGTTAGGAGGAACAACTGCCATTACGTTAAACAGTTCACTCTACTTACTCTCATACATGTTACAACTATATGAGTTAGCATGAACAACTGCCATTACGGTAAACAGTTCACTGTACTTACTCTAACAACACATTACAACTATATGAGTTAGCATGAACAACTGCCATTACGGTAAACAGTTCACTGTACTTACTCACACAACACGTTACAATTATATTAGTTAGCATGAATAACTGCCATTACGGTAAACAGTTCACTGTACTTACTTTCATACATGTTACAACTATATGAGTTAGCCTGAACAACTGCCATTACGGTAAACAGTTCACTGTACTTTGTCTCACACACGTTACAACTATATGAGTTAGCATGAACAACTACCATTACGGTAAACAGTTCACTGTACTTACGCTCATACACGTTACACCTATATGAGTTAGCATGAACAACTGCCATTACGGTAAACAGTTCGCTGTACTTACTCTCACACACGTTACAACTATATGAGTTAGCATGAACAACTGCCATTACGGTAAAGAGTTCACTGTACTTCCTCTCACACATGTTACAACTATATGAGTTAGAAGGAACAACTGCCATTACGGTAAACAGTTAACTCTACTTACTCTCATACATGTTACAACTCCATGAGTTAGCATGAACAACTGCCATTACGGTAAACAGTTCACTGTACTTACTCTCACAACACATTACAACTATATGAGTTAGCATGAACAACTACCATTACGGTAAACAGTTCACTGTACTTACGCTCATACACGTTACACCTATATGAGTTAGCATGAACAACTGCCATTACGGTAAACAGTTCACTGTACTTACTCTCATACATGTTACAACTATATGAGTTAGCATGAACAACTGCAATTACGGTAAACAGTTCACTTTACTTACGCTCACAATGCGTTACAACTATAAGAGTTAGCCTGAACAACTGCCATTACGATAAACCGTTCACTGTACTTACTCTCACACACGTTACAACTATATGAGTTAGCATGAACAACTGCCATTACGGTAAAGAGTTCGCTATACTTACTCTCACAACACGTTACAACTATATTAGTTAGCATGAAGAACTGCCATTACGGTAAACAGTTAACTGTACTTACTTTCATACATGTTACAACTATACTAGTTAGCCTGAACAACTGCCATTACGGTAAACAGTTCACTGTACTTTCTCTCACACACGTTACAACTATATGAGTTAGCATGAACAACTACCATTACGGTAAACAGTTCACTGTACTTACGCTCATACACGTTACACCTATATGAGATAGCATGAACAACTGCCATTACGGTAAACAGTTCACTGTACTTACTCTCATACATGTTACAACTATATGAGTTAGCATGAACAACTGCAATTACGGTAAACAGTTCACTGTACTTACACTCACAATGCGTTACAACTATATGAGTTAGCCTGAACAACTGCCATTACGATAAACCGTTCACTGTACTTACTCTCACACACGTTACAACTATATGAGTTAGCATGAACAACTGCCATTACGGTAAAGAGTTCACTGTACTTCCTCTCACACATGTTACAACTATATGAGTTAGGAGGAACAACTGCCATTACGTTAAACAGTTCACTCTACTTACTCTCATACATGTTACAACTATATGAGTTAGCATGAACAACTGCCATTACGGTAAACAGTTCACTGTACTTACTCTCACAACACATTACAACTATATGAGTTAGCATGAACAACTGCCATTACGGTAAACAGTTCACTGTACTTACTCACACAACACGTTACAACTACATGAGTTAGCATGAACAACTGCCATTACGGTAAACATTTCGCTGTACTTACTCTCACACACGTTACAACTATATGAGTTAGCATGAACAACTGCCATTATGGTAAAGAGTTCACTGTACTTCCTCTCACACATGTTACAACTATATGAGTTAGGAGGAACAACTGCCATTACGTTAAACAGTTCACTCTACTTACTCTCATACATGTTACAACTATATGAGTTAGCATGAACAACTGCCATTACGGTAAACAGTTCACTGTACTTACTCTCACAACACATTACAACTATATGAGTTAGCATGAACAACTGCCATTACGGTAAACAGTTCACTGTACTTACTCACACAACACGTTACAACTACATGAGTTAGCATGAACAACTGCCATTACGGTAAACAGTTCGCTGTACTTACTCTCACAACACGTTACAACTATATGAGTTAGCCTGAACAACTGCCATTACGGTAAACAGTTCACTGTACTTTCTCTCACACACGTTACAACTATATGAGTTAGCATGAACAACTACCATTACGGTAAACAGTTCGCTGTACTTACTCTCACACACGTTACAACTATATGAGTTAGCATGAACAAGTGCCATTATGGTAAACAGTTCGCTGTACTTAATCTCAGACATGTTACAACTATATGAGTTAGCATGAACAACTGCCATTACGGTAAACAGTTCGCTGTACTTACTCTCACACACGTTACAACTATATGAGTTAGGAGGAACAACTGCCATTACGTTAAACAGTTCACTCTACTTACTCTCATACATGTTACAACTATATGAGTTAGCATGAACAACTGCCATTACGGTAAACAGTTCACTGTACTTACTCTCACAACACATTACAACTATATGAGTTATCATGAACAACTGCCATCACGGTACACAGTTCACTTTACTTACTCTCACACACATTACAACTATATTATTTAGCATGAAAAACTGCCATTACGGTAAACAGTTCACTGTATTTACTCTCACAACACGTTACAACTATATTAGTTAGCATGAACAACTGCCATTACGGTAAACAGTTCACTGTACTTACTTTCATACATGTTACAACTATATGAGTTAGCATGAACAACTGCAATTACGGTAAACAGTTCACTGTACTTACGCTCACAACGCGTTACAACTATATGAGTTAGCCTGAACAACTGCCATTACGATAAACCGTT
This sequence comes from Lampris incognitus, assembly GCF_029633865.1. Lineage (NCBI taxonomy): Eukaryota > Metazoa > Chordata > Actinopteri > Lampriformes > Lampridae > Lampris > Lampris incognitus. The sequence continues at coordinate 62,699,337 of NC_079211.1, read as the reverse complement.
CACTGTACTTACTCTCATACATGTTACAACTATATGAGTTAGCATGAACAACTGCCATTACGGTAAACAGTTCACTCTACTTACTCTCACACACATTACAACTATATTATTTAGCATGAACAACTGCCATTACGGTAAACAGTTCACTGTACTTACGCTCATACACGTTACACCTATATGAGATAGCATGAACAACTGCCATTACGGTAAAAAGTTCACTGTACTTACTCTCATACATGTTACAACTATATGAGTTAGCATGAACAACTGCAATTACGGTAAACAGTTCACTGTACTTACACTCACAATGCGTTACAACTATATGAGTTAGCCTGAACAACTGCCATTACGATAAACCGTTCACTTTACTTACTCTCACACACGTTACAACTATATGAGTTAGCATGAACAACTGCAATTACGGTAAACAGTTCACTGTACTTACACTCACAATGCCTTACAACTATATGAGTTAGCCTGAACAACTGCCATTACGATAAACCGTTCACTGTACTTACTCTCATACATGTTACAACTATATGAGTTAGCATGAACAACTGCCATTACGGTAAACAGTTCACTCTACTTACTCTCACACACATTACAACTATATTATTTAGCATGAACAACTGCCATTACGGTAAACAGTTCACTGTACTTTCTCTCACACACGTTACAACTATATGAGTTAGCATGAACAACTACCATCACGGTAAACAGTTCACTGTACTTACGCTCATACACGTAACACCTATATGAGTTAGCATGAACAACTGCCATTACGGTAAACCGTTCAATGTAATTAGGTTCACACACGTTACATATATATGAGTTAGCATGAACAACTGCAATTACGGTAAACAGTTCACTGTACTTACGCTTACAACGCGTTACAACTATATGAGTTAGCCTGAACAACTGCCATTACGATAAACCGTTCACTGTACTTACTCTCACACACGTTACAACTATATGAGTTAGCATGAACAACTGCCATTACGGTAAAGAGTTCACTGTACTTCCTCTCACACATGTTACAACTATATGAGTTAGGAGGAACAACTGCCATTACATTAAACAGTTCTCTCTACTTACTCTCATACATGTTACAACTATATGAGTTAGCATGAACAACTGCCATTACGGTAAACAGTTCACTGTACTTACTCTCACAACACATTACAACTATAGGAGTTAGCATGAACAACTGCCATTACGGTAAACAGTTAACTGTACTTACTCACACAACACGTTACAACTACATGAGTTAGCATGAACAACTGCCATTACGGTAAACAGTTCGCTGTACTTACTCTCAAACACGTTACAACTATATGAGTTAGCATGAACAACTGCCATTACGGTAAAGAGTTCACTGTACTTCCTCTCACACATGTTACAACTATATGAGTTAGCATGAACAACTGCCATTACGGTAAACAGTTCACTCTACTTACTCTCACAACAAAGTACAACTATATGAGTTAGCATGAACAACTGCCATTACGGTAAACAGTTCACTGTACTTAATCACACAACACGTTACAACTACATGAGTTAGCATGAACAACTGCCATTACGGTAAACAGTTCGCTGTACTTACTCTCAAACACGTTACAACTATATGAGTTAGCATGAACAACTGCCATTACGGTAAAGAGTTCACTGTACTTCCTCTCACACATGTTACAACTATATGAGTTAGCATGAACAACTGCCATTACGGTAAACAGTTCACTGTACTTACTCTCACAACAAAGTACAACTATATGAGTTAGCATGAACAACTGCCATTACGGTAAACAGTTCACTGTACTTAATCACACAACACGTTACAACTACATGAGTTAGCATGAACAATTGCCATTACGGTAAACAGTTCGCTGTACTTACTCTCACAACACGTTACAACTATATTAGTTAGCCTGAACAACTGCCATTACGATAAACCGTTCACTGTACTTACTCTCATACATGTTACAACTATATGAGTTAGCATGAACAACTGCCATTACGGTAAACAGTTCACTCTACTTACTCTCACACACATTACAACTATATTATTTAGCATGAACAACTGCCATTACGGTAAACAGTTCACTGTACTTTCTCTCACACACGTTACAACTATAAGAGTTAGCATGAACAACTACCATCACGGTAAACAGTTCACTGTACTTACGCTCATACACGTAACACCTATATGAGTTAGCATGAACAACTGCCATTACGGTAAACCGTTCAATGTAATTAGGTTCACACACGTTACATATATATGAGTTAGCATGAACAACTGCAATTACGGTAAACAGTTCACTGTACTTACGCTTACAACGCGTTACAACTATATGAGTTAGCCTGAACAACTGCCATTACGATAAACCGTTCACTGTACTTACTCTCACACACGCTACAACTATATGAGTTAGCATGAACAACTGCCATTACGGTAAAGAGTTCACTGTACTTCCTCTCACACATGTTACAACTATATGAGTTAGGAGGAACAACTGCCATTACATTAAACAGTTCTCTCTACTTACTCTCATACATGTTACAACTATATGAGTTAGCATGAACAACTGCCATTACGGTAAACAGTTCACTGTACTTACTCTCACAACACATTACAACTATAGGAGTTAGCATGAACAACTGCCATTACGGTAAACAGTTAACTGTACTTACTCACACAACACGTTACAACTACATGAGTTAGCATGAACAACTGCCATTACGGTAAACAGTTCGCTGTACTTACTCTCAAACACGTTACAACTATATGAGTTAGCATGAACAACTGCCATTACGGTAAAGAGTTCACTGTACTTCCTCTCACACATGTTACAACTATATGAGTTAGCATGAACAACTGCCATTACGGTAAACAGTTCACTGTACTTACTCTCACAACAAAGTACAACTATATGAGTTAGCATGAACAACTGCCATTACGGTAAACAGTTCACTGTACTTAATCACACAACACGTTACAACTACATGAGTTAGCATGAACAATTGCCATTACGGTAAACAGTTCGCTGTACTTACTCTCACAACACGTTACAACTATATTAGTTAGCATGAAGAACTGCCATTACGGTAAACAGTTCACTGTACTTACTTTCATACATGTTACAACTATATGAGTTAGCCTGAACAACTGCCATTACGGTAAACAGTTCACTGTACTTTCTCTCACACACGTTACAACTATATGAGTTAGCATGATCAACTACCATTACGGTAAACAGTTCACTGTACTTACGCTCATACACGTTACACCTATATGAGATAGCATGAACAACTGCCATTACGGTAAACAGTTCACTGTACTTACTCTCATACATGTTACAACTATATGAGTTAGCATGAACAACTGTAATTACTGTATACAGTTCACTGTACTTACGCTCACAATGCGTTACAACTATATGAGTTAGCCTGAACAACTGCCATTACGATAAACCGTTCACTGTACTTACTCTCACACACGTTACAACTATATGAGTTAGCATGAACAACTGCCATTACGGTAAAGAGTTCACTGTACTTCCTCTCACACATGTTACAACTATATGAGTTAGGAATAACAACTGCCATTACGTTAAACAGTTCACTCTACTTACTCTCATACATGTTACAACTATATGAGTTAGCATGAACAACTGCCATTACGGTAAACAGTTCACTGTACTTACTCTCACAACACATTACAACTATATGAGTTAGCATGAACAACTGCCATTACGGTAAACAGTTCGCTGTACTTACTCTCACACACGTTACAACTATATGAGTTAGCATGAACAACTGCCATTACGGTAAAGAGTTCACTGTACTTCCTCTCACACACGTTACAACTATATGAGTTAGCATAAACAACTGCAATTACGGTAAACAGTTCACTGTACTTACACTCACAATGCCTTACAACTATATGAGTTAGCCTGAACAACTGCCATTACGATAAACCGTTCACTGTACTTACTCTCACACACGTTACAACTATATGAGTTAGGATGAACAACTGCAGTTACGGTAAACAGTTCACTGTACTTACACTCACAATGCCTTACAACTATATGAGTTAGCCTGAACAACTGCCATTACGATAAACCGTTCACTGTACTTACTCTCATACATGTTACAACTATATGAGTTAGCATGAACAACTGCCATTACGGTAAACAGTTCACTCTACTTACTCTCACACACATTACAACTATATTATTTAGCATGAACAACTGCCATTACGGTAAACAGTTCACTGTACTTTCTCTCACACACGTTACAACTATATGAGTTAGCATGAACAACTACCATCACGGTAAACAGTTCACTGTACTTACGCTCATACACGTAACACCTATATGAGTTAGCATGAACAACTGCCATTACGGTAAACCGTTCAATGTAATTAGGTTCACACACGTTACATATATATGAGTTAGCATGAACAACTGCAATTACGGTAAACAGTTCACTGTACTTACGCTTACAACGCGTTACAACTATATGAGTTAGGCTGAACAACTGCCATTACGATAAACCGTTCACTGTACTTACTCTCACACACGTTACAACTATATGAGTTAGCATGAACAACTGCCATTACGGTAAAGAGTTCACTGTACTTCCTCTCACACATGTTACAACTATATGAGTTAGGAGGAACAACTGCCATTACATTAAACAGTTCTCTCTACTTACTCTCATACATGTTACAACTATATGAGTTAGCATGAACAACTGCCATTACGGTAAACAGTTCGCTGTACTTACTCTCACAACACGTTACAACTATATTAGTTAGCATGAAGAACTGCCATTACGGTAAACAGTTCACTGTACTTACTTTCATACATGTTACAACTATATGAGTTAGCCTGAACAACTGCCATTACGGTAAACAGTTCACTGTACTTTCTCTCACACACGTTACAACTATATGAGTTAGCATGATCAACTACCATTACGGTAAACAGTTCACTGTACTTACGCTCATACACGTTACACCTATATGAGATAGCATGAACAACTGCCATTACGGTAAACAGTTCACTGTACTTACTCTCATACATGTTACAACTATATGAGTTAGCATGAACAACTGTAATTACTGTAAACAGTTCACTGTACTTACGCTCACAATGCGTTACAACTATATGAGTTAGCCTGAACAACTGTCATTACGATAAACCGTTCACTGTACTTACTCTCACACACGTTACAACTATATGAGTTAGCATGAACAACTGCCATTACGGTAAAGAGTTCACTGTACTTCCTCTCACACATATTACAACTATATGAGTTAGGAATAACAACTGCCATTACGTTAAACAGTTCACTCTACTTACTCTCATACATGTTACAACTATATGAGTTAGCATGAACAACTGCCATTACGGTAAACAGTTCACTGTACTTACTCTCACAACACATTACAACTATATGAGTTAGCATGAACAACTGCCATTACGGTAAACAGTTCGCTGTACTTACTCTCACACACGTTACAACTATATGAGTTAGCATGAACAACTGCCATTACGGTAAAGAGTTCACTGTACTTCCTCTCACACACGTTACAACTATATGAGTTAGCATGAACAACTGCAATTACGGTAAACAGTTCACTGTACTTACACTCACAATGCCTTACAACTATATGAGTTAGCCTGAACAACTGCCATTACGATAAACCGTTCACTGTACTTACTCTCACACACGTTACAACTATATGAGTTAGCATGAACAACTACCATCACGGTAAACAGTTCACTGTACTTACGCTCATACACGTAACACCTATATGAGTTAGCATGAACAACTGCCATTACGGTAAACCGTTCAATGTAATTAGGTTCACACACGTTACATATATATGAGTTAGCATGAACAACTGCAATTACGGTAAACAGTTCACTGTACTTACGCTTACAACGCGTTACAACTATATGAGTTAGCCTGAACAACTGCCATTACGATAAACCGTTCACTGTACTTACTCTCACATACGTTACAACTATATGAGTTAGCATGAACAACTGCCATTACGGTAAAGAGTTCACTGTACTTCCTCTCACACATGTTACAACTATATGAGTTAGGAGGAACAACTGCCATTACATTAAACAGTTCTCTCTACTTACTCTCATACATGTTACAACTATATGAGTTAGCATGAACAACTGCCATTACGGTAAACAGTTCACTGTACTTACTCTCACAACACATTACAACTATATGAGTTAGCATGAACAACTGCCATTACGGTAAACAGTTCACTGTACTTACTCACACAACACGTTACAACTACATGAGTTAGCATGAACAACTGCCATTACGGTAAACAGTTCGCTGTACTTACTCTCAAACACGTTACAAATATATGAGTTAGCATGAACAACTGCCATTACGGTAAAGAGTTCACTGTACTTCCTCTCACACATGTTACAACTATATGAGTTAGCATGAACAACTGCCATTACGGTAAACAGTTCACTGTACTTACTCTCACAACAAAGTACAACTATATGAGTTAGCATGAACAACTGCCATTACGGTAAACAGTTCACTGTACTTAATCACACAACACGTTACAACTACATGAGTTAGCATGAACAATTGCCATTACGGTAAACAGTTCGCTGTACTTACTCTCACAACACGTTACAACTATATTAGTTAGCATGAAGAACTGCCATTACGGTAAACAGTTCACTGTACTTACTTTCATACATGTTACAACTATATGAGTTAGCCTGAACAACTGCCATTACGGTAAACAGTTCACTGTACTTTCTCTCACACACGTTACAACTATATGAGTTAGCATGATCAACTACCATTACGGTAAACAGTTCACTGTACTTACGCTCATACACGTTACACCTATATGAGATAGCATGAACAACTGCCATTACGGTAAACAGTTCACTGTACTTACTCTCATACATGTTACAACTATATGAGTTAGCATGAACAACTGTAATTACTGTAAACAGTTCACTGTACTTACACTCACAATGCGTTACAACTATATGAGTTAGCCTGAACAACTGCCATTACGATAAACCGTTCACTGTACTTACTCTCACACACGTTACAACTATATGAGTTAGCATGAACAACTGCCATTACGGTAAAGAGTTCACTGTACTTCCTCTCACACATGTTACAACTATATGAGTTAGGAATAACAACTGCCATTACGTTAAACAGTTCACTCTACTTACTCTCATACATGTTACAACTATATGAGTTAGCATGAACAACTGCCATTACGGTAAACAGTTCACTGTACTTACACTCACAACACATTACAACTATATGAGTTAGCATGAACAACTGCCATTACGGTAAACAGTTCGCTGTACTTACTCTCACACACGTTACAACTATATGAGTTAGCATGAACAACTGCCATTACGGTAAAGAGTTCACTGTACTTCCTCTCACACATGTTACAACTATATGAGTTACGAGGAACAACTGCCATTACGTTAAACAGTTCACTCTACTTACTCTCATACATGTTAAAACTATATGAGTTAGCATGAACAACTGCCATTACGGTAAACAGTTCACTGTACTTACTCTCACAACACATTACAACTATATGAGATAGCATGAACAACTGCCATTACGGTAAACAGTTCACTGTACTTACTCACACAACACGTTACAACTACATGAGTTAGCATGAACAACTGCCATTACGGTAAACAGTTCGCTGTACTTACTCTCACAACACGTTACAACTATATGAGTTAGCATGAACAACTCCCATTACGGTAAACAGTTCACTGTACTTACTCTCATACATGTTACAACTATATGAGTTAGCATGAACAACTGCAATTACGGTAAACAGTTCACTGTACTTACGCTCACAATGCGTTACAACTATATGAGTTAGCCTGAACAACTGCCATTACGATAAACCGTTCACTGTACTTACTCTCACACACGTTACAACTATATGAGTTAGCATGAACAACTGCCATTACGGTAAAGAGTTCACTGTACTTCCTCTCACACATGTTACAACTATATGAGTTAGGAATAACAACTGCCATTACGTTAAACAGTTCACTCTACTTACTCTCATACATGTTACAACTATATGAGTTAGCATGAACAACTGCCATTACGGTAAACAGTTCACTGTACTTACTCTCACAACACATTACAACTATATGAGTTAGCATGAACAACTGCCATTACGGTAAACAGTTCACTGTACTTACTCACACAACACGTTACAACTACATGAGTTAGCATGAACAACTGCCATTACGGTAAACAGTTCGCTGTACTTACTCTCACACACGTTACAACTATATGAGTTAGCATGAACAACTGCCATTACGGTAAAGAGTACACTGTACTTCCTCTCACACATGTTACAACTATATGAGTTAGGAGGAACAACTGCCATTACGTTAAACAGTTCACTCTACTTACTCTCATACATGTTACAACTATATGAGTTAGCATGAACAACTGCCATTACGGTAAACAGTTCACTGTACTTACTCTAACAACACATTACAACTATATGAGTTAGCATGAACAACTGCCATTACGGTAAACAGTTCACTGTACTTACTCACACAACACGTTACAACTATATGAGTTAGCATGAACAACTACCATTACGGTAAACAGTTCACTGTACTTACGCTCATACACGTTACACCTATATGAGATAGCATGAACAACTGCCATTACGGTAAACAGTTCACTGTACTTACTCTCATACATGTTACAACTATATGAGTTAGCATGAACAACTGTAATTACGGTAAACAGTTCACTGTACTTACGCTCACAATGCGTTACAACTATATGAGTTAGCCTGAACAACTGCCATTACGATAAACCGTTCACTGTACTTACTCTCACACACGTTACAACTATATGAGTTACCATGAACAACTGCCATTACGGTAAAGAGTTCACTGTACTTCCTCTCACACATGTTACAACTATATGAGTTAGGAATAACAACTGCCATTACGTTAAACAGTTCACTCTACTTACTCTCATACATGTTACAACTATATGAGTTAGCATGAACAACTGCCATTACGGTAAACAGTTCACTGTACTTACTCTCACAACACATTACAACTATATGAGTTAGCATGAACAACTGCCATTACGGGAAACAGTTCGCTGTACTTACTCTCACACACGTTACAACTATATGGGTTAGCATGAACAACTGCCAATACGGTAAAGAGTTCACTGTACTTCCTCTCACACATGTTACAACTATATGAGTTAGGAGGAACAACTGCCATTACGTTAAACAGTTCACTGTACTTACTCTCATACATGTTACAACTATATGAGTTAGCATGAACAACTGCCATTACGGTAAACAGTTCACTGTACTTACTCTCACAACACATTACAACTATATGAGATAGCATGAACAACTGCCATTACGGTAAACAGTTCACTGTACTTACTCACACAACACGTTACAACTACATGAGTTAGCATGAACAACTGCCATTACGGTAAACAGTTCGCTGTACTTACTCTCACAACACGTTACAACTATATGAGTTAGCATGAACAACTCCCATTACGGTAAACAGTTCACTGTACTTACTCTCATACATGTTACAACTATATGAGTTAGCATGAACAACTGCAATTACGGTAAACAGTTCACTGTACTTACGCTCACAATGCGTTACAACTATATGAGTTAGCCTGAACAACTGCCATTACGATAAACCGTTCACTGTACTTACTCTCACACACGTTACAACTATATGAGTTAGCATGAACAACTGCCATTACGGTAAAGAGTTCACTGTACTTCCTCTCACACATGTTACAACTATATGAGTTAGGAATAACAACTGCCATTACGTTAAACAGTTCACTCTACTTACTCTCATACATGTTACAACTATATGAGTTAGCATGAACAACTGCCATTACGGTAAACAGTTCACTGTACTTACTCTCACAACACATTACAACTATATGAGTTAGCATGAACAACTGCCATTACGGTAAACAGTTCACTGTACTTACTCACACAACACGTTACAACTACATGAGTTAGCATGAACAACTGCCATTACGGTAAACAGTTCGCTGTACTTACTCTCACACACGTTACAACTATATGAGTTAGCATGAACAACTGCCATTACGGTAAAGAGTTCACTGTACTTCCTCTCACACATGTTACAACTATATGAGTTAGGAGGAACAACTGCCATTACGTTAAACAGTTCACTCTACTTACTCTCATACATGTTACAACTATATGAGTTAGCATGAACAACTGCCATTACGGTAAACAGTTCACTGTACTTACTCTATCAACACATTACAACTATATGAGTTAGCATGAACAACTGCCATTACGGTAAACAGTTCACTGTACTTACTCACACAACACGTTACAACTACATGAGTTAGCATGAACAACTGCCATTACGGTAAACAGTTCGCTGTACTTACTCTCACAACACGTTACAACTATATTAGTTAGCATGAATAACTGCCATTACGGTAAACAGTTCACTGTACTTACTCTCACAACACATTACAACTATATGAGATAGCATGAACAACTGCCATTACGGTAAACAGTTCACTGTACTTACTCACACAACACGTTACAACTACATGAGTTAGCATGAACAACTGCCATTACGGTAAACAGTTCGCTGTACTTACTCTCACAACACGTTACAACTATATGAGTTAGCATGAACAACTCCCATTACGGTAAACAGTTCACTGTACTTACTCTCATACATGTTACAACTATATGAGTTAGCATGAACAACTGCAATTACGGTAAACAGTTCACTGTACTTACGCTCACAATGCGTTACAACTATATGAGTTAGCCTGAACAACTGCCATTACGATAAACCGTTCACTGTACTTACTCTCACACACGTTACAACTATATGAGTTAGCATGAACAACTGCCATTACGGTAAAGAGTTCACTGTACTTCCTCTCACACATGTTACAACTATATGAGTTAGGAATAACAACTGCCATTACGTTAAACAGTTCACTCTACTTACTCTCATACATGTTACAACTATATGAGTTAGCCTGAACAACTGCCATTACGGTAAACAGTTCACTGTACTTACTCTCACAACACATTACAACTATATGAGTTAGCATGAACAACTGCCATTACGGTAAACAGTTCACTGTACTTACTCACACAACACGTTACAACTACATGAGTTAGCATGAACAACTGCCATTACGGTAAACAGTTCGCTGTACTTACTCTCACACACGTTACAACTATATGAGTTAGCATGAACAACTGCCATTACGGTAAAGAGTTCACTGTACTTCCTCTCACACATGTTACAACTATATGAGTTAGGAGGAACAACTGCCATTACGTTAAACAGTTCACTCTACTTACTCTCATACATGTTACAACTATATGAGTTAGCATGAACAACTGCCATTACGGTAAACAGTTCACTGTACTTACTCTAACAACACATTACAACTATATGAGTTAGCATGAACAACTGCCATTACGGTAAACAGTTCACTGTACTTACTCACACAACACGTTACAACTATATGAGTTAGCATGAACAACTGTAATTACGGTAAACAGTTCACTGTACTTACGCTCACAATGCGTTACAACTATATGAGTTAGCCTGAACAACTGCCATTACGATAAACCGTTCACTGTACTTACTCTCACACACGTTACAACTATATGAGTTACCATGAACAACTGCCATTACGGTAAAGAGTTCACTGTACTTCCTCTCACACATGTTACAACTATATGAGTTAGGAATAACAACTGCCATTACGTTAAACAGTTCACTCTACTTACTCTCATACATGTTACAACTATATGAGTTAGCATGAACAACTGCCATTACGGTAAACAGTTCACTGTACTTACTCTCACAACACATTACAACTATATGAGTTAGCATGAACAACTGCCATTACGGTAAACAGTTCACTGTACTTACTCTCACAACACATTACAACTATATGAGTTAGCATGAACAACTACCATTACGGTAAACAGTTCACTGTACTTACGCTCATACACGTTACACCTATATGAGTTAGCATGAACAACTGCCATTACGGTAAACAGTTCACTGTACTTACTCTCATACATGTTACAACTATATGAGTTAGCATGAACAACTGCAATTACGGTAAACAGTTCACTGTACTTACGCTCACAATGCGTTACAACTATAAGAGTTAGCCTGAACAACTGCCATTACGATAAACCGTTCACTGTACTTACTCTCACACACGTTACAACTATATGAGTTAGCATGAACAACTGCCATTACGGTAAAGAGTTCGCTATATTTACTCTCACAACACGTTACAACTATATTAGTTAGCATGAAGAACTGCCATTACGGTAAACAGTTAACTGTACTTACTTTCATACATGTTACAACTATATGAGTTAGCCTGAACAACTGCCATTACGGTAAACAGTTCACTGTATTTTCTCTCACACACGTTACAACTATATGAGTTAGCATGAACAACTACCATTACGGTAAACAGTTCACTGTACTTACGCTCATACACGTTACACCTATATGAGATAGCATGAACAACTGCCATTACGGTAAACAGTTCACTGTACTTACTCTCATACATGTTACAACTATATGAGTTAGCATGAACAACTGCCATTACGGTAAACAGTTCACTGTACTTACACTCACAATGCGTTACAACTATATGAGTTAGCCTGAACAACTGCCATTACGATAAACCGTTCACTGTACTTACTCTCACACACGTTACAACTATATGAGTTAGCATGAACAACTGCCATTACGGTAAAGAGTTCACTGTACTTCCTCTCACACATGTTACAACTATATGAGTTAGGAGGAACAACTGCCATTACGTTAAACAGTTCACTCTACTTACTCTCATACATGTTACAACTATATGAGTTAGCATGAACAACTGCCATTACGGTAAACAGTTCACTGTACTTACTCTCACAACACATTACAACTATATGAGTTAGCATGAACAACTGCCATTACGGTAAACAGTTCACTGTACTTACTCACACAACACGATATAACTACATGAGTTAGCATGAACAACTGCCATTACGGTAAACAGTTCGCTGTACTTACTCTCACACACGTTACAACTATATGAGTTAGCATGAACAACTGCCATTACGGTTAAGAGTTCACTGTACTTCCTCTCACACATGTTACAACTATATGAGTTAGGAGGAACAACTGCCATTACGTTAAACAGTTCACTCTACTTACTCTCATACATGTTACAACTATATGAGTTTGCGTGAACAACTGCCATTACGGTAAACAGTTCACTGTACTTACTCTCACAACACATTACAACTATATGAGTTAGCATGAACAACTGCCATTACGGTAAACAGTTCACTGTACTTACTCACACAACACGTTACAACTACATGAGTTAGCATGAACAACTGCCATTACGGTAAACAGTTCGCTGTACTTACTCTCACACACGTTACAACTATATGAGTTAGCATGAACAACTGCCATTACGGTAAAGAGTTCACTGTACTTCCTCTCACACATGTTACAACTATATGAGTTAGGAGGAACAACTGCCATTACGTTAAACAGTTCACTCTACTTACTCTCATACATGTTACAACTATATGAGTTTGCGTGAACAACTGCCATTACGGTAAACAGTTCACTGTACTTACTCTCACAACACATTACAACTATATGAGTTAGCATGAACAACTGCCATTACGGTAAACAGTTCACTGTACTTACTCACAAAACACGTTACAACTACATGAGTTAGCATGAACAACTGCCATTACGGTAAAGAGTTCACTGTACTTCCTCTCACACATGTTACAACTATATGAGTTAGGAATAACAACTGCCATTACGTTAAACAGTTCACTCTACTTACTCTCATACATGTTACAACTATATGAGTTAGCATGAACAACTGCCATTACGGTAAACAGTTCACTGTACTTACTCTCACAACACATTACAACTATATGAGTTAGCATGAACAACTGCCATTACGGTAAACAGTTCACTGTACTTACTCACACAACACGTTACAACTACATGAGTTAGCATGAACAACTGCCATTACGGTAAACAGTTCACTGTACTTACTCTCATACATGTTACAACTATATGAGTTAGCATGAACAACTGCCATTACGGTAAAGAGTTCACTGTACTTCCTCTCACACATGTTACAACTATATGAGTTAGGAGGAACAACTGCCATTACGTTAAACAGTTCACTCTACTTACTCTCATACATGTTACAACTATATGAGTTTGCGTGAACAACTGCCATTACGGTAAACAGTTCACTGTACTTACTCTCACAACACATTACAACTATATGAGTTAGCATGAACAACTGCCATTATGGTAAACAGTTCACTGTACTTACTCACACAACACGTTACAACTACATGAGTTAGCATGAACAACTGCCATTACGGTAAACAGTTCGCTGTACTTACTCTCACACACGTTACAACTATATGAGTTAGCATGAACAACTGCCATTACGGTAAAGAGTTCACTGTACTTCCTCTCACACATGTTACAACTATATGAGTTAGGAGGAACAACTGCCATTACGTTAAACAGTTCACTCTACTTACTCTCATACATGTTACAACTATATGAGTTTGCGTGAACAACTGCCATTACGGTAAACAGTTCACTGTACTTACTCTCACAACACATTACAACTATATGAGTTAGCATGAACAACTGCCATTACGGTAAACAGTTCACTGTACTTACTCACACAACACGTTACAACTACATGAGTTAGCATGAACAACTGCCATTACGGTAAAGAGTTCACTGTACTTCCTCTCACACATGTTACAACTATATGAGTTAGGAGGAACAACTGCCATTACGTTAAACAGTTCACTCTACTTACTCTCATACATGTTACAACTATATGAGTTAGCATGAACAACTGCCATTACGGTAAACAGTTCACTGTACTTACTCTAACAACACATTACAACTATATGAGTTAGCATGAACAACTGCCATTACGGTAAACAGTTCACTGTACTTACTCACACAACACGTTACAACTACATGAGTTAGCATGAACAACTGCCATTACGGTAAACAGTTCGCTGTACTTACTCTCACAACACGTTACAACTATATTAGTTAGCATGAATAACTGCCATTACGGTAAACAGTTCACTGTACTTACTTTCATACATGTTACAACTATATGAGTTAGCCTGAACAACTGCCATTACGGTAAACAGTTCACTGTACTTTGTCTCACACACGTTACAACTATATGAGTTAGCATGAACAACTACCATTACGGTAAACAGTTCACTGTACTTACGCTCATACACGTTACACCTATATGAGTTAGCATGAACAACTGCCATTACGGTAAACAGTTCGCTGTACTTACTCTCACACACGTTACAACTATATGAGTTAGCATGAACAACTGCCATTACGGTAAAGAGTTCACTGCACTTCCTCTCACACATGTTACAACTATATGAGTTAGAAGGAACAACTGCCATTAGGGTAAACAGTTAACTCTACTTACTCTCATACATGTTACAACTCCATGAGTTAGCATGAACAACTGCCATTACGGTAAACAGTTCACTGTACTTACTCTCACAACACATTACAACTATATGAGTTAGCATGAACAACTACCATTACGGTAAACAGTTCACTGTACTTACGCTCATACACGTTACACCTATATGAGTTAGCATGAACAACTGCCATTACGGTAAACAGTTCACTGTACTTACTCTCATACATGTTACAACTATATGAGTTAGCATGAACAACTGCAATTACGGTAAACAGTTCACTGTACTTACGCTCACAATGCGTTACAACTATAAGAGTTAGCCTGAACAACTGCCATTACGATAAACCGTTCACTGTACTTACTCTCACACACGTTACAACTATATGAGTTAGCATGAACAACTGCCATTACGGTAAAGAGTTCGCTATACTTACTCTCACAACACGTTACAACTATATTAGTTAGCATGAAGAACTGCCATTACGGTAAACAGTTAACTGTACTTACTTTCATACATGTTACACCTATATGAGTTAGCCTGAACAACTGCCATTACGGTAAACAGTTCATTGTATTTTCTCTCACACACATTACAACTATATGAGTTAGCATGAACAACTACCATTACGGTAAACAGTTCACTGTACTTACGCTCATACACGTTACACCTATATGAGATAGCATGAACAACTGCCATTACGGTAAACAGTTCACTGTACTTACTTTCATACATGTTACAACTATATGAGTTAGCCTGAACAACTGCCATTACGGTAAACAGTTCACTGTACTTTGTCTCACACACGTTACAACTATATGAGTTAGCATGAACAACTACCATTACGGTAAACAGTTCACTGTACTTACGCTCATACACGTTACACCTATATGAGTTAGCATGAACAACTGCCATTACGGTAAACAGTTCGCTGTACTTACTCTCACACACGTTACAACTATATGAGTTAGCATGAACAACTGCCATTACGGTAAAGAGTTCACTGCACTTCCTCTCACACATGTTACAACTATATGAGTTAGAAGGAACAACTGCCATTAGGGTAAACAGTTAACTCTACTTACTCTCATACATGTTACAACTCCATGAGTTAGCATGAACAACTGCCATTACGGTAAACAGTTCACTGTACTTACTCTCACAACACATTACAACTATATGAGTTAGCATGAACAACTACCATTACGGTAAACAGTTCACTGTACTTACGCTCATACACGTTACACCTATATGAGTTAGCAGGAACAACTGCCATTACGGTAAACAGTTCACTGTACTTACTCTCATACATGTTACAACTATATGAGTTAGCATGAACAACTGCAATTACGGTAAACAGTTCACTGTACTTACGCTCACAATGCGTTACAACTATAAGAGTTAGCCTGAACAACTGCCATTACGATAAACCGTTCACTGTACTTACTCTCACACACGTTACAACTATATGAGTTAGCATGAACAACTGCCATTACGGTAAAGAGTTCGCTATACTTACTCTCACAACACGTTACAACTATATTAGTTAGCATGAAGAACTGCCATTACGGTAAACAGTTAACTGTACTTACTTTCATACATGTTACAACTATATGAGTTAGCCTGAACAACTGCCATTACGGTAAACAGTTCATTGTATTTTCTCTCACACACATTACAACTATATGAGTTAGCATGAACAACTACCATTACGGTAAACAGTTCACTGTACTTACGCTCATACACGTTACACCTATATGAGATAGCATGAACAACTGCCATTACGGTAAACAGTTCACTGTACTTAGTCTCATACATGTTACAACTATATGAGTTAGCATGAACAACTGCAATTACGGTAAACAGTTCACTGTACTTACACTCACAATGCGTTACAACTATATGAGTTAGCCTGAACAACTGCCATTACGATAAACCGTTCACTGTACTTACTCTCACACACGTTACAACTATATGAGTTAGCATGAACAACTGCCATTACGGTAAAAAGTTCACTGTACTTCCTCTCACACATGTTACAACTATATGAGTAAGGAGGAACAACTGCCATTACGTTAAACAGTTCACTCTACTTACTCTAATACATGTTACAACTATATGAGTTAGCATGAACAACTGTCATTACGGTAAACAGTTCACTGTACTTACTCTCACAACACATTAGAACTATATGAATTAGCATGAACAACTGCCATTACGGTAAACAGTTCACTGTACTTACTCACACAACACGTTACAACTACATGAGTTAGCATGAACAACTGCCATTACGGTAAACAGTTCGCTGTACTTACTCTCACAACACGTTACAACTATATTAGTTAGCATGAAGAACTGCCATTACGGTAAACAGTTCACTGTACTTACTTTCATACATGTTACAACTATATGAGTTAGCCTGAACAACTGCCATTACGGTAAACAGTTCACTGTACTTTCTCTCACACACGTTACAACTATATGAGTTAGCATGAACAACTACCATTACGGTAAACAGTTCGCTGTACTTACTCTCACACACGTTACAACTATATGAGTTAGCATGAACAAGTGCCATTATGGTAAACAGTTCGCTGTACTTAATCTCAGACATGTTACAACTATATGAGTTAGCATGAACAACTGCCATTACGGTAAACAGTTCGCTGTATACTCTCACACACGTTACAACTATATGAGTTAGGAGGAACAACTGCCATTACGTTAAACAGTTCACTCTACTTACTCTCATACATGTTACAACTATATGAGTTAGCATGAACAACTGCCATTACGGTAAACAGTTCACTGTACTTACTCTCACAACACATTACAACTATATGAGTTAGCATGAACAACTACCATTACGGTAAACAGTTCACTGTACTTACGCTCATACACGTTACACCTATATGAGTTAGCATGAACAACTGCCATTACGGTAAACAGTTCACTGTACTTACTCTCATACATGTTACAACTATATGAGTTAGCATGAACCACCCGCAATTACGGTAAACAGTTCACTGTACTTACGCTCACAATGCGTTACAACTATAAGAGTTAGCCTGAACAACTGCCATTACGATAAACCGTTCACTGTACTTACTCTCACACACGTTACAACTATATGAGTTAGCATGAACAACTGCCATTACGGTAAAGAGTTCGCTATACTTACTCTCACAACACGTTACAACTATATTAGTTAGCATGAAGAACTGCCATTACGGTAAACAGTTAACTGTATTTACTTTCATACATGTTACAACTATATGAGTTAGCCTGAACAACTGCCATTACGGTAAACAGTTCACTGTACTTTCTCTCACACACGTTACAACTATATGAGTTAGCATGAACAACTACCATTACGGTAAACAGTTCACTGTACTTACGCTCATACACGTTACACCTATATGAGATAGCATGAACAACTGCCATTACGGTAAACAGTTCACTGTACTTACTCTCATACATGTTACAACTATATGAGTTAGCATGAACAACTGCAATTACGGTAAACAGTTCACTGTACTTACACTCACAATGCGTTACAACTATATGAGTTAGCCTGAACAACTGCCATTACGATAAACCGTTCACTGTACTTACTCTCACACACGTTACAACTATATGAGTTAGCATGAACAACTGCCATTACGGTAAAGAGTTCACTGTACTTCCTCTCACACATGTTACAACTATATGAGTTAGGAGGAACAACTGCCATTACGTTAAACAGTTCACTCTACTTACTCTCATACATGTTACAACTATATGAGTTAGCATGAACAACTGCCATTACGGTAAACAGTTCACTGTACTTACTCTCACAACACATTAAAACTATATGAGTTAGCATGAACAACTGCCATTACGGTAAACAGTTCACTGTACTTACTCACACAACATGTTACAACTACATGAGTTAGCATGAACAACTGCCATTACGGTAAACAGTTCGCTGTACTTACTCTCACACACGTTACAACTATATGAGTTAGCATGAAGAACTGCCATTACGGTAAAGAGTTCACTGTACTTCCTCTCACACATGTTACAACTATATGAGTTAGGAGGAACAACTGCCATTACGTTAAACAGTTCACTCTACTTTCTCTCACACACGTTACAACTATATGAGTTAGCATGAACAACTACCACTACAGTAAACAGTTCACTGTACTTACGCTCATACACGTTACACCTATATGAGTTAGCATGAACAACTGCCATTACGGTAAACAGTTTGCTGTACTTACTCTAAACACACGTTACAACTATATGAGTTAGCATGAACAACTGCCATTACGGTAAAGAGTTCACTGTACTTCCTCTCACACATGTTACAACTATATGAGTTAGGAGGAACAACTGCCATTACGTTAAACAGTTCACTCTACTTACTCTCATACATGTTACAACTATATGAGTTAGCATGAACAACTGCCATTACGGTAAACAGTTCACTGTACTTACTCTCACAACACATTACAACTATATGAGTTAGCATGAACAACTGCCATTACGGTAAACAGTTCACTGTACTTACTCACACAACACGTTACAACTACATGAGTTAGCATGAACAACTGCCATTACGGTAAACAGTTCGCTGTACTTACTCTCACACACGTTACAACTATATGAGTTAGCATGAACAACTGCCATTACGGTAAAGAGTTCACTGTACTTCCTCTCACACATGTTACAACTATATGAGTTAGGAGGAACAACTGCCATTACGTTAAACAGTTCACTCTACTTACTCTCATACATGTTACAACTATATGAGTTAGCATGAACAACTGCCATTACGGTAAACAGTTCACTGTACTTACTCTCACAACACATTACAACTATATGAGTTAGCATGAACAACTGCCATTACGGTAAACAGTTCACTGTACTTACTCACACAACACGTTACAACTACATGAGTTAGCATGAACAACTGCCATTACGGTAAACAGTTCGCTGTACTTACTCTCACAACACGTTACAACTATATTATTTAGCATGAAGAACTGCCATTACGGTAAACAGTTCACTGTACTTACTTTCATACATGTTACAACTATATGAGTTAGCCTGAACAACTGCCATTACGGTAAACAGTTCACTGTACTTTCTCTCACACACGTTACAACTATATGAGTTAGCATGAACAACTGCCATTACGGTAAACAGTTCACTGTACTTTCTCTCACACACGTTACAACTATATGAGTTAGCATGAACAACTGCCATTACGTTAAACAGTTCACTCAACTTACTCTCATACATGTTACAACTATATGAGTTAGCATGAACAACTGCCATTACGGTAAACAGTTCACTGTACTTACTCTCACAACATATTACAACTATATGAGTTAGCATGAACAACTGCCATTACGGTACACAGTTCACTTTACTTACTCTCACACACATTACAACTATATTATTTAGCATGAAAAACTGCCATTACGGTAAACAGTTCACTGTATTTACTCTCACAACACGTTACAACTATATTAGTTAGCATGAACAAGTGCCATTACGGTAAACAGTTCACTGTACTTACTTTCATACATGTTACAACTATATGAGTTAGCATGAACAACTGCAATTACGGTAAACAGTTCACTGTACTTACGCTCACAACGCGTTACAACTATATGAGTTAGCCTGAACAACTGCCATTACGATAAACCGTTCACTGTACTTACTCTCATACATGTTACAACTATATGAGTTAGCATGAACAACTGCCATTACGGTAAACAGTTCACTGTACTTACTCACACAACATGTTACAACTACATGAGTTAGCATGAACAACTGCCATTACGGTAAACAGTTCGCTGTACTTACTCTCACACACGTTACAACTATATGAGTTAGCATGAACAACTGCCATTACGGTAAAGAGTTCACTGTACTTCCTCTCACACATGTTACAACTATATGAGTTAGGAGGAACAACTGCCATTACGTTAAACAGTTCACTCTACTTTCTCTCACACACGTTACAACTATATGAGTTAGCATGAACAACTACCACTACAGTAAACAGTTCACTGTACTTACGCTCATACACGTTACACCTATATGAGTTAGCATGAACAACTGCCATTACGGTAAACAGTTTGCTGTACTTACTCTAAACACACGTTACAACTATATGAGTTAGCATGAACAACTGCCATTACGGTAAAGAGTTCACTGTACTTCCTCTCACACATGTTACAACTATATGAGTTAGGAGGAACAACTGCCATTACGTTAAACAGTTCACTCTACTTACTCTCATACATGTTACAACTATATGAGTTAGCATGAACAACTGCCATTACGGTAAACAGTTCACTGTACTTACTCTCACAACACATTACAACTATATGAGTTAGCATGAACAACTGCCATTACGGTAAACAGTTCACTGTACTTACTCACACAACACGTTACAACTACATGAGTTAGCATGAACAACTGCCATTACGGTAAACAGTTCGCTGTACTTACTCTCACACACGTTACAACTATATGAGTTAGCATGAACAACTGCCATTACGTTAAACAGTTCACTGTACTTCCTCTCACACATGTTACAACTATATGAGTTAGGAGGAACAACTGCCATTACGTTAAACAGTTCACTCTACTTACTCTCATACATGTTACAACTATATGAGTTAGCATGAACAACTGCCATTACGGTAAACAGTTCACTGTACTTACTCTCACAACACATTACAACTATATGAGTTAGCATGAACATCTGCCATTACGGTAAACAGTTCACTGTACTTACTCACACAACACGTTACAACTACATGAGTTAGCATGAACAACTGCCATTACGGTAAACAGTTCGCTGTACTTACTCTCACAACACGTTACAACTATATTAGTTAGCATGAAGAACTGCCATTACGGTAAACAGTTCACTGTACTTACTTTCATACATGTTACAACTATATGAGTTAGCCTGAACAACTGCCATTACGGTAAACAGTTCATTGTACTTTCTCTCACACACGTTACAACTATATGAGTTAGCATGAACAACTACCATTACGGTAAACAGTTCGCTGTACTTACTCTCACACACGTTACAACTATATGAGTTAGCATGAACAAGTGCCATTATGGTAAACAGTTCGCTGTACTTAATCTCAGACATGTTACAACTATATGAGTTAGCATGAACAACTGCCATTACGGTAAACAGTTCGCTGTACTTACTCTCACACACGTTACAACTATATGAGTTAGGAGGAACAACTGCCATTACGTTAAACAGTTCACTCAACTTACTCTCATACATGTTACAACTATATGAGTTAGCATGAACAACTGCCATTACGGTAAACAGTTCACTGTACTTACTCTCACAACATATTACAACTATATGAGTTAGCATGAACAACTGCCATTACGGTACACAGTTCACTTTACTTACTCTCACACACATTACAACTATATTATTTAGCATGAAAAACTGCCATTACGGTAAACAGTTCACTGTATTTACTCTCACAACACGTTACAACTATATTAGTTAGCATGAACAACTGCCATTACGGTAAACAGTTCACTGTACTTACTTTCATACATGTTACAACTATATGAGTTAGCATGAACAACTGCAATTACGGTAAACAGTTCACTGTACTTACGCTCACCATGCGTTACAACTATATGAGTTAGCCTGAACAACTGCCATTACGATAAACCGTTCACTGTACTTAAACTCATACATGTTACAACTATATGAGTTAGCATGAACAACTGCCATTACGGTAAACAGTTCACTCTACTTACTCTCACACACATTACAACTATATTATTTAGCATGAACAACTGCCATTACGGTAAACAGTTCACTGTACTTACGCTCATACACGTTACACCTATATGAGAGAGCATGAACAACTGCCATTACGGTAAACAGTTCACTGTACTTACTCTCATACATGTTACAACTATATGAGTTATCATGAACAACTGCCATTACGGTAAACAGTTCACTGTACTTACACTCACAATGCGTTACAACTATATGAGTTAGCCTGAACAACTGCCATTACGATAAACCGTTCACTGTACTTACTCACACAACATGTTACAACTACATGAGTTAGCATGAACAACTGCCATTACGGTAAACAGTTCGCTGTACTTACTCTCACAACACGTTACACCTATATTAGTTAGCATGAAGAACTGCCATTACGGTAAACAGTTCACTGTACTTACTTTCATACATGTTACAACTATATGAGTTAGCCTGAACAACTGCCATTACGGTAAACAGTTCACTGTACTTTCTCTCACACACGTTACAACTATATGAGTTAGCATGAACAACTACCATTACGGTAAACAGTTCGCTGTACTTACTCTCACACACGTTACAACTATATGAGTTAGCATGAACAAGTGCCATTATGGTAAACAGTTCGCTGTACTTAATCTCAGACATGTTACAACTATATGAGTTAGCATGAACAACTGCCATTACGGTAAACAGTTCGCTGTACTTACTCTCACACACGTTACAACTATATGAGTTAGCATGAACAACTGCCATTACGGTAAAGAGTTCACTGTACTTCCTCTCACACATGTTACAACTATATGAGTTAGGAGGAACAACTGCCATTACGTTAAACAGTTCACTCAACTTACTCTCATACATGTTACAACTATATGAGTTAGCATGAACAACTGCCATTACGGTAAACAGTTCACTGTACTTACTCACACAACACGTTACAACTACATGAGTTAGCATGAACAACTGCCATTACGGTAAACAGTTCGCTGTACTTACTCTCACAACACGTTACAACTATATTAGTTAGCATGAAGAACTGCCATTACGGTAAACAGTTCACTGTACTTACTTTCATACATGTTACAACTATATGAGTTAGCCTGAACAACTGCCATTACGGTAAACAGTTCACTGTACTTTCTCTCACACACGTTACAACTATATGAGTTAGCATGAACAACTACCATTACGGTAAACAGTTCGCTGTACTTACTCTCACACACGTTACAACTATATGAGTTAGCATGAACAAGTGCCATTATGGTAAACAGTTCGCTGTACTTAATCTCAGACATGTTACAATTATATGAGTTAGCATGAACAACTGCCATTACGGTAAACAGTTCGCTGTATACTCTCACACACGTTACAACTATATGAGTTAGGAGGAACAACTGCCATTACGTTAAACAGTTCACTCTACTTACTCTCATACATGTTACAACTATATGAGTTAGCATGAACAACTGCCATTACGGTAAACAGTTCACTGTACTTACTCTCACAACACATTACAACTATATGAGTTAGCATGAACAACTACCATTACGGTAAACAGTTCACTGTACTTACGCTCATACACGTTACACCTATATGAGTTAGCATGAACCACCCGCAATTACGGTAAACAGTTCACTGTACTTACGCTCACAATGCGTTACAACTATAAGAGTTAGCCTGAACAACTGCCATTACGATAAACCGTTCACTGTACTTACTCTCACACACGTTACAACTATATGAGTTAGCATGAACAACTGCCATTACGGTAAAGAGTTCGCTATACTTACTCTCACAACACGTTACAACTATATTAGTTAGCATGAAGAACTGCCATTACGGTAAACAGTTAACTGTATTTACTTTCATACATGTTACAACTATATGAGTTAGCCTGAACAACTGCCATTACGGTAAACAGTTCACTGTACTTTCTCTCACACACGTTACAACTATATGAGTTAGCATGAACAACTACCATTACGGTAAACAGTTCACTGTACTTACGCTCATACACGTTACACCTATATGAGATAGCATGAACAACTGCCATTACGGTAAACAGTTCACTGTACTTACTCTCATACATGTTACAACTATATGAGTTAGCATGAACAACTGCAATTACGGTAAACAGTTCACTGTACTTACACTCACAATGCGTTACAACTATATGAGTTAGCCTGAACAACTGCCATTACGATAAACCGTTCACTGTACTTACTCTCACACACGTTACAACTATATGAGTTAGCATGAACAACTGCCATTACGGTAAAGAGTTCACTGTACTTCCTCTCACACATGTTACAACTATATGAGTTAGGAGGAACAACTGCCATTACGTTAAACAGTTCACTCTACTTACTCTCATACATGTTACAACTATATGAGTTAGCATGAACAACTGCCATTACGGTAAACAGTTCACTGTACTTACTCTCATACATGTTACAACTATATGAGTTAGCATGAACAACTGCCATTACGGTAAACAGTTCACTGTACTTACTCACACAACATGTTACAACTACATGAGTTAGCATGAACAACTGCCATTACGGTAAACAGTTCGCTGTACTTACTCTCACACACGTTACAACTATATGAGTTAGCATGAACAACTGCCATTACGGTAAAGAGTTCACTGTACTTCCTCTCACACATGTTACAACTATATGAGTTAGGAGGAACAACTGCCATTACGTTAAACAGTTCACTCTACTTTCTCTCACACACGTTACAACTATATGAGTTAGCATGAACAACTACCACTACAGTAAACAGTTCACTGTACTTACGCTCATACACGTTACACCTATATGAGTTAGCATGAACAACTGCCATTACGGTAAACAGTTTGCTGTACTTACTCTAAACACACGTTACAACTATATGAGTTAGCATGAACAACTGCCATTACGGTAAAGAGTTCACTGTACTTCCTCTCACACATGTTACAACTATATGAGTTAGGAGGAACAACTGCCATTACGTTAAACAGTTCACTCTACTTACTCTCATACATGTTACAACTATATGAGTTAGCATGAACAACTGCCATTACGGTAAACAGTTCACTGTACTTACTCTCACAACACATTACAACTATATGAGTTAGCATGAACAACTGCCATTACGGTAAACAGTTCACTGTACTTACTCACACAACACGTTACAACTACATGAGTTAGCATGAACAACTGCCATTACGGTAAACAGTTCGCTGTACTTACTCTCACACACGTTACAACTATATGAGTTAGCATGAACAACTGCCATTACGGTAAAGAGTTCACTGTACTTCCTCTCACACATGTTACAACTATATGAGTTAGGAGGAACAACTGCCATTACGTTAAACAGTTCACTCTACTTACTCTCATACATGTTACAACTATATGAGTTAGCATGAACAACTGCCATTACGGTAAACAGTTCACTGTACTTACTCTCACAACACATTACAACTATATGAGTTAGCATGAACAACTGCCATTACGGTAAACAGTTCACTGTACTTACTCACACAACACGTTACAACTACATGAGTTAGCATGAACAACTGCCATTACGGTAAACAGTTCGCTGTACTTACTCTCACAACACGTTACAACTATATTAGTTAGCATGAAGAACTGCCATTACGGTAAACAGTTCACTGTACTTACTTTCATACATGTTACAACTATATGAGTTAGCCTGAACAACTGCCATTACGGTAAACAGTTCACTGTACTTTCTCTCACACACGTTACAACTACATGAGTTAGCATGAACAACTGCCATTACGGTAAACAGTTCACTGTACTTTCTCTCACACACGTTACAACTATATGAGTTAGCATGAACAACTGCCATTACGTTAAACAGTTCACTCAACTTACTCTCATACATGTTACAACTATATGAGTTAGCATGAACAACTGCCATTACGGTAAACAGTTCACTGTACTTACTCTCACAACATATTACAACTATATGAGTTAGCATGAACAACTGCCATTACGGTACACAGTTCACTTTACTTACTCTCACACACATTACAACTATATTATTTAGCATGAAAAACTGCCATTACGGTAAACAGTTCACTGTATTTACTCTCACAACACGTTACAACTATATTAGTTAGCATGAACAAGTGCCATTACGGTAAACAGTTCACTGTACTTACTTTCATACATGTTACAACTATATGAGTTAGCATGAACAACTGCAATTACGGTAAACAGTTCACTGTACTTACGCTCACAACGCGTTACAACTATATGAGTTAGCCTGAACAACTGCCATTACGATAAACCGTTCACTGTACTTACTCTCATACATGTTACAACTATATGAGTTAGCATGAACAACTGCCATTACGGTAAACAGTTCACTGTACTTACTCACACAACATGTTACAACTACATGAGTTAGCATGAACAACTGCCATTACGGTAAACAGTTCGCTGTACTTACTCTCACACACGTTACAACTATATGAGTTAGCATGAACAACTGCCATTACGGTAAAGAGTTCACTGTACTTCCTCTCACACATGTTACAACTATATGAGTTAGGAGGAACAACTGCCATTACGTTAAACAGTTCACTCTACTTTCTCTCACACACGTTACAACTATATGAGTTAGCATGAACAACTACCACTACAGTAAACAGTTCACTGTACTTACGCTCATACACGTTACACCTATATGAGTTAGCATGAACAACTGCCATTACGGTAAACAGTTTGCTGTACTTACTCTAAACACACGTTACAACTATATGAGTTAGCATGAACAACTGCCATTACGGTAAAGAGTTCACTGTACTTCCTCTCACACATGTTACAACTATATGAGTTAGGAGGAACAACTGCCATTACGTTAAGCAGTTCACTCTACTTACTCTCATACATGTTACAACTATATGAGTTAGCATGAACAACTGCCATTACGGTAAACAGTTCACTGTACTTACTCTCACAACACATTACAACTATATGAGTTAGCATGAACAACTGCCATTACGGTAAACAGCTCACTGTACTTACTCACACAACACGTTACAACTACATGAGTTAGCATGAACAACTGCCATTACGGTAAACAGTTCGCTGTACTTACTCTCACACACGTTACAACTATATGAGTTAGCATGAACAACTGCCATTACGTTAAACAGTTCACTGTACTTCCTCTCACACATGTTACAACTATATGAGTTAGGAGGAACAACTGCCATTACGTTAAACAGTTCACTCTACTTACTCTCATACATGTTACAACTATATGAGTTAGCATGAACAACTGCCATTACGGTAAACAGTTCACTGTACTTACTCTCACAACACATTACAACTATATGAGTTAGCATGAACAACTGCCATTACGGTAAACAGTTCACTGTACTTACTCACACAACACGTTACAACTACATGAGTTAGCATGAACAACTGCCATTACGGTAAACAGTTCGCTGTACTTACTCTCACAACACGTTACAACTATATTAGTTAGCATGAAGAACTGCCATTACGGTAAACAGTTCACTGTACTTACTTTCATACATGTTACAACTATATGAGTTAGCCTGAACAACTGCCATTACGGTAAACAGTTCACTGTACTTTCTCTCACACACGTTACAACTATATGAGTTAGCATGAACAACTACCATTACGGTAAACAGTTCGCTGTACTTACTCTCACACACGTTACAACTATATGAGTTAGCATGAACAAGTGCCATTATGGTAAACAGTTCGCTGTACTTAATCTCAGACATGTTACAACTATATGAGTTAGCATGAACAACTGCCATTACGGTAAACAGTTCGCTGTACTTACTCTCACACACGTTACAACTATATGAGTTAGGAGGAACAACTGCCATTACGTTAAACAGTTCACTCAACTTACTCTCATACATGTTACAACTATATGAGTTAGCATGAACAACTGCCATTACGGTAAACAGTTCACTGTACTTACTCTCACAACATATTACAACTATATGAGTTAGCATGAACAACTGCCATTACGGTACACAGTTCACTTTACTTACTCTCACACACATTACAACTATATTATTTAGCATGAAAAACTGCCATTACGGTAAACAGTTCACTGTATTTACTCTCACAACACGTTACAACTATATTAGTTAGCATGAACAACTGCCATTACGGTAAACAGTTCACTGTACTTACTTTCATACATGTTACAACTATATGAGTTAGCATGAACAACTGCAAATACGGTAAACAGTTCACTGTACTTACGCTCACCATGCGTTACAACTATATGAGTTAGCCTGAACAACTGCCATTACGATAAAACGTTCACTGTACTTAAACTCATACATGTTACAACTATATGAGTTAGCATGAACAACTGCCATTACGGTAAACAGTTCACTCTACTTACTCTCACACACATTACAACTATATTATTTAGCATGAACAACTGCCATTACGGTAAACAGTTCACTGTACTTACTCTCATACATGTTACAACTATATGAGTTATCATGAACAACTGCAATTACGGTAAACAGTTCACTGTACTTACACTCACAATGCGTTACAACTATATGAGTTAGCCTGAACAACTGCCATTACGATAAACCGTTCACTGTACTTACTCACACAACATGTTACAACTACATGAGTTAGCATGAACAACTGCCATTACGGTAAACAGTTCGCTGTACTTACTCTCACAACACGTTACACCTATATTAGTTAGTATGAAGAACTGCCATTACGGTAAACAGTTCACTGTACTTACTTTCATACATGTTACAACTATATGAGTTAGCCTGAACAACTGCCATTACGGTAAACAGTTCACTGTACTTTCTCTCACACACGTTACAACTATATGAGTTAGCATGAACAACTACCATTACGGTAAACAGTTCGCTGTACTTACTCTCACACACGTTACAACTATATGAGTTAGCATGAACAAGTGCCATTATGGTAAACAGTTCGCTGTACTTAATCTCAGACATGTTACAACTATATGAGTTAGCATGAACAACTGCCATTACGGTAAACAGTTCGCTGTACTTACTCTCACACACGTTACAACTATATGAGTTAGCATGAACAACTGCCATTACGGTAAAGAGTTCACTGTACTTCCTCTCACACATGTTACAACTATATGAGTTAGGAGGAACAACTGCCATTACGTTAAACAGTTCACTCAACTTACTCTCATACATGTTACAACTATATGAGTTAGCATGAACAACTGCCATTACGGTAAACAGTTCACTGTACTTACTCTCACAACACATTACAACTATATGAGTTAGCATGAACAACTGCCATTACGGTAAACAGTTCACTCTACTTACTCTCACACACATTACAACTATATTATTTAGCATGAAAAACTGCCATTACGGTAAACAGTTCACTGTATTTACTCTCACAACACGTTACAACTATATTAGTTAGCTTGAACAACTGCCATTACGGTAAACAGTTCACTGTACTTACTTTCATACATGTTACAACTATATGAGTTAGCATGAACAACTGCAATTACGGTAAACAGTTCACTGTACTTACGCTCACAACGCGTTACAACTATATGAGTTAGCCTGAACAACTGCCATTACGATAAACCGTTCACTGTACTTACTCTCATACATGTTACAACTATATGAGTTAGCATGAACAACTGCCATTACGGTAAACAGTTCACTCTACTTACTCTCACACACATTACAACTATATTATTTAGCATGAACAACTGCCATCATGGTAAACAGTTCACTGTACTTTCTCTCACACACGTTACAACTATATGAGTTAGCATGAACAACTACCATTACGGTAAACAGTTCACTGTACTTACACTCATACACGTTACACCTATATGAGTTAGCATGAACAACTGCCATTACGGTAAACCGTTCACTGTAATTAGGTTCACACACGTTACATATATATGAGTTAGCATGAACAACTGCAATTACGGTAAACAGTTCACTGTACTTACGCTCACAACGCGTTACAACTATGTGAGTTAGCCTGAACAACTGCCATTACGATAAACCGTTCACTGTACTTACTCTCACACACGTTACAACTATATGAGTTAGCATGAACAACTGCCATTACGGTAAAGAGTTCACTGTACTTACTCTCACACAAGTTACAACTATATGAGTTAGCATGAACAACTGCCATTACGGTAAAGAGTTCACTGTACTTCCTCTCACACATGTTACAACTATATGAGTTAGGAGGAACAACTGCCATTACGTTAAACAGTTCACTCTACTTCCTCTCATACATGTTACAACTATATGAGTTAGCATGAACAACTGCCATTACGGTAAACAGTTCACTGTACTTACTCTCACAACACATTACAACTATATGAGTTAGCATGAACAACTGCCATTACGGTAAACAGTTCACTGTACTTACTTTCATACATGTTACAACTATATGAGTTAGCCTGAACAACTGCCATTACGGTAAACAGTTCACTGTACTTTCTCTCACACACGTTACAACTATATGAGTTAGCATGAAGAACTGCCATTACGGTAAACAGTTCACTGTACTTACTTTCATACATGTTACAACTATATGAGTTAGCCTGAACAACTGCCATTACGGTAAACAGTTCACTGTACTTTCTCTCACAAACGTTACAACTATATGAGTTAGCAAGAACAACTACCATTACGGTAAACAGTTCAATGTACTTACGCTCATACACGTTACACCTATATGAGTTAGCATGAACAACTGCCATTACGGTAAACAGTTCACTGTACTTACTCTCATACATGTTACAACTATATGAGTTAGCATGAACAACTGCAATTATGGTAAACAGTTCACTGTACTTACGCTCACAATGCGTTACAACTATATGAGTTAGCCTGAACAACTGCCATTACGATAAACCGTTCACTGTACTTACTCTCACACACGTTACAACTATATGAGTTAGCATGAACAACTGCCATTACGGTAAAGAGTTCACTGTACTTCCTCTCACACATGTTACAACTATATGAGTTAGGAGGAACAACTGCCATTACGTTAAACAGTTCACTCTACTTAATCTCATACATTTTACAACTATATGAGTTAGCATGAGCAACTGCCCTTAAGGTAAACAGTTCGCTGTACTTACTCTCACACACGTTACAACTATATGAGTTAGCATGAACAAGTGCCATTATGGTAAAGAGTTCGCTGTACTTACTCTCAGACATGTTACAACTATATGAGTTAGCATGAACAACTGCCATTACGGTAAACAGTTCGCTGTACTTACTCTCACACACGTTACAACTATATGAGTTAGCATGAACAACTGCCATTACGGTAAAGAGTTCACTGTACTTCCTCTCACACATGTTACAACTATATGAGTTAGGAGGAACAACTGCCATTACGTTAAACAGTTCACTCTACTTACTCTCATGCATGTTACAACTATATGAGTTAGCATGAACAACTGCCATTACGGTAAACAGTTCACTGTACTTACTCTCACAACACATTACAACTATATGAGTTAGCATGAACAACTGCCATTACGGTAAACAGTTCACTGTACTTACTCACACAACACGTTACAACTACATGAGTTAGCATGAACAACTGCCATTACGGTAAAAATGTTCGCTGTACTTACTCTCACAACAAGTTACAACTATATTATTTAGCATGAACAACTGCCATCACGGTAAACAGTTCACTGTACTTACTCTCATACATGTTACAACTATATGAGTTAGCATGAACAACTGCCATTACGGTAAACAGTTCACTCTACTTACTCTCACACACATTACAACTATATTATTTAGCATGAACAACTGCCATCACGGTAAACAGTTCACTGTACTTTCTCTCACACACGTTACAACTATATGAGTTAGCATGAACAACTACCATTACGGTAAACAGTTCACTGTACTTACACTCATACACGTTACAACTATATGAGTTAGCATGAACAAGTGCCATTATGGTAAACAGTTCGCTGTACTTAATCTCAGACATGTTACAACTATATGAGTTAGCATGAACAACTGCCATTACGGTAAACAGTTCGCTGTACTTACTCTCACACACGTTACAACTATATGAGTTAGCATGAACAACTGCCATTACGGTAAAGAGTTCACTGTACTTCCTCTCACACATGTTACAACTATATGAGTTAGGAGGAACAACTGCCATTACGTTAAACAGTTCACTCAACTTACCCTCATACATGTTACAACTATATGAGTTAGCATGAACAACTGCCATTACGGTAAACAGTTCACTGTACTTACTCTCACAACACATTACAACTATATGAGTTAGCATGAACAACTGCCATTACGGTAAACAGTTCACTCTACTTACTCTCACACACATTGCAACTATATTATTTAGCATGAAAAACTGCCATTACGGTAAACAGTTCACTGTATTTACTCTCACAACACGTTACAACTATATTAGTTAGCTTGAACAACTGCCATTACGGTAAACAGTTCACTGTACTTACTTTCATACATGTTACAACTATATGAGTTAGCATGAACAACTGCAATTACGGTAAACAGTTCACTGTACTTACGCTCACAACGCGTTACAACTATATGAGTTAGCCTGAACAACTGCCATTACGATAAACCGTTCACTGTACTTACTCTCATACATGTTACAACTATATGAGTTAGCATGAACAACTGCCATTACGGTAAACAGTTCACTCTACTTACTCTCACACACATTACAACTATATTATTTAGCATGAACAACTGCCATCACGGTAAACAGTTCACTGTACTTTCTCTCACACACGTTACAACTATATGAGTTAGCATGAACAACTACCATTACGGTAAACAGTTCACTGTACTTACACTCATACACGTTACACCTATATGAGTTAGCATGAACAACTGCCATTACGGTAAACCGTTCACTGTAATTAGGTTCACACACGTTACATATATATGAGTTAGCATGAACAACTGCAATTACGGTAAACAGTTCACTGTACTTACGCTCACAACGCGTTACAACTATATGAGTTAGCCTGAACAACTGCCATTACGATAAACCGTTCACTGTACTTACTCTCACACACGTTACAACTATATGAGTTAGCATGAACAACTGCCATTACGGTAAAGAGTTCACTGTACTTACTCTCACACAAGTTACAACTATATGAGTTAGCATGAACAACTGCCATTACGGTAAAGAGTTCACTGTACTTCCTCTCACACATGTTACAACTATATGAGTTAGGAGGAACAACTGCCATTACGTTAAACAGTTCACTCTACTTCCTCTCATACATGTTACAACTATATGAGTTAGCATGAACAACTGCCATTACGGTAAACAGTTCACTGTACTTACTCTCACAACACATTACAACTATATGAGTTAGCATGAACAACTGCCATTACGGTAAACAGTTCACTGTACTTACTTTCATACATGTTACAACTATATGAGTTAGCCTGAACAACTGCCATTACGGTAAACAGTTCACTGTACTTTCTCTCACACACGTTACAACTATATGAGTTAGCATGAAGAACTGCCATTACGGTAAACAGTTCACTGTACTTACTTTCATACATGTTACAACTATATGAGTTAGCCTGAACAACTGCCATTACGGTAAACAGTTCACTGTACTTTCTCTCACACACGTTACAACTATATGAGTTAGCAAGAACAACTACCATTACGGTAAACAGTTCAATGTACTTACGCTCATACACGTTACACCTATATGAGTTAGCATGAACAACTGCCATTACGGTAAACAGTTCACTGTACTTACTCTCATACATGTTACAACTATATGAGTTAGCATGAACAACTGCAATTATGGTAAACAGTTCACTGTACTTACGCTCACAATGCGTTACAACTATATGAGTTAGCCTGAACAACTGCCATTACGATAAACCGTTCACTGTACTTACTCTCACACACGTTACAACTATATGAGTTAGGAGGAACAACTGCCATTACGTTAAACAGTTCACTCTACTTAATCTCATACATTTTACAACTATATGAGTTGGCATGAGCAACTGCCCTTAAGGTAAACAGTTCGCTGTACTTACTCTCACACACGTTACAACTATATGAGTTAGCATGAACAAGTGCCATTATGGTAAAGAGTTCGCTGTACTTACTCTCAGACATGTTACAACTATATGAGTTAGCATGAACAACTGCCATTACGGTAAACAGTTCGCTGTACTTACTCTCACACACGTTACAACTGTATGAGTTAGCATGAACAACTGCCATTACGGTAAAGAGTTCACTGTACTTCCTCTCACACATGTTACAACTATATGAGTTAGGAGGAACAACTGCCATTACGTTAAACAGTTCACTCTACTTACTCTCATGCATGTTACAACTATATGAGTTAGCATGAACAACTGCCATTACGGTAAACAGTTCACTGTACTTACTCTCACAACACATTACAACTATATGAGTTAGCATGAACAACTGCCATTACGGTAAACAGTTCACTGTACTTACTCACACAACACGTTACAACTACATGAGTTAGCATGAACAACTGCCATTACGGTAAAAATGTTCGCTGTACTTACTCTCACAACAAGTTACAACTATATTATTTAGCATGAACAACTGCCATCACGGTAAACAGTTCACTGTACTTACTCTCATACATGTTACAACTATATGAGTTAGCATGAACAACTGCCATTACGGTAAACAGTTCACTCTACTTACTCTCACACACATTACAACTATATTATTTAGCATGAACAACTGCCATCACGGTAAACAGTTCACTGTACTTTCTCTCACACACGTTACAACTATATGAGTTAGCATGAACAACTACCATTACGGTAAACAGTTCACTGTACTTACACTCATACACGTTACACCTATATGAGTTAGCATGAACAACTGCCATTACGGTAAACCGTTCACTGTAATTAGGTTCACACACGTTACATATATATGAGTTAGCATGAACAACTGCAATTACGGTAAACAGTTCACTGTACTTACGCTCACAACGCGTTACAACTATATGAGTTAGCCTGAACAACTGCCATTACGATAAACCGTTCACTGTACTTACTCTCACACACGTTACAACTATATGAGTTAGCATGAACAACTGCCATTACGGTAAAGAGTTCACTGTACTTACTCTCACACACGTTACAACTATATGAGTTAGCATGAACAACTGCCATTACGGTAAAGAGTTCACTGTACTTCCTCTCACACATGTTACAACTATATGAGTTAGGAGGAACAACTGCCATTACGTTAAACAGTTCACTCTACTTCCTCTCATACATGTTACAACTATATGAGTTAGCATGAACAACTGCCATTACGGTAAACAGTTCACTGTACTTACTCTCACAACACATTACAACTATATGAGTTAGCATGAACAACTGCCATTACGGTAAACAGTTCACTGTACTTACTTTCATACATGTTACAACTATATGAGTTAGCCTGAACAACTGCCATTACGGTAAACAGTTCACTGTACTTTCTCTCACACACGTTACAACTATATGAGTTAGCATGAAGAACTGCCATTACGGTAAACAGTTCACTCTACTTACTCTCACACACATTACAACTATATTATTTAGCATGAACAACTGCCATCACGGTAAACAGTTCACTGTACTTTCTCTCACACACGTTACAACTATATGAGTTAGCATGAACAACTACCATTACGGTAAACAGTTCACTGTACTTACACTCATACACGTTACACCTATATGAGTTAGCATGAACAACTGCCATTACGGTAAACCGTTCACTGTAATTAGGTTCACACACGTTACATATATATGAGTTAGCATGAACAACTGCAATTACGGTAAACAGTTCACTGTACTTACGCTCACAACGCGTTACAACTATATGAGTTAGCCTGAACAACTGCCATTACGATAAACCGTTCACTGTACTTACTCTCACACACGTTACAACTATATGAGTTAGCATGAACAACTGCCATTACGGTAAAGAGTTCACTGTACTTACTCTCACACACGTTACAACTATATGAGTTAGCATGAACAACTGCCATTACGGTAAAGAGTTCACTGTACTTCCTCTCACACATGTTACAACTATATGAGTTAGGAGGAACAACTGCCATTACGTTAAACAGTTCACTCTACTTCCTCTCATACATGTTACAACTATATGAGTTAGCATGAACAACTGCCATTACGGTAAACAGTTCACTGTACTTACTCTCACAACACATTACAACTATATGAGTTAGCATGAACAACTGCCATTACGGTAAACAGTTCACTGTACTTACTTTCATACATGTTACAACTATATGAGTTAGCCTGAACAACTGCCATTACGGTAAACAGTTCACTGTACTTTCTCTCACACACGTTACAACTATATGAGTTAGCATGAAGAACTGCCATTACGGTAAACAGTTCACTGTACTTACTTTCATACATGTTACAACTATATGAGTTAGCCTGAACAACTGCCATTACGGTAAACAGTTCACTGTACTTTCTCTCACACACGTTACAACTATATGAGTTAGCAAGAACAACTACCATTACGGTAAACAGTTCAATGTACTTACGCTCATACACGTTACACCTATATGAGTTAGCATGAACAACTGCCATTACGGTAAACAGTTCACTGTACTTACTCTCATACATGTTACAACTATATGAGTTAGCATGAACAACTGCAATTATGGTAAACAGTTCACTGTACTTACGCTCACAATGCGTTACAACTATATGAGTTAGCCTGAACAACTGCCATTACGATAAACCGTTCACTGTACTTACTCTCACACACGTTACAACTATATGAGTTAGCATGAACAACTGCCATTACGGTAAAGAGTTCACTGTACTTCCTCTCACACATGTTACAACTATATGAGTTAGGAGGAACAACTGCCATTACGTTAAACAGTTCACTCTACTTAATCTCATACATTTTACAACTATATGAGTTAGCATGAGCAACTGCCCTTAAGGTAAACAGTTCACTGTATTTACTCACACACACGTTACAACTATATGAGTTAGCATGAACAAGTGCCATTATGGTAAACAGTTCGCTGTACTTACTCTCAGACATGTTACAACTATATGAGTTAGCATGAACAACTGCCATTACGGTAAACAGTTCGCTGTACTTACTCTCACACACGTTACAACTATATGAGTTAGCATGAACAACTGCCATTACGGTAAAGAGTTCACTGTACTTCCTCTCACACATGTTACAACTATATGAGTTAGGAGGAACAACTGCCATTACGTTAAACAGTTCACTCTACTTACTCTCATGCATGTTACAACTATATGAGTTAGCATGAACAACTGCCATTACGGTAATCAGTTCACTGTACTTACTCTCACAACACATTACAACTATATGAGTTAGCATGAACAACTGCCATTACGATAAACAGTTCACTGTACTTACTCACACAACACGTTACAACTACATGAGTTAGCATGAACAACTGCCATTACGGTAAAAATGTTCGCTGTACTTACTCTCACAACAAGTTACAACTATATTATTTAGCATGAACAACTGCCATCACGGTAAACAGTTCACTGTACTTACTCTCATACATGTTACAACTATATGAGTTAGCATGAACAACTGCCATTACGGTAAACAGTTCACTCTACTTACTCTCACACACATTACAACTATATTATTTAGCATGAACAACTGCCATCACGGTAAACAGTTCACTGTACTTTCTCTCACACACGTTACAACTATATGAGTTAGCATGAACAACTACCATTACGGTAAACAGTTCACTGTACTTACACTCATACACGTTACACCTATATGAGTTAGCATGAACAACTGCCATTACGGTAAACCGTTCACTGTAATTAGGTTCACACACGTTACATATATATGAGTTAGCATGAACAACTGCAATTACGGTAAACAGTTCACTGTACTTACGCTCACAACGCGTTACAACTATATGAGTTAGCCTGAACAACTGCCATTACGATAAACCGTTCACTGTACTTACTCTCACACACGTTACAACTATATGAGTTAGCATGAACAACTGCCATTACGGTAAAGAGTTCACTGTACTTACTCTCACACACGTTACAACTATATGAGTTAGCATGAACAACTGCCATTACGGTAAAGAGTTCACTGTACTTCCTCTCACACATGTTACAACTATATGAGTTAGGAGGAACAACTGCCATTACGTTAAACAGTTCACTCTACTTCCTCTCATACATGTTACAACTATATGAGTTAGCATGAACAACTGCCATTACGGTAAACAGTTCACTGTACTTACTCTCACAACACATTACAACTATATGAGTTAGCATGAACAACTGCCATTACGGTAAACAGTTCACTGTACTTACTTTCATACATGTTACAACTATATGAGTTAGCCTGAACAACTGCCATTACGGTAAACAGTTCACTGTACTTTCTCTCACACACGTTACAACTATATGAGTTAGCATGAAGAACTGCCATTACGGTAAACAGTTCACTGTACTTACTTTCATACATGTTACAACTATATGAGTTAGCCTGAACAACTGCCATTACGGTAAACAGTTCACTGTACTTTCTCTCACACACGTTACAACTATATGAGTTAGCAAGAACAACTACCATTACGGTAAACAGTTCACTGTACTTACGCTCATACACGTTACACCTATATGAGTTAGCATGAACAACTGCCATTACGGTAAACAGTTCACTGTACTTACTCTCATACATGTTACAACTATATGAGTTAGCATGAACAACTGCAATTATGGTAAACAGTTCACTGTACTTATGCTCACAATGCGTTACAACTATATGAGTTAGCCTGAACAACTGCCATTACGATAAACCGTTCACTGTACTTACTCTCACACACGTTACAACTATATGAGTTAGCATGAACAACTGCCATTACGGTAAACAGTTCACTCTACTTAATCTCATACATTTTACAACTATATGAGTTAGCATGAGCAACTGCCCTTACGGTAAACAGTTCGCTGTACTTACTCTCACACACGTTACAACTATATGAGTTAGCATGAACAAGTGCCATTATGGTAAACAGTTCGCTGTACTTACTCTCAGACATGTTACAACTATATGAGTTAGCATGAACAACTGCCATTACGGTAAACAGTTCGCTGAACTTACTCTCACACACGTTACAACTATATGAGTTAGCATGAACAACTGCCATTACGGTAAAGAGTTCACTGTACTTCCTCTCACACATGTTACAACTATATGAGTTAGGAGGAACAACTGCCATTACGTTAAACAGTTCACTCTACTTACTCTCATGCATGTTACAACTATATGAGTTAGCATGAACAACTGCCATTACGGTAAACAGTTCACTGTACTTACTCTCACAACACATTACAACTATATGAGTTAGCATGAACAACTGCCATTACGGTAAACAGTTCACTGTACTTACTTTCATACATGTTACAACTATATGAGTTAGCCTGAACAACTGCCATTACGGTAAACAGTTCACTGTACTTTCTCTCACACACGTTACAACTATATGAGTTAGCATGAAGAACTGCCATTACGGTAAACAGTTCACTGTACTTACTTTCATACATGTTACAACTATATGAGTTAGCCTGAACAACTGCCATTACGGTAAACAGTTCACTGTACTTTCTCTCACACACGTTACAACTATATGAGTTAGCAAGAACAACTACCATTACGGTAAACAGTTCACTGTACTTACGCTCATACACGTTACACCTATATGAGTTAGCATGAACAACTGCCATTACGGTAAACAGTTCACTGTACTTACTCTCATACATGTTACAACTATATGAGTTAGCATGAACAACTGCAATTATGGTAAACAGTTCACTGTACTTATGCTCACAATGCGTTACAACTATATGAGTTAGCCTGAACAACTGCCATTACGATAAACCGTTCACTGTACTTACTCTCACACACGTTACAACTATATGAGTTAGCATGAACAACTGCCATTACGGTAAACAGTTCACTCTACTTAATCTCATACATTTTACAACTATATGAGTTGGCATGAGCAACTGCCCTTAAGGTAAACAGTTCGCTGTACTTACTCTCACACACGTTACAACTATATGAGTTAGCATGAACAAGTGCCATTATGGTAAAGAGTTCGCTGTACTTACTCTCAGACATGTTACAACTATATGAGTTAGCATGAACAACTGCCATTACGGTAAACAGTTCGCTGTACTTACTTTCACAAACGTTACAACTATATGAGTTAGCATGAACAACTGCCATTACGGTAAAGAGTTCACTGTACTTCCTCTCACACATGTTACAACTATATGAGTTAGGAGGAACAACTGCCATTACGTTAAACAGTTCACTCTACTTACTCTCATGCATGTTACAACTATATGAGTTAGCATGAACAACTGCCATTACGGTAAACAGTTCACTGTACTTACTCTCACAACACATTACAACTATATGAGTTAGCATGAACAACTGCCATTACGGTAAACAGTTCACTGTACTTACTCACACAACACGTTACAACTACATGAGTTAGCATGAACAACTGCCATTACGGTAAAAATGTTCGCTGTACTTACTCTCACAACAAGTTACAACTATATTATTTAGCATGAACAACTGCCATCACGGTAAACAGTTCACTGTACTTACTCTCATACATGTTACAACTATATGAGTTAGCATGAACAACTGCCATTACGGTAAACAGTTCACTCTACTTACTCTCACACACATTACAACTATATTATTTAGCATGAACAACTGCCATCACGGTAAACAGTTCACTGTACTTTCTCTCACACACGTTACAACTATATGAGTTAGCATGAACAACTACCATTACGGTAAACAGTTCACTGTACTTACACTCATACACGTTACACCTATATGAGTTAGCATGAACAACTGCCATTACGGTAAACCGTTCACTGTAATTAGGTTCACACACGTTACATATATATGAGTTAGCATGAACAACTGCAATTACGGTAAACAGTTCACTGTACTTACGCTCACAACGCGTTACAACTATATGAGTTAGCCTGAACAACTGCCATTACGATAAACCGTTCACTGTACTTACTCTCACACACGTTACATCTATATGAGTTAGCATGAACAACTGCCATTACGGTAAAGAGTTCACTGTACTTACTCTCACACACGTTACAACTATATGAGTTAGCATGAACAACTGCCATTACGGTAAAGAGTTCACTGTACTTCCTCTCACACATGTTACAACTATATGAGTTAGGAGGAACAACTGCCATTACGTTAAACAGTTCACTCTACTTCCTCTCATACATGTTACAACTATATGAGTTAGCATGAACAACTGCCATTACGGTAAACAGTTCACTGTACTTACTCTCACAACACATTACAACTATATGAGTTAGCATGAACAACTGCCATTACGGTAAACAGTTCACTGTACTTACTTTCATACATGTTACAACTATATGAGTTAGCCTGAACAACTGCCATTACGGTAAACAGTTCACTG
This sequence comes from Lampris incognitus, assembly GCF_029633865.1. Taxonomy (NCBI): domain Eukaryota; kingdom Metazoa; phylum Chordata; class Actinopteri; order Lampriformes; family Lampridae; genus Lampris; species Lampris incognitus. Next base: position 62,656,234 of record NC_079211.1, on the reverse strand, counting down.
TACTTTCTCTCACACACGTTACAACTATATGAGTTAGCATGAAGAACTGCCATTACGGTAAACAGTTCACTGTACTTACTTTCATACATGTTACAACTATATGAGTTAGCCTGAACAACTGCCATTACGGTAAACAGTTCACTGTACTTTCTCTCACACACGTTACAACTATATGAGTTAGCAAGAACAACTACCATTACGGTAAACAGTTCAATGTACTTACGCTCATACACGTTACACCTATATGAGTTAGCATGAACAACTGCCATTACGGTAAACAGTTCACTGTACTTACTCTCATACATGTTACAACTATATGAGTTAGCATGAACAACTGCAATTATGGTAAACAGTTCACTGTACTTACGCTCACAATGCGTTACAACTATATGAGTTAGCCTGAACAACTGCCATTACGATAAACCGTTCACTGTACTTACTCTCACACACGTTACAACTATATGAGTTAGCATGAACAACTGCCATTACGGTAAAGAGTTCACTGTACTTCCTCTCACACATGTTACAACTATATGAGTTAGGAGGAACAACTGCCATTACGTTAAACAGTTCACTCTACTTAATCTCATACATTTTACAACTATATGAGTTAGCATGAGCAACTGCCCTTAAGGTAAACAGTTCGCTGTATTTACTCTCACACACGTTACAACTATATGAGTTAGCATGAACAAGTGCCATTATGGTAAACAGTTCGCTGTACTTACTCTCAGACATGTTACAACTATATGAGTTAGCATGAACAACTGCCATTACGGTAAACAGTTCGCTGTACTTACTCTCACACACGTTACAACTATATGAGTTAGCATGAACAACTGCCATTACGGTAAAGAGTTCACTGTACTTCCTCTCACACATGTTACAACTATATGAGTTAGGAGGAACAACTGCCATTACGTTAAACAGTTCACTCTACTTACTCTCATGCATGTTACAACTATATGAGTTAGCATGAACAACTGCCATTACGGTAAACAGTTCACTGTACTTACTCTCACAACACATTACAACTATATGAGTTAGCATGAACAACTGCCATTACGGTAAACAGTTCACTGTACTTACTCACACAACACGTTACAACTACATGAGTTAGCATGAACAACTGCCATTACGGTAAAAATGTTCGCTGTACTTACTCTCACAACAAGTTACAACTATATTATTTAGCATGAACAACTGCCATCACGGTAAACAGTTCACTGTACTTACTCTCATACATGTTACAACTATATGAGTTAGCATGAACAACTGCCATTACGGTAAACAGTTCACTCTACTTACTCTCACACACATTACAACTATATTATTTAGCATGAACAACTGCCATCACGGTAAACAGTTCACTGTACTTTCTCTCACACACGTTACAACTATATGAGTTAGCATGAACAACTACCATTACGGTAAACAGTTCACTGTACTTACACTCATACACGTTACACCTATATGAGTTAGCATGAACAACTGCCATTACGGTAAACCGTTCACTGTAATTAGGTTCACACACGTTACATATATATGAGTTAGCATGAACAACTGCAATTACGGTAAACAGTTCACTGTACTTACGCTCACAACGCGTTACAACTATATGAGTTAGCCTGAACAACTGCCATTACGATAAACCGTTCACTGTACTTACTCTCACACACGTTACATCTATATGAGTTAGCATGAACAACTGCCATTACGGTAAAGAGTTCACTGTACTTACTCTCACACACGTTACAACTATATGAGTTAGCATGAACAACTGCCATTACGGTAAAGAGTTCACTGTACTTCCTCTCACACATGTTACAACTATATGAGTTAGGAGGAACAACTGCCATTACGTTAAACAGTTCACTCTACTTCCTCTCATACATGTTACAACTATATGAGTTAGCATGAACAACTGCCATTACGGTAAACAGTTCACTGTACTTACTCTCACAACACATTACAACTATATGAGTTAGCATGAACAACTGCCATTACGGTAAACAGTTCACTGTACTTACTTTCATACATGTTACAACTATATGAGTTAGCCTGAACAACTGCCATTACGGTAAACAGTTCACTGTACTTTCTCTCACACACGTTACAACTATATGAGTTAGCATGAAGAACTGCCATTACGGTAAACAGTTCACTGTACTTACTTTCATACATGTTACAACTATATGAGTTAGCCTGAACAACTGCCATTACGGTAAACAGTTCACTGTACTTTCTCTCACACACGTTACAACTATATGAGTTAGCAAGAACAACTACCATTACGGTAAACAGTTCACTGTACTTACGCTCATACACGTTACACCTATATGAGTTAGCATGAACAACTGCCATTACGGTAAACAGTTCACTGTACTTACTCTCATACATGTTACAACTATATGAGTTAGCATGAACAACTGCAATTATGGTAAACAGTTCACTGTACTTATGCTCACAATGCGTTACAACTATATGAGTTAGCCTGAACAACTGCCATTACGATAAACCGTTCACTGTACTTACTCTCACACACGTTACAACTATATGAGTTAGCATGAACAACTGCCATTACGGTAAACAGTTCACTCTACTTAATCTCATACATTTTACAACTATATGAGTTAGCATGAGCAACTGCCCTTACGGTAAACAGTTCGCTGTACTTACTCTCACACACGTTACAACTATATGAGTTAGCATGAACAAGTGCCATTATGGTAAACAGTTCGCTGTACTTACTCTCAGACATGTTACAACTATATGAGTTAGCATGAACAACTGCCATTACGGTAAACAGTTCGCTGAACTTACTCTCACACACGTTACAACTATATGAGTTAGCATGAACAACTGCCATTACGGTAAAGAGTTCACTGTACTTCCTCTCACACATGTTACAACTATATGAGTTAGGAGGAACAACTGCCATTACGTTAAACAGTTCACTCTACTTACTCTCATGCATGTTACAACTATATGAGTTAGCATGAACAACTGCCATTACGGTAAACAGTTCACTGTACTTACTCTCACAACACATTACAACTATATGAGTTAGCATGAACAACTGCCATTACGGTAAACAGTTCACTGTACTTACTCACACAACACGTTACAACTACATGAGTTAGCATGAACAACTGCCATTACGGTAAACAGTTCGCTGTACTTACTCTCACAACAAGTTACAACTATATTAGTTAGCATGAACAACTGCCATTACGGTAAACAGTTCACTGTACTTACTTTCATACATGTTACAACTATATGAGTTAGCCTGAACAACTGCCATTACGGTAAACAGTTCACTGTACTTTCTCTCACACACGTTACAACTATATGAGTTAGCATGAACAACTACCACTACAGTAAACAGTTCACTGTACTTACGCTCATACACGTTACACCTATATGAGTTAGCATGAACAACTGCCATTACGGTAAACAGTTCACTGTACTTACTCTCATACATGTTACAACTATATGAGTTAGCATGAACAACTGCCATTACGGTAAACCGTTCACTGTAATTAGGTTCACACACGTTACATATATATGAGTTAGCATGAACAACTGCAATTACGGTAAACAGTTCACTGTACTTACGCTCACAACGCGTTACAACTATATGAGTTAGCCTGAACAACTTCCATTACGATAAACCGTTCACTGTACTTACTCTCACACACGTTACAACTATATGAGTTAGCATGAACAACTGCCATTACGGTAAAGAGTTCACTGTACTTACTCTCACACACGTTACAACTATATGAGTTAGCATGAACAACTGCCATTACGGTAAAGAGTTCACTGTACTTACTCTCACAACACATTACAACTATATGAGTTAGCATGAACAACTGCCATTACGGTAAACAGTTCACTGTACTTACTTTCATACATGTTACAACTATATGAGTTAGCCTGAACAACTGCCATTACGGTAAACAGTTCACTGTACTTTCTCTCACACACGTTACAACTATATGAGTTAGCATGAAGAACTGCCATTACGGTAAACAGTTCACTGTACTTACTTTCATACATGTTACAACTATATGAGTTAGCCTGAACAACTGCCATTACGGTAAACAGTTCACTGTACTTTCTCTCACACACGTTACAACTATATGAGTTAGCAAGAACAACTACCATTACGGTAAACAGTTCACTGTACTTACGCTCATACACGTTACACCTATATGAGTTAGCATGAACAACTGCCATTACGGTAAACAGTTCACTGTACTTACTCTCATACATGTTACAACTATATGAGTTAGCATGAACAACTGCAATTATGGTAAACAGTTCACTGTACTTATGCTCACAATGCGTTACAACTATATGAGTTAGCCTGAACAACTGCCATTACGATAAACCGTTCACTGTACTTACTCTCACACACGTTACAACTATATGAGTTAGCATGAACAACTGCCATTACGGTAAACAGTTCACTCTACTTAATCTCATACATTTTACAACTATATGAGTTAGCATGAGCAACTGCCCTTACGGTAAACAGTTCGCTGTACTTACTCTCACACACTTTACAACTATATGAGTTAGCATGAACAAGTGCCATTATGGTAAACAGTTCGCTGTACTTACTCTCAGACATGTTACAACTATATGAGTTAGCATGAACAACTGCCATTACGGTAAACAGTTCGCTGTACTTACTCTCACACACGTTACAACTATATGAGTTAGCATGAACAACTGCCATTACGGTAAAGAGTTCACTGTACTTCCTCTCACACATGTTACAACTATATGAGTTAGGAGGAACAACTGCCATTACGTTAAACAGTTCACTCTACTTACTCTCATGCATGTTACAACTATATGAGTTAGCATGAACAACTGCCATTACGGTAAACAGTTCACTGTACTTACTCTCAAAACACATTACAACTATATGAGTTAGCATGAACAACTGCCATTACGGTAAACAGTTCACTGTACTTACTCACACAACACGTTACAACTACATGAGTTAGCATGAACAACTGCCATTACGGTAAACAGTTCACTGTACTTACTCTCACAACACATTACAACTATATGAGTTAGCATGAACAACTGCCATTACGGTAAACAGTTCACTGTACTTACTCACACAACACGTTACAACTACATGAGTTAGCATGAACAACTGCCATTACGGTAAACAGTTCGCTGTACTTACTCTCACAACAAGTTACAACTATATTAGTTAGCATGAACAACTGCCATTACGGTAAACAGTTCACTGTACTTACTTTCATACATGTTACAACTATATGAGTTAGCCTGAACAACTGCCATTACGGTAAACAGTTCACTGTACTTTCTCTCACACACGTTACAACTATATGAGCTAGCATGAACAACTACCACTACAGTAAACAGTTCACTGTACTTACGCTCATACACGTTACACCTATATGAGTTAGCATGAACAACTGCCATTACGGTAAACAGTTCACTGTACTTACTCTCATACATGTTACAACTATATGAGTTAGGAGGAACAACTGCCATTACGTTAAACAGTTCACTCTACTTACTCTCATACATTTTACAACTATATGAATTAGCATGAACAACTGCCCTTATGGTAAACAGCTCGCTGTACTTACTCTCACACACGTTACAACTATATGAGTTAGCATGAACAACTGCCATTACGGTAAACAGTTCACTGTACTTACGCTCACAACGCGTTACAACTATATGAGTTAGCCTGAACAACTGCCATTACGATAAACCGTTCACTGTACTTACTCTCACACACGTTACAACTATATGAGTTAGCATGAACAACTGCCATTACGGTAAAGAGTTCACTGTACTTCCTCTCACACATGTTACAACTATATGAGTTAGGAGGAACAACTGCCATTACGTTAAACAGTTCACTCTACTTACTCTCATACATGTTACAACTATATGAGTTAGCATGAACAACTGCCATTACGGTAAACAGTTCACTGTACTTACTCTCACAACACATTACAACTATATGAGTTAGCATGAACAACTGCCATTACGGTAAACAGTTCACTCTACTTACTCTCACACACATTACAACTATATTATTTAGCATGAAAAACTGCCATTACGGTAAACAGTTCACTGTATTTACTCTCACAACACGTTACAACTATATTAGTTAGCATGAACAACTGCCATTACGGTAAACAGTTCACTGTACTTACTCTCACACACGTTACAACTATATGAGTTAGCATGAACAACTGCCATTACGGTAAACAGTTCACTCTACTTAATCTCATACATTTTACAACTATATGAGTTAGCATGAGCAACTGCCCTTACGGTAAACAGTTCGCTGTACTTACTCTCACACACTTTACAACTATATGAGTTAGCATGAACAAGTGCCATTATGGTAAACAGTTCGCTGTACTTACTCTCAGACATGTTACAACTATATGAGTTAGCATGAACAACTGCCATTACGGTAAACAGTTCGCTGTACTTACTCTCACACACGTTACAACTATATGAGTTAGCATGAACAACTGCCATTACGGTAAAGAGTTCACTGTACTTCCTCTCACACATGTTACAACTATATGAGTTAGGAGGAACAACTGCCATTACGTTAAACAGTTCACTCTACTTACTCTCATGCATGTTACAACTATATGAGTTAGCATGAACAACTGCCATTACGGTAAACAGTTCACTGTACTTACTCTCAAAACACATTACAACTATATGAGTTAGCATGAACAACTGCCATTACGGTAAACAGTTCACTGTACTTACTCACACAACACGTTACAACTACATGAGTTAGCATGAACAACTGCCATTACGGTAAACAGTTCACTGTACTTACTCTCACAACACATTACAACTATATGAGTTAGCATGAACAACTGCCATTACGGTAAACAGTTCACTGTACTTACTCACACAACACGTTACAACTACATGAGTTAGCATGAACAACTGCCATTACGGTAAACAGTTCGCTGTACTTACTCTCACAACAAGTTACAACTATATTAGTTAGCATGAACAACTGCCATTACGGTAAACAGTTCACTGTACTTACTTTCATACATGTTACAACTATATGAGTTAGCCTGAACAACTGCCATTACGGTAAACAGTTCACTGTACTTTCTCTCACACACGTTACAACTATATGAGCTAGCATGAACAACTACCACTACAGTAAACAGTTCACTGTACTTACGCTCATACACGTTACACCTATATGAGTTAGCATGAACAACTGCCATTACGGTAAACAGTTCACTGTACTTACTCTCATACATGTTACAACTATATGAGTTAGGAGGAACAACTGCCATTACGTTAAACAGTTCACTCTACTTACTCTCATACATTTTACAACTATATGAATTAGCATGAACAACTGCCCTTATGGTAAACAGCTCGCTGTACTTACTCTCACACACGTTACAACTATATGAGTTAGCATGAACAACTGCCATTACGGTAAACAGTTCACTGTACTTACGCTCACAACGCGTTACAACTATATGAGTTAGCCTGAACAACTGCCATTACGATAAACCGTTCACTGTACTTACTCTCACACACGTTACAACTATATGAGTTAGCATGAACAACTGCCATTACGGTAAAGAGTTCACTGTACTTCCTCTCACACATGTTACAACTATATGAGTTAGGAGGAACAACTGCCATTACGTTAAACAGTTCACTCTACTTCCTCTCATACATGTTACAACTATATGAGTTAGCATGAACAACTGCCATTACGGTAAACAGTTCACTGTACTTACTCTCACACACGTTACAACTATATGAGTTAGCATGAACAACTGCCATTACGGTAAACAGTTCACTCTACTTAATCTCATACATTTTACAACTATATGAGTTAGCATGAGCAACTGCCCTTACGGTAAACAGTTCGCTGTACTTACTCTCACACACTTTACAACTATATGAGTTAGCATGAACAAGTGCCATTATGGTAAACAGTTCGCTGTACTTACTCTCAGACATGTTACAACTATATGAGTTAGCATGAACAACTGCCATTACGGTAAACAGTTCGCTGTACTTACTCTCACACACGTTACAACTATATGAGTTAGCATGAACAACTGCCATTACGGTAAAGAGTTCACTGTACTTCCTCTCACACATGTTACAACTATATGAGTTAGGAGGAACAACTGCCATTACGTTAAACAGTTCACTCTACTTACTCTCATGCATGTTACAACTATATGAGTTAGCATGAACAACTGCCATTACGGTAAACAGTTCACTGTACTTACTCTCAAAACACATTACAACTATATGAGTTAGCATGAACAACTGCCATTACGGTAAACAGTTCACTGTACTTACTCACACAACACGTTACAACTACATGAGTTAGCATGAACAACTGCCATTACGGTAAACAGTTCACTGTACTTACTCTCACAACACATTACAACTATATGAGTTAGCATGAACAACTGCCATTACGGTAAACAGTTCACTGTACTTACTCACACAACACGTTACAACTACATGAGTTAGCATGAACAACTGCCATTACGGTAAACAGTTCGCTGTACTTACTCTCACAACAAGTTACAACTATATTAGTTAGCATGAACAACTGCCATTACGGTAAACAGTTCACTGTACTTACTTTCATACATGTTACAACTATATGAGTTAGCCTGAACAACTGCCATTACGGTAAACAGTTCACTGTACTTTCTCTCACACACGTTACAACTATATGAGCTAGCATGAACAACTACCACTACAGTAAACAGTTCACTGTACTTACGCTCATACACGTTACACCTATATGAGTTAGCATGAACAACTGCCATTACGGTAAACAGTTCACTGTACTTACTCTCATACATGTTACAACTATATGAGTTAGGAGGAACAACTGCCATTACGTTAAACAGTTCACTCTACTTACTCTCATACATTTTACAACTATATGAATTAGCATGAACAACTGCCCTTATGGTAAACAGCTCGCTGTACTTACTCTCACACACGTTACAACTATATGAGTTAGCATGAACAACTGCCATTACGGTAAACAGTTCACTGTACTTACGCTCACAACGCGTTACAACTATATGAGTTAGCCTGAACAACTGCCATTACGATAAACCGTTCACTGTACTTACTCTCACACACGTTACAACTATATGAGTTAGCATGAACAACTGCCATTACGGTAAAGAGTTCACTGTACTTCCTCTCACACATGTTACAACTATATGAGTTAGGAGGAACAACTGCCATTACGTTAAACAGTTCACTCTACTTACTCTCATACATGTTACAACTATATGAGTTAGCATGAACAACTGCCATTACGGTAAACAGTTCACTGTACTTACTCTCACAACACATTACAACTATATGAGTTAGCATGAACAACTGCCATTACGGTAAACAGTTCACTCTACTTACTCTCACACACATTACAACTATATTATTTAGCATGAAAAACTGCCATTACGGTAAACAGTTCACTGTATTTACTCTCACAACACGTTACAACTATATTAGTTAGCATGAACAACTGCCATTACGGTAAACAGTTCACTGTACTTACTCTCACACACGTTACAACTATATGAGTTAGCATGAACAACTGCCATTACGGTAAACAGTTCACTCTACTTAATCTCATACATTTTACAACTATATGAGTTAGCATGAGCAACTGCCCTTACGGTAAACAGTTCGCTGTACTTACTCTCACACACTTTACAACTATATGAGTTAGCATGAACAAGTGCCATTATGGTAAACAGTTCGCTGTACTTACTCTCAGACATGTTACAACTATATGAGTTAGCATGAACAACTGCCATTACGGTAAACAGTTCGCTGTACTTACTCTCACACACGTTACAACTATATGAGTTAGCATGAACAACTGCCATTACGGTAAAGAGTTCACTGTACTTCCTCTCACACATGTTACAACTATATGAGTTAGGAGGAACAACTGCCATTACGTTAAACAGTTCACTCTACTTACTCTCATGCATGTTACAACTATATGAGTTAGCATGAACAACTGCCATTACGGTAAACAGTTCACTGTACTTACTCTCAAAACACATTACAACTATATGAGTTAGCATGAACAACTGCCATTACGGTAAACAGTTCACTGTACTTACTCACACAACACGTTACAACTACATGAGTTAGCATGAACAACTGCCATTACGGTAAACAGTTCACTGTACTTACTCTCACAACACATTACAACTATATGAGTTAGCATGAACAACTGCCATTACGGTAAACAGTTCACTGTACTTACTCACACAACACGTTACAACTACATGAGTTAGCATGAACAACTGCCATTACGGTAAACAGTTCGCTGTACTTACTCTCACAACAAGTTACAACTATATTAGTTAGCATGAACAACTGCCATTACGGTAAACAGTTCACTGTACTTACTTTCATACATGTTACAACTATATGAGTTAGCCTGAACAACTGCCATTACGGTAAACAGTTCACTGTACTTTCTCTCACACACGTTACAACTATATGAGCTAGCATGAACAACTACCACTACAGTAAACAGTTCACTGTACTTACGCTCATACACGTTACACCTATATGAGTTAGCATGAACAACTGCCATTACGGTAAACAGTTCACTGTACTTACTCTCATACATGTTACAACTATATGAGTTAGGAGGAACAACTGCCATTACGTTAAACAGTTCACTCTACTTACTCTCATACATTTTACAACTATATGAATTAGCATGAACAACTGCCCTTATGGTAAACAGCTCGCTGTACTTACTCTCACACACGTTACAACTATATGAGTTAGCATGAACAACTGCCATTACGGTAAACAGTTCACTGTACTTACGCTCACAACGCGTTACAACTATATGAGTTAGCCTGAACAACTGCCATTACGATAAACCGTTCACTGTACTTACTCTCACACACGTTACAACTATATGAGTTAGCATGAACAACTGCCATTACGGTAAAGAGTTCACTGTACTTCCTCTCACACATGTTACAACTATATGAGTTAGGAGGAACAACTGCCATTACGTTAAACAGTTCACTCTACTTCCTCTCATACATGTTACAACTATATGAGTTAGCATGAACAACTGCCATTACGGTAAACAGTTCACTGTACTTACTCTCACAACACATTACAACTATATGAGTTAGCATGAACAACTGCCATTACGGTAAACAGTTCACTGTACTTACTTTCATACATGTTACAACTATATGAGTTAGCCTGAACAACTGCCATTACGGTAAACAGTTCACTGTACTTTCTCTCACACACGTTACAACTATATGAGTTAGCATGAAGAACTGCCATTACGGTAAACAGTTCACTGTACTTACTTTCATACATGTTACAACTATATGAGTTAGCCTGAACAACTGCCATTACGGTAAACAGTTCACTGTACTTTCTCTCACACACGTTACAACTATATGAGTTAGCAAGAACAACTACCATTACGGTAAACAGTTCACTGTACTTACGCTCATACACGTTACACCTATATGAGTTAGCATGAACAACTGCCATTACGGTAAACAGTTCACTGTACTTACTCTCATACATGTTACAACTATATGAGTTAGCATGAACAACTGCAATTATGGTAAACAGTTCACTGTACTTATGCTCACAATGCGTTACAACTATATGAGTTAGCCTGAACAACTGCCATTACGATAAACCGTTCACTGTACTTACTCTCACACACGTTACAACTATATGAGTTAGCATGAACAACTGCCATTACGGTAAACAGTTCACTCTACTTAATCTCATACATTTTACAACTATATGAGTTAGCATGAGCAACTGCCCTTACGGTAAACAGTTCGCTGTACTTACTCTCACACACGTTACAACTATATGAGTTAGCATGAACAAGTGCCATTATGGTAAACAGTTCGCTGTACTTACTCTCAGACATGTTACAACTATATGAGTTAGCATGAACAACTGCCATTACGGTAAACAGTTCGCTGAACTTACTCTCACACACGTTACAACTATATGAGTTAGCATGAACAACTGCCATTACGGTAAAGAGTTCACTGTACTTCCTCTCACACATGTTACAACTATATGAGTTAGGAGGAACAACTGCCATTACGTTAAACAGTTCACTCTACTTACTCTCATGCATGTTACAACTATATGAGTTAGCATGAACAACTGCCATTACGGTAAACAGTTCACTGTACTTACTCTCACAACACATTACAACTATATGAGTTAGCATGAACAACTGCCATTACGGTAAACAGTTCACTGTACTTACTCACACAACACGTTACAACTACATGAGTTAGCATGAACAACTGCCATTACGGTAAACAGTTCGCTGTACTTACTCTCACAACAAGTTACAACTATATTAGTTAGCATGAACAACTGCCATTACGGTAAACAGTTCACTGTACTTACTTTCATACATGTTACAACTATATGAGTTAGCCTGAACAACTGCCATTACGGTAAACAGTTCACTGTACTTTCTCTCACACACGTTACAACTATATGAGTTAGCATGAACAACTACCACTACAGTAAACAGTTCACTGTACTTACGCTCATACACGTTACACCTATATGAGTTAGCATGAACAACTGCCATTACGGTAAACAGTTCACTGTACTTACTCTCATACATGTTACAACTATATGAGTTAGCATGAACAACTGCCATTACGGTAAACCGTTCACTGTAATTAGGTTCACACACGTTACATATATATGAGTTAGCATGAACAACTGCAATTACGGTAAACAGTTCACTGTACTTACGCTCACAACGCGTTACAACTATATGAGTTAGCCTGAACAACTTCCATTACGATAAACCGTTCACTGTACTTACTCTCACACACGTTACAACTATATGAGTTAGCATGAACAACTGCCATTACGGTAAAGAGTTCACTGTACTTACTCTCACACACGTTACAACTATATGAGTTAGCATGAACAACTGCCATTACGGTAAAGAGTTCACTGTACTTACTCTCACAACACATTACAACTATATGAGTTAGCATGAACAACTGCCATTACGGTAAACAGTTCACTGTACTTACTTTCATACATGTTACAACTATATGAGTTAGCCTGAACAACTGCCATTACGGTAAACAGTTCACTGTACTTTCTCTCACACACGTTACAACTATATGAGTTAGCATGAAGAACTGCCATTACGGTAAACAGTTCACTGTACTTACTTTCATACATGTTACAACTATATGAGTTAGCCTGAACAACTGCCATTACGGTAAACAGTTCACTGTACTTTCTCTCACACACGTTACAACTATATGAGTTAGCAAGAACAACTACCATTACGGTAAACAGTTCACTGTACTTACGCTCATACACGTTACACCTATATGAGTTAGCATGAACAACTGCCATTACGGTAAACAGTTCACTGTACTTACTCTCATACATGTTACAACTATATGAGTTAGCATGAACAACTGCAATTATGGTAAGCAGTTCACTGTACTTATGCTCACAATGCGTTACAACTATATGAGTTAGCCTGAACAACTGCCATTACGATAAACCGTTCACTGTACTTACTCTCACACACGTTACAACTATATGAGTTAGCATGAACAACTGCCATTACGGTAAACAGTTCACTCTACTTAATCTCATACATTTTACAACTATATGAGTTAGCATGAGCAACTGCCCTTACGGTAAACAGTTCGCTGTACTTACTCTCACACACTTTACAACTATATGAGTTAGCATGAACAAGTGCCATTATGGTAAACAGTTCGCTGTACTTACTCTCAGACATGTTACAACTATATGAGTTAGCATGAACAACTGCCATTACGGTAAACAGTTCGCTGTACTTACTCTCACACACGTTACAACTATATGAGTTAGCATGAACAACTGCCATTACGGTAAAGAGTTCACTGTACTTCCTCTCACACATGTTACAACTATATGAGTTAGGAGGAACAACTGCCATTACGTTAAACAGTTCACTCTACTTACTCTCATGCATGTTACAACTATATGAGTTAGCATGAACAACTGCCATTACGGTAAACAGTTCACTGTACTTACTCTCAAAACACATTACAACTATATGAGTTAGCATGAACAACTGCCATTACGGTAAACAGTTCACTGTACTTACTCACACAACACGTTACAACTACATGAGTTAGCATGAACAACTGCCATTACGGTAAACAGTTCACTGTACTTACTCTCACAACACATTACAACTATATGAGTTAGCATGAACAACTGCCATTACGGTAAACAGTTCACTGTACTTACTCACACAACACGTTACAACTACATGAGTTAGCATGAACAACTGCCATTACGGTAAACAGTTCGCTGTACTTACTCTCACAACAAGTTACAACTATATTAGTTAGCATGAACAACTGCCATTACGGTAAACAGTTCACTGTACTTACTTTCATACATGTTACAACTATATGAGTTAGCCTGAACAACTGCCATTACGGTAAACAGTTCACTGTACTTTCTCTCACACACGTTACAACTATATGAGCTAGCATGAACAACTACCACTACAGTAAACAGTTCACTGTACTTACGCTCATACACGTTACACCTATATGAGTTAGCATGAACAACTGCCATTACGGTAAACAGTTCACTGTACTTACTCTCATACATGTTACAACTATATGAGTTAGGAGGAACAACTGCCATTACGTTAAACAGTTCACTCTACTTACTCTCATACATTTTACAACTATATGAATTAGCATGAACAACTGCCCTTATGGTAAACAGCTCGCTGTACTTACTCTCACACACGTTACAACTATATGAGTTAGCATGAACAACTGCCATTACGGTAAACAGTTCACTGTACTTACGCTCACAACGCGTTACAACTATATGAGTTAGCCTGAACAACTGCCATTACGATAAACCGTTCACTGTACTTACTCTCACACACGTTACAACTATATGAGTTAGCATGAACAACTGCCATTACGGTAAAGAGTTCACTGTACTTCCTCTCACACATGTTACAACTATATGAGTTAGGAGGAACAACTGCCATTACGTTAAACAGTTCACTCTACTTACTCTCATACATGTTACAACTATATGAGTTAGCATGAACAACTGCCATTACGGTAAACAGTTCACTGTACTTACTCTCACAACACATTACAACTATATGAGTTAGCATGAACAACTGCCATTACGGTAAACAGTTCACTCTACTTACTCTCACACACATTACAACTATATTATTTAGCATGAAAAACTGCCATTACGGTAAACAGTTCACTGTATTTACTCTCACAACACGTTACAACTATATTAGTTAGCATGAACAACTGCCATTACGGTAAACAGTTCACTGTACTTACTTTCATACATGTTACAACTATATGAGTTAGCATGAACAACTGCAATTACGGTAAACAGTTCACTGTACTTACGCTCACAACGCGTTACAACTATATGAGTTAGCCTGAACAACTGCCATTACGATAAACCGTTCACTGTACTTACTCTCATACATGTTACAACTATATGAGTTAGCATGAACAACTGCCATTAAGGTAAACAGTTCACTCTACTTACTCTCACACACATTACAACTATATTATTTAGCATGAACAACTGCCATTACGGTAAACAGTTCAGTGTGCTTTCTCTCACACACGTTACAACTATATGAGTTAGTATGAACAACTACCATTACGGTAAACAGTTCACTGTACTTACGCTCATACACGTTACACCTATATGAGTTAGCATGAACAACTGCCATTACGGTAAACCGTTCACTGTAATTAGGTTCACACACGTTACATATATATGAGTTAGCATGAACAACTGCAATTACGGTAAACAGTTCACTGTACTTACGCTCACAACGCGTTACAACTATATGAGTTAGCCTGAACAACTGCCATTACGATAAACCGTTCACTGTACTTACTCTCACACACGTTACAACTATATGAGTTAGCATGAACAACTGCCATTACGGTAAAGAGTTCACTGTACTTACTCTCACACACGTTACAACTATATGAGTTAGCATGAACAACTGCCATTACGGTAAAGAGTTCACTGTACTTCCTCTCAGACATGTTACAACTATATGAGTTAGGAGGAACAACTGCCATTACGTTAAACAGTTCACTCTACTTCCTCTCATACATGTTACAACTATATGAGTTAGCATGAACAACTGCCATTACGGTAAACAGTTCACTGTACTTACTCTCACAACACATTACAACTATATGAGTTAGCATGAACAACTGCCATTACGGTAAACAGTTCACTGTACTTACTTTCATACATGTTACAACTATATGAGTTAGCCTGAACAACTGCCATTACGGTAAACAGTTCACTGTACTTTCTCTCACACACGTTACAACTATATGAGTTAGCATGAAGAACTGCCATTACGGTAAACAGTTCACTGTACTTACTTTCATACATGTTACAACTATATGAGTTAGCCTGAACAACTGCCCTTACGGTAAACAGTTCGCTGTACTTACTCTCACACACGTTACAACTATATGAGTTAGCATGAACAAGTGCCATTATGGTAAACAGTTCGCTGTACTTACTCTCAGACATGTTACAACTATATGAGTTAGCATGAACAACTGCCATTACGGTAAACAGTTCGCTGTACTTACTCTCAGACATGTTACAACTATATGAGTTAGCATGAACAACTGCCATTACGGTAAACAGTTCGCTGAACTTACTCTCACACACGTTACAACTATATGAGTTAGCATGAACAACTGCCATTACGGTAAAGAGTTCACTGTACTTCCTCTCACACATGTTACAACTATATGAGTTAGGAGGAACAACTGCCATTACGTTAAACAGTTCACTCTACTTACTCTCATGCATGTTACAACTATATGAGTTAGCATGAACAACTGCCATTACGGTAAACAGTTCACTGTACTTACTCTCACAACACATTACAACTATATGAGTTAGCATGAACAACTGCCATTACGGTAAACAGTTCACTGTACTTACTCACACAACACGTTACAACTACATGAGTTAGCATGAACAACTGCCATTACGGTAAACAGTTCGCTGTACTTACTCTCACAACAAGTTACAACTATATTAGTTAGCATGAACAACTGCCATTACGGTAAACAGTTCACTGTACTTACTTTCATACATGTTACAACTATATGAGTTAGCCTGAACAACTGCCATTACGGTAAACAGTTCACTGTACTTTCTCTCACACACGTTACAACTATATGAGTTAGCATGAACAACTACCACTACAGTAAACAGTTCACTGTACTTACGCTCATACACGTTACACCTATATGAGTTAGCATGAACAACTGCCATTACGGTAAACAGTTCACTGTACTTACTCTCATACATGTTACAACTATATGAGTTAGCATGAACAACTGCCATTACGGTAAACCGTTCACTGTAATTAGGTTCACACACGTTACATATATATGAGTTAGCATGAACAACTGCAATTACGGTAAACAGTTCACTGTACTTACGCTCACAACGCGTTACAACTATATGAGTTAGCCTGAACAACTTCCATTACGATAAACCGTTCACTGTACTTACTCTCACACACGTTACAACTATATGAGTTAGCATGAACAACTGCCATTACGGTAAAGAGTTCACTGTACTTACTCTCACACACGTTACAACTATATGAGTTAGCATGAACAACTGCCATTACGGTAAAGAGTTCACTGTACTTCCTCTCACACATGTTACAACTATATGAGTTAGGAGGAACAACTGCCATTACGTTAAACAGTTCACTCTACTTCCTCTCATACATGTTACAACTATATGAGTTAGCATGAACAACTGCCATTACGGTAAAGAGTTCACTGTACTTACTCTCACAACACATTACAACTATATGAGTTAGCATGAACAACTGCCATTACGGTTAACAGTTCACTGTACTTACTTTCATACATGTTACAACTATATGAGTTAGCCTGAACAACTGCCATTACGGTAAACAGTTCACTGTACTTTCTCTCACACACGTTACAACTATATGAGTTAGCATGAAGAACTGCCATTACGGTAAACAGTTCACTGTACTTACTTTCATACATGTTACAACTATATGAGTTAGCCTGAACAACTGCCATTACGGTAAACAGTTCACTGTACTTTCTCTCACACACGTTACAACTATATGAGTTAGCAAGAACAACTACCATTACGGTAAACAGTTCACTGTACTTACGCTCATACACGTTACACCTATATGAGTTAGCATGAACAACTGCCATTACGGTAAACAGTTCACTGTACTTACTCTCATACATGTTACAACTATATGAGTTAGCATGAACAACTGCAATTATGGTAAACAGTTCACTGTACTTATGCTCACAATGCGTTACAACTATATGAGTTAGCCTGAACAACTGCCATTACGATAAACCGTTCACTGTACTTACTCTCACACACGTTACAACTATATGAGTTAGCATGAACAACTGCCATTACGGTAAACAGTTCCCTCTACTTAATCTCATACATTTTACAACTATATGAGTTAGCATGAGCAACTGCCCTTACGGTAAACAGTTCGCTGTACTTACTCTCACACACTTTACAACTATATGAGTTAGCATGAACAAGTGCCATTATGGTAAACAGTTCGCTGTACTTACTCTCAGACATGTTACAACTATATGAGTTAGCATGAACAACTGCCATTACGGTAAACAGTTCGCTGTACTTACTCTCACACACGTTACAACTATATGAGTTAGCATGAACAACTGCCATTACGGTAAACAGTTCACTGTACTTCCTCTCACACATGTTACAACTATATGAGTTAGGAGGAACAACTGCCATTACGTTAAACAGTTCACTCTACTTACTCTCATGCATGTTACAACTATATGAGTTAGCATGAACAACTGCCATTACGGTAAACAGTTCACTGTACTTACTCTCAAAACACATTACAACTATATGAGTTAGCATGAACAACTGCCATTACGGTAAACAGTTCACTGTACTTACTCACACAACACGTTACAACTACATGAGTTAGCATGAACAACTGCCATTACGGTAAACAGTTCACTGTACTTACTCTCACAACACATTACAACTATATGAGTTAGCATGAACAACTGCCATTACGGTAAACAGTTCACTGTACTTACTCACACAACACGTTACAACTACATGAGTTAGCATGAACAACTGCCATTACGGTAAACAGTTCGCTGTACTTACTCTCACAACAAGTTACAACTATATTAGTTAGCATGAACAACTGCCATTACGGTAAACAGTTCACTGTACTTACTTTCATACATGTTACAACTATATGAGTTAGCCTGAACAACTGCCATTACGGTAAACAGTTCACTGTACTTTCTCTCACACACGTTACAACTATATGAGCTAGCATGAACAACTACCACTACAGTAAACAGTTCACTGTACTTACGCTCATACACGTTACACCTATATGAGTTAGCATGAACAACTGCCATTACGGTAAACAGTTCACTGTACTTACTCTCATACATGTTACAACTATATGAGTTATCATGAACAACTGCAATTACGGTAAACAATTCACTGTACTTACGCTCACAATGCGTTACAACTATATGAGTTAGCCTGAACAACTGCCATTACGATAAACCGTTCACTGTACTTACTCTCACACACGTTACAACTATATGAATTAGCATGAACAACTGCCATTACGGTAAAGAGTTCACTGTACTTCCTCTCACACATGTTACAACTATATGAGTTAGGAGGAACAACTGCCATTACGTTAAACAGTTCACTCTACTTACTCTCATACATTTTACAACTATATGAATTAGCATGAACAACTGCCCTTATGGTAAACAGCTCGCTGTACTTACTCTCACACACGTTACAACTATATGAGTTAGCATGAACAACTGCCATTACGGTAAACAGTTCACTGTACTTACGCTCACAACGCGTTACAACTATATGAGTTAGCCTGAACAACTGCCATTACGATAAACCGTTCACTGTACTTACTCTCACACACGTTACAACTATATGAGTTAGCATGAACAACTGCCATTACGGTAAAGAGTTCACTGTACTTCCTCTCACACATGTTACAACTATATGAGTTAGGAGGAACAACTGCCATTACGTTAAACAGTTCACTCTACTTACTCTCATACATGTTACAACTATATGAGTTAGCATGAACAACTGCCATTACGGTAAACAGTTCACTGTACTTACTCTCACAACACATTACAACTATATGAGTTAGCATGAACAACTGCCATTACGGTAAACAGTTCACTCTACTTACTCTCACACACATTACAACTATATTATTTAGCATGAAAAACTGCCATTACGGTAAACAGTTCACTGTATTTACTCTCACAACACGTTACAACTATATTAGTTAGCATGAACAACTGCCATTACGGTAAACAGTTCACTGTACTTACTTTCATACATGTTACAACTATATGAGTTAGCATGAACAACTGCAATTACGGTAAACAGTTCACTGTACTTACGCTCACAACGCGTTACAACTATATGAGTTAGCCTGAACAACTGCCATTACGATAAACCGTTCACTGTACTTACTCTCATACATGTTACAACTATATGAGTTAGCATGAACAACTGCCATTAAGGTAAACAGTTCACTCTACTTACTCTCACACACATTACAACTATATTATTTAGCATGAACAACTGCCATTACGGTAAACAGTTCAGTGTGCTTTCTCTCACACACGTTACAACTATATGAGTTAGTATGAACAACTACCATTACGGTAAACAGTTCACTGTACTTACGCTCATACACGTTACACCTATATGAGTTAGCATGAACAACTGCCATTACGGTAAACCGTTCACTGTAATTAGGTTCACACAAGTTACATATATATGAGTTAGCATGAACAACTGCAATTACGGTAAACAGTTCACTGTACTTACGCTCACAACGCGTTACAACTATATGAGTTAGCCTGAACAACTGCCATTACGATAAACCGTTCACTGTACTTACTCTCACACACGTTACAACTATATGAGTTAGCATGAACAACTGCCATTACGGTAAAGAGTTCACTGTACTTACTCTCACACACGTTACAACTATATGAGTTAGCATGAACAACTGCCATTACGGTAAAGAGTTCACTGTACTTCCTCTCAGACATGTTACAACTATATGAGTTAGGAGGAACAACTGCCATTACGTTAAACAGTTCACTCTACTTCCTCTCATACATGTTACAACTATATGAGTTAGCATGAACAACTGCCATTACGGTAAACAGTTCACTGTACTTACTCTCACAACACATTACAACTATATGAGTTAGCATGAACAACTGCCATTACGGTAAACAGTTCACTGTACTTACTTTCATACATGTTACAACTATATGAGTTAGCCTGAACAACTGCCATTACGGTAAACAGTTCACTGTACTTTCTCTCACACACGTTACAACTATATGAGTTAGCATGAAGAACTGCCATTACGGTAAACAGTTCACTGTACTTACTTTCATACATGTTACAACTATATGAGTTAGCCTGAACAACTGCCCTTACGGTAAACAGTTCGCTGTACTTACTCTCACACACGTTACAACTATATGAGTTAGCATGAACAAGTGCCATTATGGTAAACAGTTCGCTGTACTTACTCTCAGACATGTTACAACTATATGAGTTAGCATGAACAACTGCCATTACGGTAAACAGTTCGCTGTACTTACTCTCACACACGTTACAACTATATGAGTTAGCATGAACAACTGCCATTACGGTAAAGAGTTCACTGTACTTCCTCTCACACATGTTACAACTATATGAGTTAGGAGGAACAACTGCCATTACGTTAAACAGTTCACTCTACTTACTCTCATGCATGTTACAACTATATGAGTTAGCATGAACAACTGCCATTACGGTAAACAGTTCACTGTACTTACTCTCACAACACATTACAACTATATGAGTTAGCATGAACAACTGCCATTACGGTAAACAGTTCACTGTACTTACTCACACAACACGTTACAACTACATGAGTTAGCATGAACAACTGCCATTACGGTAAACAGTTCGCTGTACTTTCTCTCACACACGTTACAACTATATGAGTTAGCATGAACAACTGCCATTACGGTAAACCGTTCACTGTAATTAGGTTCACACACGTTACATATATATGAGTTAGCATGAACAACTGCAATTACGGTAAACAGTTCACTGTACGTACGCTCACAACGCGTTACAACTATATGAGTTAGCCTGAACAACTGCCATTACGATAAACCGTTCACTGTACTTACTCTCACACACGTTACAACTATATGAGTTAGCATGAACAACTGCCATTACGGTAAAGAGTTCACTGTACTTACTCTCACACACGTTACAACTATATGAGTTAGCATGAACAACTGCCATTACGGTAAAGAGTTCACTGTACTTCCTCTCAGACATGTTACAACTATATGAGTTAGGAGGAACAACTGCCATTACGTTAAACAGTTCACTCTACTTCCTCTCATACATGTTACAACTATATGAGTTAGCATGAACAACTGCCATTACGGTAAACAGTTCACTGTACTTACTCTCACAACACATTACAACTATATGAGTTAGCATGAACAACTGCCATTACGGTAAACAGTTCAATGTACTTACTTTCATACATGTTACAACTATATGAGTTAGCCTGAACAACTGCCATTACGGTAAACAGTTCACTGTACTTTCTCTCACACACGTTACAACTATATGAGTTAGCATGAACAACTACCACTACAGTAAACAGTTCACTGTACTTACGCTCATACACGTTACACCTATATGAGTTAGCATAAACAACTGCCATTACGGTAAACAGTTCACTGTACTTACTCTCATACATGTTACAACTATATGAATTAGCATGAACAACTGCCATTACGGTAAAGAGTTCACTGTACTTCCTCTCACACATGTTACAACTATATGAGTTAGGAGGAACAACTGCCATTACGTTAAACAGTTCACTCTACTTACTCGCATACATTTTACAACTATATGAATTAGCATGAACAACTGCCCTTATGGTAAACAGCTCGCTGTACTTACTCTCACACACCTTACAACTATATGAGTTAGCATGAACAACTGCCATTACGGTAAACAGTTCACTGTACTTACGCTCACAACGCGTTACAACTATATGAGTTAGCCTGAACAACTGCCATTACGATAAACCGTTCACTGTACTTACTCTCACACACGTTACAACTATATGAGTTAGCATGAACAACTGCCATTACGGTAAAGAGTTCACTGTACTTCCTCTCACACATGTTACAACTATATGAGTTAGGAGGAACAACTGCCATTACGTTAAACAGTTCACTCTACTTACTCTCATACATGTTGCAACTATATGAGTTAGCATGAACAACTGCCATTACGGTAAACAGTTCACTGTACTTAATCTCACAACACATTACAACTATATGAGTTAGCATGAACAACTGCCATTACGGTAAACAGTTCACTCTACTTACTCTCACACACGTTACAACTATATTATTTAGCATGAAAAACTGCCATTACGGTAAACAGTTCACTGTACTTACTTTCATACATGTTACAACTATATGAGTTAGCATGAACAACTGCAATTACGGTAAACAGTTCACTGTACCTACGCTCAAAACACGTTACAACTATATTAGTTAGCATGAACAACTGCCATTACGGTAAACAGTTCACTGTACTTACTTTCATACATGTTAAAACTATATGAGTTAGCATGAACAACTGCAATTACGGTAAACAGTTCACTGTACTTACACTCACAATGCGTTACAACTATATGAGTTAGCCTGAACAACTGCCATTACGATAAACCGTTCACTGTACTTACTCTCACACACGTTACAACTATATGAGTTAGCATGAACAACTGCCATTACGGTAAAGATTTCACTGTACTTCCTCTCACACATGTTACAACTATATGAGTTAGGAGGAACAACTGCCATTACGTTAAACAGTTCACTCTACTTACTCTCATACATGTTACAACTATATGAGTTAGCATGAACAACTGCCATTACGGTAAACAGTTCACTGTACTTACTCTCACAACACATTACAACTATATGAGTTAGCATGAACAACTGCCATTACGGTAAACAGTTCACTGTACTTACTCACACAACATGTTACAACTACATGAGTTAGCATGAACAACTGCCATTACGGTAAACAGTTCGCTGTACTTACTCTCACACACGTTACAACTATATGAGTTAGCATGAACAACTGCCATTACGGTAAAGAGTTCACTGTACTTCCTCTCACACATGTTACAACTATATGAGTTAGGAGAAACAACTGCCATTACGTTAAACAGTTCACTCTACTTACTCTCATACATGTTACAACTATATGAGTTAGCATGAACAACTGCCATTACAGTAAACAGTTCACTGTACTTACTCTCACAACACATTACAACTATATGAGTTAGCATGAACAACTGCCATTACGGTAAACAGTTCACTGTACTTACTCACACAACACGTTACAACTACATGAGTTAGCATGAACAACTGCCATTACGGTAAACAGTTCGCTGTACTTACTCTCACAACACGTTACACCTATATTAGTTAGCATGAAGAACTGCCATTACGGTAAACAGTTCACTGTACTTCCTCTCACACATGTTACAACTATATGAGTTAGGAGGAACAACTGCCATTACGTTAAACAGTTCACTCTACTTACTCGCATACATTTTACAACTATATGAATTAGCATGAACAACTGCCCTTATGGTAAACAGCTCGCTGTACTTACTCTCACACACGTTACAACTATATGAGTTAGCATGAACAACTGCCATTACGGTAAACAGTTCACTGTACTTACGCTCACAACGCGTTACAACTATATGAGTTAGCCTGAACAACTGCCATTACGATAAACCGTTCACTGTACTTACTCTCACACACGTTACAACTATATGAGTTAGCATGAACAACTGCCATTACGGTAAAGAGTTCACTGTACTTCCTCTCACACATGTTACAACTATATGAGTTAGGAGGAACAACTGCCATTACGTTAAACAGTTCACTCTACTTACTCTCATACATGTTGCAACTATATGAGTTAGCATGAACAACTGCCATTACGGTAAACAGTTCACTGTACTTAATCTCACAACACATTACAACTATATGAGTTAGCATGAACAACTGCCATTACGGTAAACAGTTCACTCTACTTACTCTCACACACGTTACAACTATATTATTTAGCATGAAAAACTGCCATTACGGTAAACAGTTCACTGTACTTACTTTCATACATGTTACAACTATATGAGTTAGCATGAACAACTGCAATTACGGTAAACAGTTCACTGTACCTACGCTCAAAACACGTTACAACTATATTAGTTAGCATGAACAACTGCCATTACGGTAAACAGTTCACTGTACTTACTTTCATACATGTTAAAACTATATGAGTTAGCATGAACAACTGCAATTACGGTAAACAGTTCACTGTACTTACACTCACAATGCGTTACAACTATATGAGTTAGCCTGAACAACTGCCATTACGATAAACCGTTCACTGTACTTACTCTCACAACACATTACAACTATATGAGTTAGCATGAACAACTGCCATTACGGTAAACAGTTCACTGTACTTACTTTCATACATGTTACAACTATATGAGTTAGCCTGAACAACTGCCATTACGGTAAACAGTTCACTGTACTTTCTCTCACACACGTTACAACTATATGAGTTAGCATGAAGAACTGCCATTACGGTAAACAGTTCACTGTACTTACTTTCATACATGTTACAACTATATGAGTTAGCCTGAACAACTGCCCTTACGGTAAACAGTTCGCTGTACTTACTCTCACACACGTTACAACTATATGAGTTAGCATGAACAAGTGCCATTATGGTAAACAGTTCGCTGTACTTACTCTCAGACATGTTACAACTATATGAGTTAGCATGAACAACTGCCATTACGGTAAACAGTTCGCTGTACTTACTCTCACACACGTTACAACTATATGAGTTAGCATGAACAACTGCCATTACGGTAAAGAGTTCACTGTACTTCCTCTCACACATGTTACAACTATATGAGTTAGGAGGAACAACTGCCATTACGTTAAACAGTTCACTCTACTTACTCTCATGCATGTTACAACTATATGAGTTAGCATGAACAACTGCCATTACGGTAAACAGTTCACTGTACTTACTCTCACAACACATTACAACTATATGAGTTAGCATGAACAACTGCCATTACGGTAAACAGTTCACTGTACTTACTCACACAACACGTTACAACTACATGAGTTAGCATGAACAACTGCCATTACGGTAAACAGTTCGCTGTACTTTCTCTCACACACGTTACAACTATATGAGTTAGCATGAACAACTGCCATTACGGTAAACCGTTCACTGTAATTAGGTTCACACACGTTACATATATATGAGTTAGCATGAACAACTGCAATTACGGTAAACAGTTCACTGTACGTACGCTCACAACGCGTTACAACTATATGAGTTAGCCTGAACAACTGCCATTACGATAAACCGTTCACTGTACTTACTCTCACACACGTTACAACTATATGAGTTAGCATGAACAACTGCCATTACGGTAAAGAGTTCACTGTACTTACTCTCACACACGTTACAACTATATGAGTTAGCATGAACAACTGCCATTACGGTAAAGAGTTCACTGTACTTCCTCTCAGACATGTTACAACTATATGAGTTAGGAGGAACAACTGCCATTACGTTAAACAGTTCACTCTACTTCCTCTCATACATGTTACAACTATATGAGTTAGCATGAACAACTGCCATTACGGTAAACAGTTCACTGTACTTACTCTCACAACACATTACAACTATATGAGTTAGCATGAACAACTGCCATTACGGTAAACAGTTCAATGTACTTACTTTCATACATGTTACAACTATATGAGTTAGCCTGAACAACTGCCATTACGGTAAACAGTTCACTGTACTTTCTCTCACACACGTTACAACTATATGAGTTAGCATGAACAACTACCACTACAGTAAACAGTTCACTGTAATAACGCTCATACACGTTACACCTATATGAGTTAGCATAAACAACTGCCATTACGGTAAACAGTTCACTGTACTTACTCTCATACATGTTACAACTATATGAATTAGCATGAACAACTGCCATTACGGTAAAGAGTTCACTGTACTTCCTCTCACACATGTTACAACTATATGAGTTAGGAGGAACAACTGCCATTACGTTAAACAGTTCACTCTACTTACTCGCATACATTTTACAACTATATGAATTAGCATGAACAACTGCCCTTATGGTAAACAGCTCGCTGTACTTACTCTCACACACCTTACAACTATATGAGTTAGCATGAACAACTGCCATTACGGTAAACAGTTCACTGTACTTACGCTCACAACGCGTTACAACTATATGAGTTAGCCTGAACAACTGCCATTACGATAAACCGTTCACTGTACTTACTCTCACACACGTTACAACTATATGAGTTAGCATGAACAACTGCCATTACGGTAAAGAGTTCACTGTACTTCCTCTCACACATGTTACAACTATATGAGTTAGGAGGAACAACTGCCATTACGTTAAACAGTTCACTCTACTTACTCTCATACATGTTGCAACTATATGAGTTAGCATGAACAACTGCCATTACGGTAAACAGTTCACTGTACTTAATCTCACAACACATTACAACTATATGAGTTAGCATGAACAACTGCCATTACGGTAAACAGTTCACTCTACTTACTCTCACACACGTTACAACTATATTATTTAGCATGAAAAACTGCCATTACGGTAAACAGTTCACTGTACTTACTTTCATACATGTTACAACTATATGAGTTAGCATGAACAACTGCAATTACGGTAAACAGTTCACTGTACCTACGCTCAAAACACGTTACAACTATATTAGTTAGCATGAACAACTGCCATTACGGTAAACAGTTCACTGTACTTACTTTCATACATGTTAAAACTATATGAGTTAGCATGAACAACTGCAATTACGGTAAACAGTTCACTGTACTTACACTCACAATGCGTTACAACTATATGAGTTAGCCTGAACAACTGCCATTACGATAAACCGTTCACTGTACTTACTCTCACACACGTTACAACTATATGAGTTAGCATGAACAACTGCCATTACGGTAAAGATTTCACTGTACTTCCTCTCACACATGTTACAACTATATGAGTTAGGAGGAACAACTGCCATTACGTTAAACAGTTCACTCTACTTACTCTCATACATGTTACAACTATATGAGTTAGCATGAACAACTGCCATTACGGTAAACAGTTCACTGTACTTACTCTCACAACACATTACAACTATATGAGTTAGCATGAACAACTGCCATTACGGTAAACAGTTCACTGTACTTACTCACACAACATGTTACAACTACATGAGTTAGCATGAACAACTGCCATTACGGTAAACAGTTCGCTGTACTTACTCTCACACACGTTACAACTATATGAGTTAGCATGAACAACTGCCATTACGGTAAAGAGTTCACTGTACTTCCTCTCACACATGTTACAACTATATGAGTTAGGAGAAACAACTGCCATTACGTTAAACAGTTCACTCTACTTACTCTCATACATGTTACAACTATATGAGTTAGCATGAACAACTGCCATTACAGTAAACAGTTCACTGTACTTACTCTCACAACACATTACAACTATATGAGTTAGCATGAACAACTGCCATTACGGTAAACAGTTCACTGTACTTACTCACACAACACGTTACAACTACATGAGTTAGCATGAACAACTGCCATTACGGTAAACAGTTCGCTGTACTTACTCTCACAACACGTTACACCTATATTAGTTAGCATGAAGAACTGCCATTACGGTAAACAGTTCACTGTACTTCCTCTCACACATGTTACAACTATATGAGTTAGGAGGAACAACTGCCATTACGTTAAACAGTTCACTCTACTTACTCGCATACATTTTACAACTATATGAATTAGCATGAACAACTGCCCTTATGGTAAACAGCTCGCTGTACTTACTCTCACACACGTTACAACTATATGAGTTAGCATGAACAACTGCCATTACGGTAAACAGTTCACTGTACTTACGCTCACAACGCGTTACAACTATATGAGTTAGCCTGAACAACTGCCATTACGATAAACCGTTCACTGTACTTACTCTCACACACGTTACAACTATATGAGTTAGCATGAACAACTGCCATTACGGTAAAGAGTTCACTGTACTTCCTCTCACACATGTTACAACTATATGAGTTAGGAGGAACAACTGCCATTACGTTAAACAGTTCACTCTACTTACTCTCATACATGTTGCAACTATATGAGTTAGCATGAACAACTGCCATTACGGTAAACAGTTCACTCTACTTACTCTCACACACGTTACAACTATATTATTTAGCATGAAAAACTGCCATTACGGTAAACAGTTCACTGTACTTACTTTCATACATGTTACAACTATATGAGTTAGCATGAACAACTGCAATTACGGTAAACAGTTCACTGTACCTACGCTCAAAACACGTTACAACTATATTAGTTAGCATGAACAACTGCCATTACGGTAAACAGTTCACTGTACTTACTTTCATACATGTTAAAACTATATGAGTTAGCATGAACAACTGCAATTACGGTAAACAGTTCACTGTACTTACACTCACAATGCGTTACAACTATATGAGTTAGCCTGAACAACTGCCATTACGATAAACCGTTCACTGTACTTACTCTCACACACGTTACAACTATATGAGTTAGCATGAACAACTGCCATTACGGTAAAGATTTCACTGTACTTCCTCTCACACATGTTACAACTATATGAGTTAGGAGGAACAACTGCCATTACGTTAAACAGTTCACTCTACTTACTCTCATACATGTTACAACTATATGAGTTAGCATGAACAACTGCCATTACGGTAAACAGTTCACTGTACTTACTCTCACAACACATTACAACTATATGAGTTAGCATGAACAACTGCCATTACGGTAAACAGTTCACTGTACTTACTCACACAACATGTTACAACTACATGAGTTAGCATGAACAACTGCCATTACGGTAAACAGTTCGCTGTACTTACTCTCACACACGTTACAACTATATGAGTTAGCATGAACAACTGCCATTACGGTAAAGAGTTCACTGTACTTCCTCTCACACATGTTACAACTATATGAGTTAGGAGAAACAACTGCCATTACGTTAAACAGTTCACTCTACTTACTCTCATACATGTTACAACTATATGAGTTAGCATGAACAACTGCCATTACAGTAAACAGTTCACTGTACTTACTCTCACAACACATTACAACTATATGAGTTAGCATGAACAACTGCCATTACGGTAAACAGTTCACTGTACTTACTCACACAACACGTTACAACTACATGAGTTAGCATGAACAACTGCCATTACGGTAAACAGTTCGCTGTACTTACTCTCACAACACGTTACACCTATATTAGTTAGCATGAAGAACTGCCATTACGGTAAACAGTTCACTGTACTTCCTCTCACACATGTTACAACTATATGAGTTAGGAGGAACAACTGCCATTACGTTAAACAGTTCACTCTACTTACTCGCATACATTTTACAACTATATGAATTAGCATGAACAACTGCCCTTATGGTAAACAGCTCGCTGTACTTACTCTCACACACGTTACAACTATATGAGTTAGCATGAACAACTGCCATTACGGTAAACAGTTCACTGTACTTACGCTCACAACGCGTTACAACTATATGAGTTAGCCTGAACAACTGCCATTACGATAAACCGTTCACTGTACTTACTCTCACACACGTTACAACTATATGAGTTAGCATGAACAACTGCCATTACGGTAAAGAGTTCACTGTACTTCCTCTCACACATGTTACAACTATATGAGTTAGGAGGAACAACTGCCATTACGTTAAACAGTTCACTCTACTTACTCTCATACATGTTGCAACTATATGAGTTAGCATGAACAACTGCCATTACGGTAAACAGTTCACTGTACTTAATCTCACAACACATTACAACTATATGAGTTAGCATGAACAACTGCCATTACGGTAAACAGTTCACTCTACTTACTCTCACACACGTTACAACTATATTATTTAGCATGAAAAACTGCCATTACGGTAAACAGTTCACTGTACTTACTTTCATACATGTTACAACTATATGAGTTAGCATGAACAACTGCAATTACGGTAAACAGTTCACTGTACCTACGCTCAAAACACGTTACAACTATATTAGTTAGCATGAACAACTGCCATTACGGTAAACAGTTCACTGTACTTACTTTCATACATGTTAAAACTATATGAGTTAGCATGAACAACTGCAATTACGGTAAACAGTTCACTGTACTTACACTCACAATGCGTTACAACTATATGAGTTAGCCTGAACAACTGCCATTACGATAAACCGTTCACTGTACTTACTCTCACACACGTTACAACTATATGAGTTAGCATGAACAACTGCCATTACGGTAAAGAGTTCACTGTACTTCCTCTCACACATGTTACAACTATATGAGTTAGGAGGAACAACTGCCATTACGTTAAACAGTTCACTCTACTTACTCTCATACATGTTACAACTATATGAGTTAGCATGAACAACTGCCATTACGGTAAACAGTTCACTGTACTTACTCTCACAACACATTACAACTATATGAGTTAGCATGAACAACTGCCATTACGGTAAACAGTTCACTGTACTTACTCACACAACATGTTACAACTACATGAGTTAGCATGAACAACTGCCATTACGGTAAACAGTTCGCTGTACTTACTCTCACACACGTTACAACTATATGAGTTAGCATGAACAACTGCCATTACGGTAAAGAGTTCACTGTACTTCCTCTCACACATGTTACAACTATATGAGTTAGGAGAAACAACTGCCATTACGTTAAACAGTTCACTCTACTTACTCTCATACATGTTACAACTATATGAGTTAGCATGAACAACTGCCATTACAGTAAACAGTTCACTGTACTTACTCTCACAACACATTACAACTATATGAGTTAGCATGAACAACTGCCATTACGGTAAACAGTTCACTGTACTTACTCACACAACACGTTACAACTACATGAGTTAGCATGAACAACTGCCATTACGGTAAACAGTTCGCTGTACTTACTCTCACAACACGTTACACCTATATTAGTTAGCATGAAGAACTGCCATTACGGTAAACAGTTCACTGTACTTACTTTCATACATGTTACAACTATATGAGTTAGCCTGAACAACTGCCATTACGGTAAACAGTTCACTGTACTTTCTCTCACACACGTTACAACTATATGAGTTAGCATGAACAACTGCCATTACGGTAAACAGTTCACTCTACTTACTCTCACACACGTTACAACTATATTATTTAGCATGAAAAACTGCCATTACGGTAAACAGTTCACTGTACTTACTTTCATACATGTTACAACTATATGAGTTAGCATGAACAACTGCAATTACGGTAAACAGTTCACTGTACCTACGCTCAAAACACGTTACAACTATATTAGTTAGCATGAACAACTGCCATTACGGTAAACAGTTCACTGTACTTACTTTCATACATGTTAAAACTATATGAGTTAGCATGAACAACTGCAATTACGGTAAACAGTTCACTGTACTTACACTCACAATGCGTTACAACTATATGAGTTAGCCTGAACAACTGCCATTACGATAAACCGTTCACTGTACTTACTCTCACACACGTTACAACTATATGAGTTAGCATGAACAACTGCCATTACGGTAAAGAGTTCACTGTACTTCCTCTCACACATGTTACAACTATATGAGTTAGGAGGAACAACTGCCATTACGTTAAACAGTTCACTCTACTTACTCTCATACATGTTACAACTATATGAGTTAGCATGAACAACTGCCATTACGGTAAACAGTTCACTGTACTTACTCTCACAACACATTACAACTATATGAGTTAGCATGAACAACTGCCATTACGGTAAACAGTTCACTGTACTTACTCACACAACATGTTACAACTACATGAGTTAGCATGAACAACTGCCATTACGGTAAACAGTTCGCTGTACTTACTCTCACACACGTTACAACTATATGAGTTAGCATGAACAACTGCCATTACGGTAAAGAGTTCACTGTACTTCCTCTCACACATGTTACAACTATATGAGTTAGGAGAAACAACTGCCATTACGTTAAACAGTTCACTCTACTTACTCTCATACATGTTACAACTATATGAGTTAGCATGAACAACTGCCATTACAGTAAACAGTTCACTGTACTTACTCTCACAACACATTACAACTATATGAGTTAGCATGAACAACTGCCATTACGGTAAACAGTTCACTGTACTTACTCACACAACACGTTACAACTACATGAGTTAGCATGAACAACTGCCATTACGGTAAACAGTTCGCTGTACTTACTCTCACAACACGTTACACCTATATTAGTTAGCATGACGAACTGCCATTACGGTAAACAGTTCACTGTACTTACTTTCATACATGTTACAACTATATGAGTTAGCCTGAACAACTGCCATTACGGTAAACAGTTCACTGTACTTTCTCTCACACACGTTACAACTATATGAGTTAGCATGAACAACTACCATTACGGTAAACAGTTCGCTGTACTTACTCTCACACACGTTACAACTATATGAGTTAGCATGAACAAGTGCCATTATGGTAAACAGTTCGCTGTACTTAATCTCAGACATGTTACAACTATATGAGTTAGCATGAACAACTGCCATTACGGTAAACAGTTCACTGTACTTCCTCTCACACATGTTACAACTATATGAGTTAGGAGGAACAACTGCCATTACGTTAAACAGTTCACTCTACTTACTCGCATACATTTTACAACTATATGAATTAGCATGAACAACTGCCCTTATGGTAAACAGCTCGCTGTACTTACTCTCACACACGTTACAACTATATGAGTTAGCATGAACAACTGCCATTACGGTAAACAGTTCACTGTACTTACGCTCACAACGCGTTACAACTACATGAGTTAGCCTGAACAACTGCCATTACGATAAACCGTTCACTGTACTTACTCTCACACACGTTACAACTATATGAGTTAGCATGAACAACTGCCATTACGGTAAAGAGTTCACTGTACTTCCTCTCACACATGTTACAACTATATGAGTTAGGAGGAACAACTGCCATTACGTTAAACAGTTCACTCTACTTGCTCTCATACATGTTGCAACTATATGAGTTAGCATGAACAACTGCCATTACGGTAAACAGTTCACTGTACTTAATCTCACAACACATTACAACTATATGAGTTAGCATGAACAACTGCCATTACGGTAAACAGTTCACTCTACTTACTCTCACACACGTTACAATTATATTATTTAGCATGAAAAACTGCCATTACGGTAAACAGTTCACTGTACTTACTTTCATACATGTTACAACTATATGAGTTAGCATGAACAACTGCAATTACGGTAAACAGTTCACTGTACCTACGCTCAAAACACGTTACAACTATATTAGTTAGCATGAACAACTGCCATTACGGTAAACAGTTCACTGTACTTACTTTCATACATGTTAAAACTATATGAGTTAGCATGAACAACTGCAATTACGGTAAACAGTTCACTGTACTTACACTCACAATGCGTTACAACTATATGAGTTAGCCTGAACAACTGCCATTACGATAAACCGTTCACTGTACTTACTCTCACACACGTTACAACTATATGAGTTAGCATGAACAACTGCCATTACGGTAAAGAGTTCACTGTACTTCCTCTCACACATGTTACAACTATATGAGTTAGGAGGAACAACTGCCATTACGTTAAACAGTTCACTCTACTTACTCTCATACATGTTACAACTATATGAGTTAGCATGAACAACTGCCATTACGGTAAACAGTTCACTGTACTTACTCTCACAACACATTACAACTATATGAGTTAGCATGAACAACTGCCATTACGGTAAACAGTTCACTGTACTTACTCACACAACATGTTACAACTACATGAGTTAGCATGAACAACTGCCATTACGGTAAACAGTTCGCTGTACTTACTCTCACACACGTTACAACTATATGAGTTAGCATGAACAACTGCCATTACGGTAAAGAGTTCACTGTACTTCCTCTCACACATGTTACAACTACATGAGTTAGCATGAACAACTGCCATTACGGTAAACAGTTCGCTGTACTTACTCTCACAACACGTTACACCTATATTAGTTAGCATGAAGAACTGCCATTACGGTAAACAGTTCACTGTACTTACTTTCATACATGTTACAACTATATGAGTTAGCCTGAACAACTGCCATTACGGTAAACAGTTCACTGTACTTTCTCTCACACACGTTACAACTATATGAGTTAGCATGAACAACTACCATTACGGTAAACAGTTCGCTGTACTTACTCTCACACACGTTACAACTATATGAGTTAGCGTGAACAAGTGCCATTATGGTAAACAGTTCGCTGTACTTAATCTCAGACATGTTACAACTATATGAGTTAGCATGAACAACTGCCATTACGGTAAACAGTTCGCTGTACTTACTCTCACACACGTTACAACTATATGAGTTAGCATGAACAACTGCCATTACGGTAAAGACTTCACTGTACTTCCTCTCACACATGTTACAACTATATGAGTTAGGAGGAACAACTGCCATTACGTTAAACAGTTCACTCTACTTACTCTCATACATGTTACAACTATATGAGTTAGCATGAACAACTGCCATTACGGTAAAGAGTTCACTGTACTTCCTCTCACACATGTTACAACTATATGAGTTAGGAGGAACAACTGCCATTACGTTAAACAGTTCACTCTACTTACTCTCATGCATGTTACAACTATATGAGTTAGCATGAACAACTGCCATTACGGTAAACAGTTCACTGTACTTACTCTCACAACACATTACAACTATATGAGTTAGCATGAACAACTGCCATTACGGTAAACAGTTCACTGTACTTACTCACACAACACGTTACAACTACATGAGTTAGCATGAACAACTGCCATTACGGTAAACAGTTCGCTGTACTTACTCTCACAACAAGTTACAACTATATTAGTTAGCATGAACAACTGCCATTACGGTAAACAGTTCACTGTACTTACTTTCATACATGTTACAACTATATGAGTTAGCCTGAACAACTGCCATTACGGTAAACAGTTCACTGTACTTTCTCTCACACACGTTACAACTATATGAGTTAGCATGAACAACTACCACTACAGTAAACAGTTCACTGTACTTACGCTCATACACGTTACACCTATATGAGTTAGCATAAACAACTGCCATTACGGTAAACAGTTCACTGTACTTACTCTCATACATGTTACAACTATATGAATTAGCATGAACAACTGCCATTACGGTAAAGAGTTCACTGTACTTCCTCTCACACATGTTACAACTATATGAGTTAGGAGGAACAACTGCCATTACGTTAAACAGTTCACTCTACTTACTCTCATACATTTTACAACTATATGAATTAGCATGAACAACTGCCCTTATGGTAAACAGCTCGCTGTACTTACTCTCACACACGTTACAACTATATGAGTTAGCATGAACAACTGCCATTACGGTAAACAGTTCACTGTACTTACGCTCACAACGCGTTACAACTATATGAGTTAGCCTGAACAACTGCCATTACGATAAACCGTTCACTGTACTTACTCTCACAACACATTACAACTATATGAGTTAGCATGAACAACTGCCATTACGGTAAACAGTTCACTGTACTTACTCACACAACATGTTACAACTACATGAGTTAGCATGAACAACTGCCATTACGGTAAACAGTTCGCTGTACTTACTCTCACACACGTTACAACTATATGAGTTAGCATGAACAACTGCCATTACGGTAAAGAGTTCACTGTACTTCCTCTCACACATGTTACAACTATATGAGTTAGGAGAAACAACTGCCATTACGTTAAACAGTTCACTCTACTTACTCTCATACATGTTACAACTATATGAGTTAGCATGAACAACTGCCATTACAGTAAACAGTTCACTGTACTTACTCTCACAACACATTACAACTATATGAGTTAGCATGAACAACTGCCATTACGGTAAACAGTTCACTGTACTTACTCACACAACACGTTACAACTACATGAGTTAGCATGAACAACTGCCATTACGGTAAACAGTTCGCTGTACTTACTCTCACAACACGTTACACCTATATTAGTTAGCATGAAGAACTGCCATTACGGTAAACAGTTCACTGTACTTACTTTGATACATGTTACAACTATATGAGTTAGCCTGAACAACTGCCATTACGGTAAACAGTTCACTGTACTTTCTCTCACACACGTTACAACTATATGAGTTAGCATGAACAACTACCATTACGGTAAACAGTTCGCTGTACTTACTCTCACACACGTTACAACTATATGAGTTAGCATGAACAAGTGCCATTATGGTAAACAGTTCGCTGTACTTAATCTCAGACATGTTACAACTATATGAGTTAGCATGAACAACTGCCATTACGGTAAACAGTTCGCTGTACTTACTCTCACACACGTTACAACTATATGAGTTAGCATGAACAACTGCCATTACGGTAAAGAGTTCACTGTACTTCCTCTCACACATGTTACAACTATATGAGTTAGGAGGAACAACTGCCATTACGTTAAACAGTTCACTCTACTTACTCTCATACATGTTACAACTATATGAGTTAGCATGAACAACTGCCATTACGGTAAAGAGTTCACTGTACTTCCTCTCACACATGTTACAACTATATGAGTTAGGAGGAACAACTGCCATTACGTTAAACAGTTCACTCTACTTACTCTCATGCATGTTACAACTATATGAGTTAGCATGAACAACTGCCATTACGGTAAACAGTTCACTGTACTTACTCTCACAACACATTACAACTATATGAGTTAGCATGAACAACTGCCATTACGGTAAACAGTTCACTGTACTTACTCACACAACACGTTACAACTACATGAGTTAGCATGAACAACTGCCATTACGGTAAACAGTTCGCTGTACTTACTCTCACAACAAGTTACAACTATATTAGTTAGCATGAACAACTGCCATTACGGTAAACAGTTCACTGTACTTACTTTCATACATGTTACAACTATATGAGTTAGCCTGAACAACTGCCATTACGGTAAACAGTTCACTGTACTTTCTCTCACACACGTTACAACTATATGAGTTAGCATGAACAACTACCACTACAGTAAACAGTTCACTGTACTTACGCTCATACACGTTACACCTATATGAGTTAGCATAAACAACTGCCATTACGGTAAACAGTTCACTGTACTTACTCTCATACATGTTACAACTATATGAATTAGCATGAACAACTGCCATTACGGTAAAGAGTTCACTGTACTTCCTCTCACACATGTTACAACTATATGAGTTAGGAGGAACAACTGCCATTACGTTAAACAGTTCACTCTACTTACTCTCATACATTTTACAACTATATGAATTAGCATGAACAACTGCCCTTATGGTAAACAGCTCGCTGTACTTACTCTCACACACGTTACAACTATATGAGTTAGCATGAACAACTGCCATTACGGTAAACAGTTCACTGTACTTACGCTCACAACGCGTTACAACTATATGAGTTAGCCTGAACAACTGCCATTACGATAAACCGTTCACTGTACTTACTCTCACACACGTTACAACTATATGAGTTAGCATGAACAACTGCCATTACGGTAAAGAGTTCACTGTACTTCCTCTCACACATGTTACAACTATATGAGTTAGGAGGAACAACTGCCATTACGTTAAACAGTTCACTCTACTTACTCTCATACATGTTGCAACTATATGAGTTAGCATGAACAACTGCCATTACGGTAAACAGTTCACTGTACTTAATCTCACAACACATTACAACTATATGAGTTAGCATGAACAACTGCCATTACGGTAAACAGTTCACTCTACTTACTCTCACACACGTTACAACTATATTATTTAGCATGAAAAACTGCCATTACGGTAAACAGTTCACTGTACTTACTTTCATACATGTTACAACTATATGAGTTAGCATGAACAACTGCAATTACGGTAAACAGTTCACTGTACCTACGCTCAAAACACGTTACAACTATATTAGTTAGCATGAACAACTGCCATTACGGTAAACAGTTCACTGTACTTACTTTCATACATGTTAAAACTATATGAGTTAGCATGAACAACTGCAATTACGGTAAACAGTTCACTGTACTTACACTCACAATGCGTTACAACTATTTGAGTTAGCCTGAACAACTGCCATTACGATAAACCGTTCACTGTACTTACTCTCACACACGTTACAACTATATGAGTTAGCATGAACAACTGCCATTACGGTAAAGAGTTCACTGTACTTCCTCTCACACATGTTACAACTATATGAGTTAGGAGGAACAACTGCCATTACGTTAAACAGTTCACTCTACTTACTCTCATACATGTTACAACTATATGAGTTAGCATGAACAACTGCCATTACGGTAAAGAGTTCACTGTACTTACTCTCACAACACATTACAACTATATGAGTTAGCATGAACAACTGCCATTACGGTAAACAGTTCACTGTACTTACTCACACAACATGTTACAACTACATGAGTTAGCATGAACAACTGCCATTACGGTAAACAGTTCGCTGTACTTACTCTCACACACGTTACAACTATATGAGTTAGCATGAACAACTGCCATTACGGTAAAGAGTTCACTGTACTTCCTCTCACACATGTTACAACTATATGAGTTAGGAGAAACAACTGCCATTACGTTAAACAGTTCACTCTACTTACTCTCATACATGTTACAACTATATGAGTTAGCATGAACAACTGCCATTACGGTAAACAGTTCACTGTACTTACTCACACAACACGTTACAACTACATGAGTTAGCATGAACAACTGCCATTACGGTAAACAGTTCGCTGTACTTACTCTCACAACACGTTACACCTATATTAGTTAGCATGAAGAACTGCCATTACGGTAAACAGTTCACTGTACTTACTTTCATACATGTTACAACTATAAGAGTTAGCCTGAACAACTGCCATTACGGTAAACAGTTCACTGTACTTTCTCTCACACACGTTACAACTATATGAGTTAGCATGAACAACTACCATTACGGTAAACAGTTCGCTGTACTTACTCTCACACACGTTACAACTATATGAGTTAGCATGAACAAGTGCCATTATGGTAAACAGTTCGCTGTACTTAATCTCAGACATGTTACAACTATATGAGTTAGCATGAACAACTGCCATTACGGTAAACAGTTCGCTGTACTTACTCTCACACACGTTACAACTATATGAGTTAGCATGAACAACTGCCATTACGGTAAAGAGTTCACTGTACTTCCTCTCACACATGTTACAACTATATGAGTTAGGAGGAACAACTGCCATTACGTTAAACAGTTCACTCTACTTACTCTCATACATGTTACAACTATATGAGTTAGCATGAACAACTGCCATTACGGTAAACAGTTCACTGTACTTACTCTCACAACACATTACAACTATATGAGTAAGCATGAACAACTGCCATTACGGTAAACAGTTCACTCTACTTACTCTCACACACATTACAACTATATTATTTAGCATGAAAAACTGCCATTACGGTAAACAGTTCACTGTATTTACTCTCACAACACGTTACAACTATATTAGTTAGCTTGAACAACTGCCATTACGGTAAACAGTTCACTGTACTTACTTTCATACATGTTACAACTATATGAGTTAGCATGAACAACTGCAATTACGGTAAACAGTTCACTGTACTTACGCTCACAACGCGTTACAACTATATGAGTTAGCCTGAACAACTGCCATTACGATAAACCGTTCACTGTACTTACTCTCATACATGTTACAACTATATGAGTTAGCATGAACAACTACCATTACGGTAAACAGTTCACTGTACTTACACTCATACACGTTACACCTATATGAGTTAGCATGAACAACTGCCATTACGGTAAACCGTTCACTGTAATTAGGTTCACACACGTTACATATATATGAGTTAGCATGAACAACTGCAATTACGGTAAAGAGTTCACTGTACTTACTCTCACACACGTTACAACTATATGAGTTAGCATGAACAACTGCCATTACGGTAAAGAGTTCACTGTACTTACTCTCACACACGTTACAACTATATGAGTTAGCATGAACAACTGCCATTACGGTAAAGAGTTCACTGTACTTCCTCTCACACATGTTACAACTATATGAGTTAGGAGGAACAACTGCCATTACGTTAAACAGTTCACTCTACTTCCTCTCATACATGTTACAACTATATGAGTTAGCATGAACAACTGCCATTACGGTAAACAGTTCACTGTACTTACTCTCACAACACATTACAACTATATGAGTTAGCATGAAGAACTGCCATTACGGTAAACAGTTCACTGTACTTACTTTCATACATGTTACAACTATATGAGTTAGCCTGAACAACTGCCATTACGGTAAACAGTTCACTGTACTTTCTCTCACACACGTTACAACTATATGAGTTAGCAAGAACAACTACCATTACGGTAAACAGTTCAATGTACTTACGCTCATACACGTTACACCTATATGAGTTAGCATGAACAACTGCCATTACGGTAAACAGTTCACTGTACTTACTCTCATACATGTTACAACTATATGAGTTAGCATGAACAACTGCAATTATGGTAAACAGTTCACTGTACTAACGCTCACAATGCGTTACAACTATATGAGTTAGCCTGAACAACTGCCATTACGATAAACCGTTCACTGTACTTACTCTCACACACGTTACAACTATATGAGTTAGCATGAACAACTGCCATTACGGTAAAGAGTTCACTGTACTTCCTCTCACACATGTTACAACTATATGAGTTTGGAGGAACAACTGCCATTACGTTAAACAGTTCACTCTACTTAATCTCTTACATTTTACAACTATATGAGTTAGCATGAGCAACTGCCCTTAAGGTAAACAGTTCGCTGTACTTACTCTCACACACGTTACAACTATATGAGTTAGCATGAACAAGTGCCATTATGGTAAACAGTTCGCTGTACTTACTCTCAGACATGTTACAACTATATGAGTTAGCATGAACAACTGCCATTACGGTAAACAGTTCGCTGTACTTACTCTCACACACGTTACAACTATATGAGTTAGCATGAACAACTGCCATTACGGTAAAGAGTTCACTGTACTTCCTCTCACACATGTTACAACTATATGAGTTAGGAGGAACAACTGCCATTACGTTAAACAGTTCACTCTACTTACTCTCATGCATGTTACAACTATATGAGTTAGCATGAACAACTGCCATTACGGTAAACAGTTCACTGTACTTACTCTCACAACACATTACAACTATATGAGTTAGCATGAACAACTGCCATTACGGTAAACAGTTCACTGTACTTACTCACACAACACGTTACAACTACATGAGTTAGCATGAACAACTGCCATTACGGTAAACAGTTCGCTGTACTTACTCTCACAACAAGTTACAACTATATTATTTAGCATGAACAACTGCCATCACGGTAAACAGTTCACTGTACTTACTCTCATACATGTTACAACTATATGAGTTAGCATGAACAACTGCCATTACGGTAAACAGTTCACTCTACTTACTCTCACACACATTACAACTATATTATTTAGCATGAACAACTGCCATCACGGTAAACAGTTCACTGTACTTTCTCTCACACACGTTACAACTATATGAGTTAGCATGAACAACTACCATTACGGTAAACAGTTCACTGTACTTACACTCATACACGTTACACCTATATGAGTTAGCATGAACAACTGCCATTACGGTAAACCGTTCACTGTAATTAGGTTCACACACGTTACATATATATGAGTTAGCATGAACAACTGCAATTACGGTAAACAGTTCACTGTACTTACGCTCACAACGCGTTACAACTATATGAGTTAGCCTGAACAACTGCCATTACGATAAACCGTTCACTGTACTTACTCTCACACACGTTACATCTATATGAGTTAGCATGAACAACTGCCATTACGGTAAAGAGTTCACTGTACTTACTCTCACACACGTTACAACTATATGAGTTAGCATGAACAACTGCCATTACGGTAAAGAGTTCACTGTACTTCCTCTCACACATGTTACAACTATA
The DNA here is from genome assembly GCF_029633865.1 of Lampris incognitus. Classification (NCBI taxonomy): domain Eukaryota; kingdom Metazoa; phylum Chordata; class Actinopteri; order Lampriformes; family Lampridae; genus Lampris; species Lampris incognitus. The sequence goes on along the minus strand of NC_079211.1, from coordinate 62,612,475 downwards.
TGAGTTAGGAGGAACAACTGCCATTACGTTAAACAGTTCACTCTACTTCCTCTCATACATGTTACAACTATATGAGTTAGCATGAACAACTGCCATTACGGTAAACAGTTCACTGTACTTACTCTCACAACACATTACAACTATATGAGTTAGCATGAACAACTGCCATTACGGTAAACAGTTCACTGTACTTACTTTCATACATGTTACAACTATATGAGTTAGCCTGAACAACTGCCATTACGGTAAACAGTTCACTGTACTTTCTCTCACACACGTTACAACTATATGAGTTAGCATGAAGAACTGCCATTACGGTAAACAGTTCACTGTACTTACTTTCATACATGTTACAACTATATGAGTTAGCCTGAACAACTGCCATTACGGTAAACAGTTCACTGTACTTTCTCTCACACACGTTACAACTATATGAGTTAGCAAGAACAACTACCATTACGGTTAACAGTTCACTGTACTTACGCTCATACACGTTACACCTATATGAGTTAGCATGAACAACTGCCATTACGGTAAACAGTTCACTGTACTTACTCTCATACATGTTACAACTATATGAGTTAGCATGAACAACTGCAATTATGGTAAACAGTTCACTGTACTTATGCTCACAATGCGTTACAACTATATGAGTTAGCCTGAACAACTGCCATTACGATAAACCGTTCACTGTACTTACTCTCACACACGTTACAACTATATGAGTTAGCATGAACAACTGCCATTACGGTAAACAGTTCACTCTACTTAATCTCATACATTTTACAACTATATGAGTTAGCATGAGCAACTGCCCTTACGGTAAACAGTTCGCTGTACTTACTCTCACACACGTTACAACTATATGAGTTAGCATGAACAACTGCCATTACGGTAAAGAGTTCACTGTACTTCCTCTCACACATGTTACAACTATATGAGTTAGGAGGAACAACTGCAATTACGTTAAACAGTTCACTCTACTTAATCTCATACATTTTACAACTATATGAATTAGCATGAACAACTGCCCTTATGGTAAACAGCTCGCTGTACTTACTCTCACACACGTTACAACTATATGAGTTAGCATGAGCAACTGCCCTTACGGTAAACAGTTCGCTGTACTTACTCTCACACACGTTACAACTATATGAGTTAGCATGAACAAGTGCCATTATGGTAAACAGTTCGCTGTACTTACTCTCAGACATGTTACAACTATATGAGTTAGCATGAACAACTGCCATTACGGTAAACAGTTCGCTGTACTTACTCTCACACACGTTACAACTATATGAGTTAGCATGAACAACTGCCATTACGGTAAAGAGTTCACTGTACTTCCTCTCACACATGTTACAACTATATGAGTTAGGAGGAACAACTGCCATTACGTTAAACAGTTCACTCTACTTACTCTCATGCATGTTACAACTATATGAGTTAGCATGAACAACTGCCATTACGGTAAACAGTTCACTGTACTTACTCTCACAACACATTACAACTATATGAGTTAGCATGAACAACTGCCATTACGGTAAACAGTTCACTGTACTTACTCACACAACACGTTACAACTACATGAGTTAGCATGAACAACTGCCATTACGGTAAACAGTTCGCTGTACTTACTCTCACAACAAGTTACAACTATATTAGTTAGCATGAACAACTGCCATTACGGTAAACAGTTCACTGTACTTACTTTCATACATATTACAACTATATGAGTTAGCCTGAACAACTGCCATTACGGTAAACAGTTCACTGTACTTTCTCTCACACACGTTACAACTATATGAGTTAGCATGAACAACTACCACTACAGTAAACAGTTCACTGTACTTACGCTCATACACGTTACACCTATATGAGTTAGCATAAACAACTGCCATTACGGTAAACAGTTCACTGTACTTACTCTCATACATGTTACAACTATATGAATTAGCATGAACAACTGCCATTACGGTAAAGAGTTCACTGTACTTCCTCTCACACATGTTACAACTATATGAGTTAGGAGGAACAACTGCCATTACGTTAAACAGTTCACTCTACTTACTCTCATACATTTTACAACTATATGAATTAGCATGAACAACTGCCCTTATGGTAAACAGCTCGCTGTACTTACTCTCACACACGTTACAACTATATGAGTTAGCATGAACAACTGCCATTACGGTAAACAGTTCACTGTACTTACGCTCACAACGCGTTACAACTATATGAGTTAGCCTGAACAACTGCCATTACGATAAACCGTTCACTGTACTTACTCTCACACACGTTACAACTATATGAGTTAGCATGAACAACTGCCATTACGGTAAAGAGTTCACTGTACTTCCTCTCACACATGTTACAACTATATGAGTTAGGAGGAACAACTGCCATTACGTTAAACAGTTCACTCTACTTACTCTCATACATGTTGCAACTATATGAGTTAGCATGAACAACTGCCATTACGGTAAACAGTTCACTGTACTTAATCTCACAACACATTACAACTATATGAGTTAGCATGAACAACTGCCATTACGGTAAACAGTTCACTCTACTTACTCTAACACACATTACAACTATATTATTTAGCATGAACAACTGCCATTACGGTAAACAGTTCACTGTACTTACTTTCATACATGTTACAACTATATGAGTTAGCATGAACAACTGCAATTACGGTAAACAGTTCACTGTACCTACGCTCAAAACACGTTACAACTATATTAGTTAGCATGAACAACTGCCATTACGGTAAACACTTCACTGTACTTACTTTCATACATGTTAAAACTATATGAGTTAGCATGAACAACTGCAATTACGGTAAACAGTTCACTGTACCTACGCTCACAACGCGTTACAACTATATGAGTTAGCCTGAACAACTGCCATTACGATAAACCGTTCACTGTACTTACTCTCATACATGTTACAACTATATGAGTTAGCATGAACAACTGCCATTACGGTAAACAGTTCACTCTACTTACTCTCACACACATTACAACTATATTATTTAGCATGAACAACTGCCATTACGGTAAACAGTTCACTGTACTTTCTCTCACACACGTTACAACTATATGAGTTAGCATGAACAACTACCATCACGGTAAACAGTTCACTGTACTTACGCTCATACACGTAACACCTATATGAGTTAGCATGAACAACTGCCATTACGGTAAACCGTTCAATGTAATTAGGTTCACAAACGTTACATATATATGAGTTAGCATGAACAACTGCCATTACGATAAACCGTTCACTGTACTTACTCTCACACACGTTACAACTATATGAGTTAGCATGAACAACTGCCATTACGGTAAAGAGTTCACTGTACTTCCTCTCACACATGTTACAACTATATGAGTTAGGAGGAACAACTGCCATTACGTTAAACAGTTCACTCTACTTACTCTCATACATGTTACAACTATATGAGTTAGCATGAACAACTGCCATTACGGTAAACAGTTCACTGTACTTACTCTCACAACACATTACAACTATATGAGTTAGCATGAACAACTGCCATTACGGTAAACAGTTCACTGTACTTACGCTCATACACGTTACACCTATATGAGTTAGCATGAACAACTACCATTACGGTAAACCGTTCACTGTAATTAGGTTCACACACGTTACATATATATGAGTTAGCATGAACAACTGCCATTACGATAAACCGTTCACTGTACTTACTCTCACACACGTTACAACTATATGAGTTAGCATGAACAACTGCCATTACGGTAAAGAGTTCACTGTACTTTCTCTCACACACGTTACAACTATATGAGTTAGCATGAACAACTGCCATTACGGTAAAGAGTTCACTGTACTTCCTCTCACACATGTTACAACTATATGAGTTAGGAGGAACAACTGCCATTACGTTAAACAGTTCACTCTACTTCCTCTCATACATGTTACAACTATATGAGTTAGCATGAACAACTGCCATTACGGTAAACAGTTCACTGTACTTACTCTCAAAACACATTACAACTATATGAGTTAGCATGAACAACTGCCATTACGGTAAACTGTTCACTGTACTTACTTTCATACATGTTACAACTATATGAGTTAGCCTGAACAACTGCCATTACGGTAAACAGTTCACTGTAATTTCTCTCACACACGTTACAACTATATGAGTTAGCATGAAGAACTGCCATTACGGTAAACAGTTCACTGTACTTACTTTCATACATGTTACAACTATATGAGTTAGCCTGAACAACTGCCATTACGGTAAACAGTTCACTGTACTTTCTCTCACACACGTTACAACTATATGAGTTAGCATGAACAACTACCATTACGGTAAACAGTTCGCTGTACTTACTCTCACACACGTTACAACTATATGAGTTAGCATGAACAAGTGCCATTATGGTAAACAGTTTGCTGTACTTAATCTCAGACATGTTACAACTATATTATTTAGCATGAACAACTGCCATTACGGTAAACAGTTCGCTGTACTTACTCTCACACACGTTACAACTATATGAGTTAGGAGGAACAACTGCCATTACGTTAAACAGTTCACTGTACTTACTCTCATACATGTTACAACTATATGAGTTAGCATGAACAACTGCCATTACAGTAAACAGTTCACTGTACTTACTCTCACAACACATTACAACTATATGAGTTAGCATGAACAACTGCCATTACGGTACACAGTTCACTTTACTTACTCTCACACACATTACAACTATATTATTTAGCATGAAAAACTGCCATTACGGTAAACAGTTCACTGTATTTACTCTCACAACACGTTACAATTATATTAGTTAGCATGAACAACTGCCATTACGGTAAACAGTTCACTGTACTTACTTTCATACATGTTACAACTATATGAGTTAGCATGAACAACTGCAATTACGGTAAACAGTTCACTGTACTTACGCTCACAACGCGTTACAACTATATGAGTTAGCCTGAACAACTGCCATTACGATAAACCGTTCACTGTACTTACTCTCATACATGTTACAACTATATGAGTTAGCATGAACAACTGCCATTACGGTAAACAGTTCACTCTACTTACTCTCAAACACATTACAACTATATTATTTAGCATGAACAACTGCCATTACGGTAAACAGTTCACTGTACTTACGCTCATACACGTTACACCTATATGAGATAGCATGAACAACTGCCATTACGGTAAACAGTTCACTGTACTTACTCTCATACATGTTACAACTATATGAGTTAGCATGAACAACTGCAATTACGGTAAACAGTTCACTGTACTTACACTCACAATGCGTTACAACTATATGAGTTAGCCTGAACAACTGCCATTACGATAAACCGTTCACTGTACTTACTCTCACACACGTTACAACTATATGAGTTAGCATGAACAACTGCCATTACGGTAAAGAGTTCACTGTACTTCCTCTCACACATGTTACAACTATATGAGTTAGGAGGAACAACTGCCATTACGTTAAACAGTTCACTCTACTTACTCTCATACATGTTACAACTATATGAGTTAGCATGAACAACTGCCATTACGGTAAACAGTTCACTGTACTTACTCTCACAACACATTACAACTATATGAGTTAGCATGAACAACTGCCATTACGGTAAACAGTTCACTGTACTTACTCACACAACACGTTACAACTACATGAGTTAGCATGAACAACTGCCATTACGGTAAACAGTTCGCTGTACTTACTCTCACACACGTTACAACTATATGAGTTAGCATGAACAACTGCCATTACGGTAAAGAGTTCACTGTACTTCCTCTCACACATGTTACAACTATATGAGTTAGGAGGAACAACTGCCATTACGTTAAACAGTTCACTCTACTTACTCTCATACATGTTACAACTATATGAGTTAGCATGAACAACTGCCATTACGGTAAACAGTTCACTGTACTTACTCTCACAACACATTACAACTATATGAGTTAGCATGAACAACTGCCATTACGGTAAACAGTTCACTGTACTTACTCACACAACACGTTACAACTACATGAGTTAGCATGAACAACTGCCATTACGGTAAACAGTTCGCTGTACTTACTCTCACAACACGTTACACCTATATTAGTTAGCATGAAGAACTGCCATTACGGTAAACAGTTCACTGTACTTACTTTCATACATGTTACAACTATATGAGTTAGCCTGAACAACTGCCATTACGGTAAACAGTTCACTGTACTTTCTCTCACACACGTTACAACTATATGAGTTAGCATGAACAACTACCATTACGGTAAACAGTTCGCTGTACTTACTCTCACACACGTTACAACTATATGAGTTAGCATGAACAAGTGCCATTATGGTAAACAGTTCGCTGTACTTAATCTCAGACATGTTACAACTATATGAGTTAGCATGAACAACTGCCATTACGGTAAACAGTTCGCTGTACTTACTCTCACACACGTTACAACTATATGGGTTAGCATGAACAACTGCCATTACGGTAAAGAGTTCACTGTACTTCCTCTCACACATGTTACAACTATATGAGTTAGGAGGAACAACTGCCATTACGTTAAACAGTTCACTCTACTTACTCTCATACATGTTACAACTATATGAGTTAGCATGAACAACTGCCATTACGGTAAACAGTTCACTGTACTTACTCTCACAACACATTACAACTATATGAGTTAGCATGAACAACTGCCATTACGGTAAACAGTTCACTCTACTTACTCTCACACACATTACAACTATATTATTTAGCATGAAAAACTGCCATTACGGTAAACAGTTCACTGTATTTACTCTCACAACACGTTACAACTATATTAGTTAGCATGAACAACTGCCATTACGGTAAACAGTTCACTGTACTTACTTTCATACATGTTACAACTATATGAGTTAGCATGAACAACTGCAATTACGGTAAACAGTTCACTGTACTTACGCTCACAACGCGTTACAACTATATGAGTTAGCCTGAACAACTGCCATTACGATAAACCGTTCACTGTACTTACTCTCATACATGTTACAACTATATGAGTTAGCATGAACAACTGCCATTACGGTAAACAGTTCACTCTACTTACTCTCACACACATTACAACTATATTATTTAGCATGAACAACTGCCATCACGGTAAACAGTTCACTGTACTTTCTCTCACACACGTTACAACTATATGAGTTAGCATGAACAACTACCATTACGGTAAACAGTTCACTGTACTTACACTCATACACGTTACACCTATATGAGTTAGCATGAACAACTGCCATTACGGTAAACCGTTCACTGTAATTAGGTTCACACACGTTACATATATATGAGTTAGCATGAACAACTGCAATTACGGTAAACAGTTCACTGTACTTACGCTCACAACGCGTTACAACTATATGAGTTAGCCTGAACAACTGCCATTACGATAAACCGTTCACTGTACTTACTCTCACACACGTTACAACTATATGAGTTAGCATGAACAACTGCCATTACGGTAAAGAGTTCACTGTACTTACTCTCCCACACGTTACAACTATATGAGTTAGCATGAACAACTGCCATTACGGTAAAGAGTTCACTGTACTTCCTCTCACACATGTTACAACTATATGAGTTAGGAGGAACAACTGCCATTACGTTAAACAGTTCAGTCTACTTCCTCTCATACATGTTACAACTATATGAGTTAGCATGAACAACTGCCATTACGGTAAACAGTTCACTGTACTTACTCTCACAACACATTACAACTATATGAGTTAGCATGAACAACTGCCATTACGGTAAACAGTTCACTGTACTTACTTTCATACATGTTACAACTATATGAGTTAGCCTGAACAACTGCCATTACGGTAAACAGTTCACTGTACTTTCTCTCACACACGTTACAACTATATGAGTTAGCATGAACAACTGCCATTACGGTAAACAGTTCACTCTACTTACTCTCACACACATTACAACTATATTATTTAGCATGAAAAACTGCCATTACGGTAAACAGTTCACTGTATTTACTCTCACAACACGTTACAACTATATTAGTTAGCATGAACAACTGCCATTACGGTAAACAGTTCACTGTACTTACTTTCATACATGTTACAACTATATGAGTTAGCATGAACAACTGCAATTACGGTAAACAGTTCACTGTACTTACGCTCACAACGCGTTACAACTATATGAGTTAGCCTGAACAACTGCCATTACGATAAACCGTTCACTGTACTTACTCTCATACATGTTACAACTATATGAGTTAGCATGAACAACTGCCATTACGGTAAACAGTTCACTCTACTTACTCTCACACACATTACAACTATATTATTTAGCATGAACAACTGCCATCACGGTAAACAGTTCACTGTACTTTCTCTCACACACGTTACAACTATATGAGTTAGCATGAACAACTACCATTACGGTAAACAGTTCACTGTACTTACACTCATACACGTTACACCTATATGAGTTAGCATGAACAACTGCCATTACGGTAAACCGTTCACTGTAATTAGGTTCACACACGTTACATATATATGAGTTAGCATGAACAACTGCAATTACGGTAAACAGTTCACTGTACTTACGCTCACAACGCGTTACAACTATATGAGTTAGCCTGAACAACTGCCATTACGATAAACCGTTCACTGTACTTACTCTCACACACGTTACAACTATATGAGTTAGCATGAACAACTGCCATTACGGTAAAGAGTTCACTGTACTTACTCTCCCACACGTTACAACTATATGAGTTAGCATGAACAACTGCCATTACGGTAAAGAGTTCACTGTACTTCCTCTCACACATGTTACAACTATATGAGTTAGGAGGAACAACTGCCATTACGTTAAACAGTTCAGTCTACTTCCTCTCATACATGTTACAACTATATGAGTTAGCATGAACAACTGCCATTACGGTAAACAGTTCACTGTACTTACTCTCACAACACATTACAACTATATGAGTTAGCATGAACAACTGCCATTACGGTAAACAGTTCACTGTACTTACTTTCATACATGTTACAACTATATGAGTTAGCCTGAACAACTGCCATTACGGTAAACAGTTCACTGTACTTTCTCTCACACACGTTACAACTATATGAGTTAGCATGAAGAACTGCCATTACGGTAAACAGTTCACTGTACTTACTTTCATACATGTTACAACTATATGAGTTAGGAGGAACAACTGCCATTACGTTAAACAGTTCACTCTACTTCCTCTCATACATGTTACAACTATATGAGTTAGCATGAACAACTGCCATTACGGTAAACAGTTCACTGTACTTACTCTCAAAACACATTACAACTATATGAGTTAGCATGAACAACTGCCATTACGGTAAACAGTTCACTGTACTTACTTTCATACATGTTACAACTATATGAGTTAGCCTGAACAACTGCCATTACGGTAAACAGTTCACTGTACTTTCTCTCACACACGTTACAACTATATGAGTTAGCATGAAGAACTGCCATTACGGTAAACAGTTCACTGTACTTACTTTCATACATGTTACAACTATATGAGTTAGCCTGAACAACTGCCATTACGGTAAACAGTTCACTGTACTTTCTCTCACACACGTTACAACTATATGAGTTAGCATGAACAACTACCATTACGGTAAACAGTTCGCTGTACTTACTCTCACACACGTTACAACTATATGAGTTAGCATGAACAAGTGCCATTATGGTAAACAGTTCGCTGTACTTAATCTCAGACATGTTACAACTATATGAGTTAGCATGAACAACTGCCATTACGGTAAACAGTTCGCTGTACTTACTCTCACACACGTTACAACTATATGAGTTAGGAGGAACAACTGTCATTACGTTAAACAGTTCACTGTACTTACTCTCATACATGTTACAACTACATGAGTTAGCATGAACAACTGCCATTACAGTAAACAGTTCACTGTACTTACTCTCACAACACATTACAACTATATGAGTTAGCATGAACAACTGCCATTACGGTACACAGTTCACTTTACTTACTCTCACACACATTACAACTATATTATTTAGCATGAAAAACTGCCATTACGGTAAACAGTTCACTGTATTTACTCTCACAACACGTTACAATTATATTAGTTAGCATGAACAACTGCCATTACGGTAAACAGTTCACTGTACTTACTTTCATACATGTTACAACTATATGAGTTAGCATGAACAACTGCAATTACGGTAAACAGTTCACTGTACTTACGCTCACAACGCGTTACAACTATATGAGTTAGCCTGAACAACTGCCATTACGATAAACCGTTCACTGTACTTACTCTCATACATGTTACAACTATATGAGTTAGCATGAACAACTGCCATTACGGTAAACAGTTCACTCTACTTACTCTCACACACATTACAACTATATTATTTAGCCAGAACAACTGCCATTACGGTAAACAGTTCACTGTACTTACGCTCATACACGTTACACCTATATGAGATAGCATGAACAACTGCCATTACGGTAAACAGTTCACTGTACTTACTCTCATACATGTTACAACTATATGAGTTAGCATGAACAACTGCAATTACGGTAAACAGTTCACTGTACTTACACTCACAATGCGTTACAACTATATGAGTTAGCCTGAACAACTGCCATTACGATAAACCGTTCACTGTACTTACTCTCACACACGTTACAACTATATGAGTTAGCATGAACAACTGCCATTACGGTAAAGAGTTCACTGTACTTCCTCTCACACATGTTACAACTATATGAGTTAGGAGGAACAACTGCCATTACGTTAAACAGTTCACTCTACTTACTCTCATACATGTTACAACTATATGAGTTAGCATGAACAACTGCCATTACGGTAAACAGTTCACTGTACTTACTCTCACAACACATTACAACTATATGAGTTAGCATGAACAACTGCCATTACGGTAAACAGTTCACTGTACTTACTCACACAACACGTTACAACTACATGAGTTAGCATGAACAACTGCCATTACGGTAAACAGTTCGCTGTACTTACTCTCACACACGTTACAACTATATGAGTTAGCATGAACAACTGCCCTTACGGTAAAGAGTTCACTGTACTTCCTCTCACACATGTTACAACTATATGAGTTAGGAGGAACAACTGCCATTACGTTAAACAGTTCACTCTACTTACTCTCATACATGTTACAACTATATGAGTTAGCATGAACAACTGCCATTACGGTAAACAGTTCACTGTACTTACTCTCACAACACATTACAACTATATGAGTTAGCATGAACAACTGCCATTACGGTAAACAGTTCACTGTACTTACTCACACAACACGTTACAACTACATGAGTTAGCATGAACAACTGCCATTACGGTAAACAGTTCGCTGTACTTACTCTCACAACACGTTACACCTATATTAGTTAGCATGAAGAACTGCCATTACGGTAAACAGTTCACTGTACTTACTTTCATACATGTTACAACTATATGAGTTAGCCTGAACAACTGCCATTACGGTAAACAGTTCACTGTACTTTCTCTCACACACGTTACAACTATATGAGTTAGCATGAACAACTACCATTACGGTAAACAGTTCGCTGTACTTACTCTCACACACGTTACAACTATATGAGTTAGCATGAACAAGTGCCATTATGGTAAACAGTTCGCTGTACTTAATCTCAGACATGTTACAACTATATGAGTTAGCATGAACAACTGCCATTACGGTAAACAGTTCGCTGTAATTACTCTCACGCACGTTACAACTATATGAGTTAGCATGAACAACTGCCATTACGGTAAAGAGTTCACTGTACTTCCTCTCACACATGTTACAACTATATGAGTTAGGAGGAACAACTGCCATTACGTTAAACAGTTCACTCTACTTACTCTCATACATGTTACAACTATATTATTTAGCATGAAAAACTGCCATTACGGTAAACAGTTCACTGTATTTACTCTCACAACACGTTACAACTATATTAGTTAGCATGAACAACTGCCATTACGGTAAACAGTTCACTGTACTTACTTTCATACATGTTACAACTATATGAGTTAGCATGAACAACTGCAATTACGGTAAACAGTTCACTGTACTTACGCTCACAACGCGTTACAACTATATGAGTTAGCCTGAACAACTGCCATTACGATAAACCGTTCACTGTACTTACTCTCATACATGTTACAACTATATGAGTTAGCATGAACAACTGCCATTACGGTAAACAGTTCACTCTACTTACTCTCACACACATTACAACTATATTATTTAGCATGAACAACTGCCATCACGGTAAACAGTTCACTGTACTTTCTCTCACACACGTTACAACTATATGAGTTAGCATGAACAACTACCATTACGGTAAACAGTTCACTGTACTTACACTCATACACGTTACACCTATATGAGTTAGCATGAACAACTGCCATTACGGTAAACCGTTCACTGTAATTAGGTTCACACACGTTACATATATATGAGTTAGCATGAACAACTGCAATTACGGTAAACAGTTCACTGTACTTACGCTCACAACGCGTTACAACTATATGAGTTAGCCTGAACAACTGCCATTACGATAAACCGTTCACTGTACTTACTCTCACACACGTTACAACTATATGAGTTAGCATGAACAACTGCCATTACGGTAAAGAGTTCACTGTACTTACTCTCCCACACGTTACAACTATATGAGTTAGCATGAACAACTGCCATTACGGTAAAGAGTTCACTGTACTTCCTCTCACACATGTTACAACTATATGAGTTAGGAGGAACAACTGCCATTACGTTAAACAGTTCACTCTACTTCCTCTCATACATGTTACAACTATATGAGTTAGCATGAACAACTGCCATTAGGTAAACAGTTCACTGTACTTACTCTCACAACACATTACAACTATATGAGTTATCATGAACAACTGCCATTACGGTAAACAGTTCACTGTACTTACTTTCATACATGTTACAACTATATGAGTTAGCCTGAACAACTGCCATTACGGTAAACAGTTCACTGTACTTTCTCTCACAAACGTTACAACTATATGAGTTAGCATGAAGAACTGCCATTACGGTAAACAGTTCACTGTACTTACTTTCATACATGTTACAACTATATGAGTTAGCCTGAACAACTGCCATTACGGTAAACAGTTCACTGTACTTTCTCTCACACACGTTACAACTATATGAGTTAGCAAGAACAACTACCATTACGGTAAACAGTTCACTGTACTTACGCTCATACACGTTACACCTATATGAGTTAGCATGAACAACTGCCATTACGGTAAACAGTTCATTGTACTTACTCTCATACATGTTACAACTATATGAGTTAGCATGAACAACTGCAATTATGGTAAACAGTTCACTGTACTTACGCTCACAATGCGTTACAACTATATGAGTTAGCCTGAACAACTGCCATTACGATAAACCGTTCACTGTACTTACTCTCACACACGTTACAACTATATGAGTTAGCATGAACAACTGCCATTACGGTAAAAAGTTCACTGTACTTCCTCTCACACATGTTACAACTATATGAGTTAGCATGAGCAAATGCCCTTACGGTAAACAGTTCGCTGTACTTACTCTCACACACGTTACAACTATATGAGTTAGCATGAACAAGTGCCATTATGGTAAACAGTTCGCTGTACTTACTCTCAGACATGTTACAACTATATGAGTTAGCATGAACAACTGCCATTACGGTAAACAGTTCGCTGTATTTACTCTCAAACACGTTACAACTATATGAGTTAGCATGAACAACTGCCATTACGGTAAAGAGTTCACTGTACTTCCTCTCACACATGTTACAACTATATGAGTTAGGAGGAACAACTGCCATTACGTTAAACAGTTCACTCTACTTACTCTCATGCATGTTACAACTATATGAGTTAGCATGAACAACTGCCATTACGGTAAACAGTTCACTGTACTTACTCTCACAACACATTACAACTATATGAGTTAGCATGAACAACTGCCATTACGGTAAACAGTTCACTGTACTTACTTTCATACATGTTACAACTATATGAGTTAGCATGAACAACTGCAATTACGGTAAACAGTTCACTGTACTTACGCTCACAACGCGTTACAACTATATGAGTTAGCCTGAACAACTGCCATTACGATAAACCGTTCACTGTACTTACTCTCATACATGTTACAACTATATGAGTTAGCATGAACAACTGCCATTACGGTAAACAGTTCACTCTACTTACTCTCACACACATTACAACTATATTATTTAGCATGAACAACTGCCATCACGGTAAACAGTTCACTGTACTTTCTCTCACACACGTTACAACTATATGAGTTAGCATGAACAACTACCATTACGGTAAACAGTTCACTGTACTTACACTCATACACGTTACACCTATATGAGTTAGCATGAACAACTGCCATTACGATAAACAGTTCACTGTACTTACTCTCACACACGTTACAACTATATGAGTTAGCATGAACAACTGCCATTACGGTAAAGAGTTCACTGTACTTACTCTCACACACGTTACAACTATATGAGTTAGCATGAACAACTGCCATTACGGTAAAGAGTTCACTGTACTTCCTCTCACACATGTTACAACAATATGAGTTAGGAGGAACAACTGCCATTACGTTAAACAGTTCACTCTACTTCCTCTCATACATGTTACAACTATATGAGTTAGCATGAACAACTGCCATTACGGTAAACAGTTCACTGTACTTACTCTCACAACACATTACAACTATATGAGTTAGCATGAACAACTGCCATTACGGTAAACAGTTCACTGTACTTACTTTCATACATGTTACAACTATATGAGTTAGCCTGAACAACTGCCAATACGGTAAACAGTTCACTGTACTTTCTCTCACACACGTTACAACTATATGAGTTAGCAAGAACAACTACCATTACGGTAAACAGTTCACTGTACTTACGCTCATACACGTTACACCTATATGAGTTAGCATGAACAACTGCCATTACGGTAAACAGTTCACTGTACTTACTCTCATACATGTTACAACTATATGAGTTAGCATGAACAACTGCAATTATGGTAAACTGTTCACTGTACGTACGCTCACAATGCGTTACAACTATATGAGTTAGCCTGAACAACTGCCATTACGATAAACCGTTCACTGTACTTACTCTCACACACGTTACAACTATATGAGTTAGCATGAACAACTGCCATTACGGTAAAGAGTTCACTGTACTTCCTCTCACACATGTTACAACTATATGAGTTAGGAGGAACAACTGCCATTACGTTAAACAGTTCACTCTACTTAATCTCATACATTTTACAACTATATGAGTTAGCATGAGCAACTGCCCTTACGGTAAACAGTTCGCTGTACTTACTCTCACACACGTTACAACTATATGAGTTAGCATGAACAAGTGCCATTATGGTAAACAGTTCGCTGTACTTACTCTCAGACATGTTACAACTATATGAGTTAGCATGAACAACTGCCATTACGGTATACAGTTCGCTGTATTTACTCTCACACACGTTACAACTATATGAGTTAGCATGAACAACTGCCATTACGGTAAAGAGTTCACTGTACTTCCTCTCACACATGTTACAACTATATGAGTTAGGAGGAACAACTGCCATTACGTTAAACAGTTCACTCTACTTACTCTCATGCATGTTACAACTATATGAGTTAGCATGAACAACTGCCATTACGGTAAACAGTTCACTGTACTTACTCTCACAACACATTACAACTATATGAGTTAGCATGAACAACTGCCATTACGGTAAACAGTTCACTGTACTTACTCACACAACACGTTACAACTACATGAGTTAGCATGAACAACTGCCATTACGGTAAACAGTTCGCTGTACTTACTCTCACAACAAGTTACAACTATATTAGTTAGCATGAACAACTGCCATTACGGTAAACAGTTCACTGTACTTACTTTCATACATGTTACAACTATATGAGTTAGCCTGAACAACTGCCGTTACGGTAAACAGTTCACTGTACTTTCTCTCACACACGTTACAACTATATGAGTTAGCATGAACAACTACCACTACAGTAAACAGTTCACTGTACTTACGCTCATACACGTTACACCTATATGAGTTAGCATGAACAACTGCCATTACGGTAAACAGTTCACTGTACTTACTCTCATACATGTTACAACTATATGAGTTAGCATGAACAACTGCAATTACGGTAAACAATTCACTGTACTTACGCTCACAATGCGTTACAACTATGTGAGTTAGCCTGAACAACTGCCATTACGATAAACCGTTCACTGTACTTACTCTCACACACGTTACAACTATATGAATTAGCATGAACAACTGCCATTACGGTAAAGAGTTCACTGTTCTTCCTCTCACACATGTTACAACTATATGAGTTAGGAGGAACAACTGCCATTACGTTAAACAGTTCACTCTACTTACTCTCATACATTTTACAACTATATGAATTAGCATGAACAACTGCCGTTACGGTAAACAGTTCACTGTACTTTCTCTCACACACGTTACAACTATATGAGTTAGCATGAACAACTACCACTACAGTAAACAGTTCACTGTACTTACGCTCATACACGTTACACCTATATGAGTTAGCATGAACAACTGCCATTACGGTAAACAGTTCACTGTACTTACTCTCATACATGTTACAACTATATGAGTTAGCATGAACAACTGCAATTACGGTAAACAATTCACTGTACTTACGCTCACAATGCGTTACAACTATGTGAGTTAGCCTGAACAACTGCCATTACGATAAACCGTTCACTGTACTTACTCTCACACACGTTACAACTATATGAGTTAGCATGAACAACTGCCATTACGGTAAAGAGTTCACTGTACTTCCTCTCACACATGTTACAACTATATGAGTTAGGAGGAACAACTGCCATTACGTTAAACAGTTCACTCTACTTAATCTCATACATTTTACAACTATATGAGTTAGCATGAGCAACTGCCCTTACGGTAAACAGTTCGCTGTACTTACTCTCACACACGTTACAACTATATGAGTTAGCATGAACAAGTGCCATTATGGTAAACAGTTCGCTGTACTTACTCTCAGACATGTTACAACTATATGAGTTAGCATGAACAACTGCCATTACGGTATACAGTTCGCTGTATTTACTCTCACACACGTTACAACTATATGAGTTAGCATGAACAACTGCCATTACGGTAAAGAGTTCACTGTACTTCCTCTCACACATGTTACAACTATATGAGTTAGGAGGAACAACTGCCATTACGTTAAACAGTTCACTCTACTTACTCTCATGCATGTTACAACTATATGAGTTAGCATGAACAACTGCCATTACGGTAAACAGTTCACTGTACTTACTCTCACAACACATTACAACTATATGAGTTAGCATGAACAACTGCCATTACGGTAAACAGTTCACTGTACTTACTCACACAACACGTTACAACTACATGAGTTAGCATGAACAACTGCCATTACGGTAAACAGTTCGCTGTACTTACTCTCACAACAAGTTACAACTATATTAGTTAGCATGAACAACTGCCATTACGGTAAACAGTTCACTGTACTTACTTTCATACATGTTACAACTATATGAGTTAGCCTGAACAACTGCCGTTACGGTAAACAGTTCACTGTACTTTCTCTCACACACGTTACAACTATATGAGTTAGCATGAACAACTACCACTACAGTAAACAGTTCACTGTACTTACGCTCATACACGTTACACCTATATGAGTTAGCATGAACAACTGCCATTACGGTAAACAGTTCACTGTACTTACTCTCATACATGTTACAACTATATGAGTTAGCATGAACAACTGCAATTACGGTAAACAATTCACTGTACTTACGCTCACAATGCGTTACAACTATGTGAGTTAGCCTGAACAACTGCCATTACGATAAACCGTTCACTGTACTTACTCTCACACACGTTACAACTATATGAATTAGCATGAACAACTGCCATTACGGTAAAGAGTTCACTGTTCTTCCTCTCACACATGTTACAACTATATGAGTTAGGAGGAACAACTGCCATTACGTTAAACAGTTCACTCTACTTACTCTCATACATTTTACAACTATATGAATTAGCATGAACAACTGCCGTTACGGTAAACAGTTCACTGTACTTTCTCTCACACACGTTACAACTATATGAGTTAGCATGAACAACTACCACTACAGTAAACAGTTCACTGTACTTACGCTCATACACGTTACACCTATATGAGTTAGCATGAACAACTGCCATTACGGTAAACAGTTCACTGTACTTACTCTCATACATGTTACAACTATATGAGTTAGCATGAACAACTGCAATTACGGTAAACAATTCACTGTACTTACGCTCACAATGCGTTACAACTATGTGAGTTAGCCTGAACAACTGCCATTACGATAAACCGTTCACTGTACTTACTCTCACACACGTTACAACTATATGAATTAGCATGAACAACTGCCATTACGGTAAAGAGTTCACTGTTCTTCCTCTCACACATGTTACAACTATATGAGTTAGGAGGAACAACTGCCATTACGTTAAACAGTTCACTCTACTTACTCTCATACATTTTACAACTATATGAATTAGCATGAACAACTGCCCTTATGGTAAACAGCTCGCTGTACTTACTCTCACACACGTTACAACTATATGAGTTAGCATGAACAACTGCCATTACGGTAAACAGTTCACTGTACTTACGCTCACAACGCGTTACAACTATATGAGTTAGCCTGAACAACTGCCATTACGATAAACCGTTCACTGTACTTACTCTCACACACGTTACAACTATATGAGTTAGCATGAACAACTGCCATTACGGTAAAGAGTTCACTGTACTTCCTCTCACACATGTTACAACTATATGAGTTAGGAGGAACAACTGCCATTACGTTAAACAGTTCACTCTACTTACTCTCATACATGTTACAACTATATGAGTTAGCATGAACAACTGCCATTACGGTAAACAGTTCACTGTACTTACTCTCACAACACATTACAACTATATGAGTTAGCATGAACAACTGCCATTACGGTAAACAGTTCACTGTACTTACTTTCATACATGTTACAACTATATGAGTTAGCCTGAACAACTGCCATTACGGTAAACAGTTCACTGTACTTTCTCTCACACACGTTACAACTATATGAGTTAGCATGAAGAACTGCCATTACGGTAAACAGTTCACTGTACTTACTTTCATACATGTTACAACTATATGAGTTAGCCTGAACAACTGCCATTACGGTAAACAGTTCACTGTACTTTCTCTCACACACGTTACAACTATATGAGTTAGCAAGAACAACTACCATTACGGTAAACAGTTCACTGTACTTACGCTCATACACGTTACACCTATATGAGTTAGCATGAACAACTGCCATTACGGTAAACAGTTCACTGTACTTACTCTCATACATGTTACAACTATATGAGTTAGCATGACATCTGCAATTATGGTAAACAGTTCACTGTACTTACGCTCACAATGCGTTACAACTATATGAGTTAGCCTGAACAACTGCCATTACGATAAACCGTTCACTGTACTTACTCTCACACACGTTACAACTATATGAGTTAGCATGAACAACTGCCATTACGGTAAAGAGTTCACTGTACTTCCTCTCACACATGTTACAACTATATGAGTTAGGAGGAACAACTGCCATTACGTTAAACAGTTCACTCTACTTAATCTCATACATTTTACAACTATATGAATTAGCATGAACAACTGCCCTTATGGTAAACAGCTCGCTGTACTTACTCTCACACACGTTACAACTATATGAGTTAGCATGAGCAACTGCCCTTACGGTAAACAGTTCGCTGTACTTACTCTCACACACGTTACAACTATATGAGTTAGCATGAACAAGTGCCATTATGGTAAACAGTTCGCTGTACTTACTCTCAGACATGTTACAACTATATGAGTTAGCATGAACAACTGCCATTACGGTAAACAGTTCGCTGTACTTACTCTCACACACGTTACAACTATATGAGTTAGCATGAACAACTGCCATTACGGTAAAGAGTTCACTGTACTTCCTCTCACACATGTTACAACTATATGAGTTAGGAGGAACAACTGCCATTACGTTAAACAGTTCACTCTACTTACTCTCATGCATGTTACAACTATATGAGTTAGCATGAACAACTGCCATTACGGTAAACAGTTCACTGTACTTACTCTCACAACACATTACAACTATATGAGTTAGCATGAACAACTGCCATTACGGTAAACAGTTCACTGTACTTACTCACACAACACGTTACAACTACATGAGTTAGCATGAACAACTGCCATTACGGTAAACAGTTCGCTGTACTTACTCTCACAACAAGTTACAACTATATTAGTTAGCATGAACAACTGCCATTACGGTAAACAGTTCACTGTACTTACTTTCATACATGTTACAACTATATGAGTTAGCCTGAACAACTGCCATTACGGTAAACAGTTCACTGTACTTTCTCTCACACACGTTACAACTATATGAGTTAGCATGAACAACTACCACTACTGTAAACAGTTCACTGTACTTACGCTCATACACGTTACACCTATATGAGTTAGCATAAACAACTGCCATTACGGTAAACAGTTCACTGTACTTACTCTCATACATGTTACAACTATATGAGTTAGCATGAACAACTGCAATTACGGTAAAAAATTCACTGTACGTACGCTCACAATGCGTTACAACTATATGAGTTAGCCTGAACAACTGCCATTACGATAAACCGTTCACTGTACTTACTCTCACACACGTTACAACTATATGAATTAGCATGAACAACTGCCATTACGGTAAAGAGTTCACTGTACTTCCTCTCACACATGTTACAACTATATGAGTTAGGAGGAACAACTGCCATTACGTTAAACAGTTCACTCTACTTACTCTCATACATTTTACAACTATATGAATTAGCATGAACAACTGCCCTTATGGTAAACAGCTCGCTGTACTTACTCTCACACACGTTACTACTATATGAGTTAGCATGAACAACTGCCATTACGGTAAACAGTTCACTGTACTTACGCTCACAACGCGTTACAACTATATGAGCTAGCCTGAACAACTGCCATTACGATAAACCGTTCACTGTACTTACTCTCACACACGTTACAACTATATGAGTTAGCATGAACAACTGCCATTACGGTAAAGAGTTCACTGTACTTACGCTCATACACGTTACACCTATATGAGTTAGCATGAACAACTGCCATTACGGTAAACCGTTCACTGTAATTAGGTTCACACACGTTACATATATATGAGTTAGCATGAACAACTGCAATTACGGTAAACAGTTCACTGTACTTACGCTCACAACGCGTTACAACTATATGAGTTAGCCTGAACAACTGCCATTACGATAAACCGTTCACTGTACTTACTCTCACACACGTTACAACTATATGAGTTAGCATGATCAACTGCCATTACGGTAAAGAGTTCACTGTACTTCCTCTCACACATGTTACAACTATATGAGTTAGGAGGAACAACTGCCATTACGTTAAACAGTTCACTCTACTTACTCTCATACATGTTACAACTATATGAGTTAGCATGAACAATTGCCATTACGGTAAACAGTTCACTGTACTTACTCTCACAACACATTACAACTATATGAGTTAGCATGAACAACTGCCATTACGGTAAACAGTTCACTGTACTTACTTTCATACATGTTACAACTATATGAGTTAGCCTGAACAACTGCCATTACGGTAAACAGTTCACTGTACTTTCTCTCACACACGTTACAACTATATGAGTTAGCATGAAGAACTGCCATTACGGTAAACAGTTCACTGTACTTACTTTCATACATGTTACAACTATATGAGTTAGCCTGAACAACTGCCATTACGGTAAACAGTTCACTGTACTTTCTCTCACACACGTTACAACTATATGAGTTAGCAAGAACAACTACCATTACGGTAAACAGTTCACTGTACTTACGCTCATACACGTTACACCTATATGAGTTAGCATGAACAACTGCCATTACGGTAAACAGTTCACTGTACTTACTCTCATACATGTTACAACTATATGAGTTAGCATGACATCTGCAATTATGGTAAACAGTTCACTGTACTTACGCTCACAATGCGTTACAACTATATGAGTTAGCCTGAACAACTGCCATTACGATAAACCGTTCACTGTACTTACTCTCACACACGTTACAACTATATGAGTTAGCATGAACAACTGCCATTACGGTAAAGAGTTCACTGTACTTCCTCTCAGACATGTTACAACTATATGAGTTAGCATGAACAACTGCCATTACGGTAAACAGTTCGCTGTACTTACTCTCACACACGTTACAACTATATGAGTTAGCATGAACAACTGCCATTACGGTAAAGAGTTCACTGTACTTCCTCTCACACATGTTACAACTATATGAGTTAGGAGGAACAACTGCCATTACGTTAAACAGTTCACTCTACTTACTCTCATGCATGTTACAACTATATGAGTTAGCATGAACAACTGCCATTACGGTAAACAGTTCACTGTACTTACTCTCACAACACATTACAACTATATGAGTTAGCATGAACAACTGCCATTACGGTAAACAGTTCACTGTACTTACTCACACAACACGTTACAACTACATGAGTTAGCATGAACAACTGCCATTACGGTAATAAGTTCGCTGTACTTACTCTCACAACAAGTTACAACTATATTAGTTAGCATGAACAACTGCCATTACGGTAAACAGTTCACTGTACTTACTTTCATACATGTTACAACTATATGAGTTAGCCTGAACAACTGCCATTACGGTAAACAGTTCACTGTACTTTCTCTCACACACGTTACAACTATATGAGTTAGCATGAACAACTACCACTACTGTAAACAGTTCACTGTACTTACGCTCATACACGTTACACCTATATGAGTTAGCATAAACAACTGCCATTACGGTAAACAGTTCACTGTACTTACTCTCATACATGTTACAACTATATGAGTTAGCATGAACAACTGCAATTACGGTAAAAAATTCACTGTACGTACGCTCACAATGCGTTACAACTATATGAGTTAGCCTGAACAACTGCCATTACGATAAACCGTTCACTGTACTTACTCTCACACACGTTACAACTATATGAATTAGCATGAACAACTGCCATTACGGTAAAGAGTTCACTGTACTTCCTCTCACACATGTTACAACTATATGAGTTAGGAGGAACAACTGCCATTACGTTAAACAGTTCACTCTACTTACTCTCATACATTTTACAACTATATGAATTAGCATGAACAACTGCCCTTATGGTAAACAGCTCGCTGTACTTACTCTCACACACGTTACAACTATATGAGTTAGCATGAACAACTGCCATTACGGTAAACAGTTCACTGTACTTACGCTCACAACGCGTTACAACTATATGAGCTAGCCTGAACAACTGCCATTACGATAAACCGTTCACTGTACTTACTCTCACACACGTTACAACTATATGAGTTAGCATGAACAACTGCCATTACGGTAAAGAGTTCACTGTACTTACGCTCATACACGTTACACCTATATGAGTTAGCATGAACAACTGCCATTACGGTAAACCGTTCACTGTAATTAGGTTCACACACGTTACATATATATGAGTTAGCATGAACAACTGCAATTACGGTAAACAGTTCACTGTACTTACGCTCACAACGCGTTACAACTATATGAGTTAGCCTGAACAACTGCCATTACGATAAACCGTTCACTGTACTTACTCTCACACACGTTACAACTATATGAGTTAGCATGAACAACTGCCATTACGGTAAAGAGTTCACTGTACTTACTCTCACACACGTTACAACTATATGAGTTAGCATGAACAACTGCCATTACGGTAAAGAGTTCACTGTACTTCCTCTCACACATGTTACAACTATATGAGTTAGGAGGAACAACTGCCATTACGTTAAACAGTTCACTCTACTTCCTCTCATACATGTTACAACTATATGAGTTAGCATGAACAACTGCCATTACGGTAAACAATTCACTGTACTTACTCTCACAACACATTACAACTATATGAGTTAGCATGAACAACTGCCATTACGGTAAACAGTTCACTGTACTTACTTTCATACATGTTACAACTATATGAGTTAGCCTGAACAACTGCCATTACGGTAAACAGTTCACTGTACTTTCTCTCACACACGTTACAACTATATGAGTTAGCATGAAGAACTGCCATTACGGTAAACAGTTCACTGTACTTACTTTCATACATGTTACAACTATATGAGTTAGCCTGAACAACTGCCATTACGGTAAACAGTTCACTGTACTTTCTCTCACACACGTTACAACTATATGAGTTAGCAAGAACAACTACCATTACGGTAAACAGTTCACTGTACTTACGCTCATACACGTTACACCTATATGAGTTAGCATGAACAACTGCCATTACGGTAAACAGTTCACTGTACTTACTCTCATACATGTTACAACTATATGAGTTAGCATGAACAACTGCAATTACGGTAAACAATTCACTGTACTTACGCTCACACATGTTACAACTATATGAGTTAGGAGGAACAACTGCCATTACGTTAAACAGTTCACTCTACTTAATCTCATACATTTTACAACTATATGAATTAGCATGAACAACTGCCCTTATGGTAAACAGCTCGCTGTACTTACTCTCACACACGTTACAACTATATGAGTTAGCATGAGCAACTGCCCTTACGGTAAACAGTTCGCTGTACTTACTCTCACACACGTTACAACTATATGAGTTAGCATGAACAAGTGCCATTATGGTAAACAGTTCGCTGTACTTACTCTCAGACATGTTACAACTATATGAGTTAGCATGAACAACTGCCATTACGGTAAACAGTTCGCTGTACTTACTCTCACACACGTTACAACTATATGAGTTAGCATGAACAACTGCCATTACGGTAAAGAGTTCACTGTACTTCCTCTCACACATGTTACAACTATATGAGTTAGGAGGAACAACTGCCATCACGTTAAACAGTTCACTCTACTTACTCTCATGCATGTTACAACTATATGAGTTAGCATGAACAACTGCCATTACGGTAAACAGTTCACTGTACTTACTCTCACAACACATTACAACTATATGAGTTAGCATGAACAACTGCCAATACGGTAAACAGTTCACTGTACTTACTCACACAACACGTTACAACTACATGAGTTAGCATGAACAACTGCAATTACGGTAAAAAGTTCGCTGTACTTACTCTCACAACAAGTTACAACTATATTAGTTAGCATGAACAACTGCCATTACGGTAAACAGTTCACTGTACTTACTTTCATACATGTTACAACTATATGAGTTAGCCTGAACAACTGCCATTACGGTAAACAGTTCACTGTACTTTCTCTCACACACGTTACAACTATATGAGTTAGCATGAACAACTACCACTACAGTAAACAGTTCACTGTACTTACGCTCATACACGTTACACCTATATGAGTTAGCATAAACAACTGCCATTACGGTAAACAGTTCACTGTACTTACTCTCATACATGTTACAACTATATGAGTTAGCATGAACAACTGCAATTACGGTAAACAATTCACTGTACTTACGCTCACAATGCGTTACAACTATATGAGTTAGCCTGAACAACTGCCATTACGATAAACCGTTCACTGTACTTACTCTCACACACGTTACAACTATATGAATTAGCATGAACAACTGCCATTACGGTAAAGAGTTCACTGTACTTCCTCTCACACATGTTACAACTATTTGGGTTAGGAGGAACAACTGCCATTACGTTAAACAGTTCACTCTACTTACTCTCATACATTTTACAACTATATGAATTAGCATGAACAACTGCCCTTATGGTAAACAGCTCGCTGTACTTACTCTCACACACGTTACAACTATATGAGTTAGCATGAACAACTGCCATTACGGTAAACAGTTCACTGTACTTACGCTCACAACGCGTTACAACTATATGAGTTAGCCTGAACAACTGCCATTACGATAAACCGTTCACTGTACTTACTCTCACACACGTTACAACTATATGAGTTAGCATGAACAACTGCCATTACGGTAAAGAGTTCACTGTACTTCCTCTCACACATGTTACAACTATATGAGTTAGGAGGAACAACTGCCATTACGTTAAACAGTTCACTCTACTTACTCTCATACATGTTACAACTATATGAGTTAGCATGAACAACTGCCATTACGGTAAACAGTTCACTGTACTTACTCTCACAACACATTACAACTATATGAGTTAGCATGAACAACTGCCATTACGGTAAACAGTTCACTCTACTTACTCTCACACACATTACAACTATATTATTTAGCATGAAAAACTGCCATTACGGTAAACAGTTCACTGTATTTACTCTCACAACACGTTACAACTATATTAGTTAGCATGAACAACTGCCATTACGGTAAACAGTTCACTGTACTTACTTTCATACATGTTACAACTATATGAGTTAGCATGAACAACTGCAATTACGGTAAACAGTTCACTGTACTTACGCTCACAACGCGTTACAACTATATGAGTTAGCCTGAACAACTGCCATTACGATAAACCGTTCACTGTACTTACTCTCATACATGTTACAACTATATGAGTTAGCATGAACAACTGCCATTACGGTAAACAGTTCACTCTACTTACTCTCACACACATTACAACTATATTATTTAGCATGAACAACTGCCATTACGGTAAACAGTTCACTGTACTTTCTCTCACACACGTTACAACTATATGAGTTAGTATGAACAACTACCATTACGGTAAACAGTTCACTGTACTTACGCTCATACACGTTACACCTATATGAGTTAGCATGAACAACTGCCATTACGGTAAACCGTTCACTGTAATTAGGTTCACACACGTTACATATATATGAGTTAGCATGAACAACTGCAATTATGGTAAACAGTTCACTGTACTTACGCTCACAACGCGTTACAACTATATGAGTTAGCCTGAACAACTGCCATTACGATAAACCGTTCACTGTACTTACTCTCACACACGTTACAACTATATGAATTAGCATGAACAACTGCCATTACGGTAAAGAGTTCACTGTACTTCCTCTCACACATGTTACAACTATATGAGTTAGGAGGAACAACTGCCATTACGTTAAACAGTTCACTCTACTTACTCTCATACATTTTACAACTATATGAATTAGCATGAACAACTGCCCTTATGGTAAACAGCTCGCTGTACTTACTCTCACACACGTTACAACTATATGAGTTAGCATGAACAACTGCCATTACGGTAAACAGTTCACTGTACTTACGCTCACAACGCGTTACAACTATATGAGTTAGCCTGAACAACTGCCATTACGATAAACCGTTCACTGTACTTACTCTCACACACGTTACAACTATATGAGTTAGCATGAACAACTGCCATTACGGTAAAGAGTTCACTGTACTTCCTCTCACACATGTTACAACTATATGAGTTAGGAGGAACAACTGCCATTACGTTAAACAGTTCACTCTACTTACTCTCATACATGTTACAACTATATGAGTTAGCATGAACAACTGCCATTACGGTAAACAGTTCACTCTACTTACTCTCACAACACATTACAACTATATGAGTTAGCATGAACAACTGCCATTACGGTAAACAGTTCACTCTACTTACTCTCACACACATTACAACTATATTATTTAGCATGAAAAACTGCCATTACGGTAAACAGTTCACTGTATTTACTCTCACAACACGTTACAACTATATTAGTTAGCATGAACAACTGCCATTACGGTAAACAGTTCACTGTACTTACTTTCATACATGTTACAACTATATGAGTTACCATGAACAACTGCAATTACGGTAAACAGTTCACTGTACTTACGCTCACAACGCGTTACAACTATATGAGTTAGCCTGAACAACTGCCATTACGATAAACCGTTCACTGTACTTACTCTCATACATGTTACAACTATATGAGTTAGCATGAACAACTGCCATTACGGTAAACAGTTCACTCTACTTACTCTCACACACATTACAACTATATTATTTAGCATGAACAACTGCCATTACGGTAAACAGTTCACTGTACTTTCTCTCACTCACGTTACAACTATATGAGTTAGTATGAACAACTACCATTACGGTAAACAGTTCACTGTACTTACGCTCATACACGTTACACCTATATGAGTTAGCATGAACAACTGCCATTACGGTAAACCGTTCACTGTAATTAGGTTCACACACGTTACATATATATGAGTTAGCATGAAGAACTGCCATTACGGTAAACAGTTCACTGTACTTACTTTCATACATGTTACAACTATATGAGTTAGCCTGAACAACTGCCATTACGGTAAACAGTTCACTGTACTTTCTCTCACACACGTTACAACTATATGAGTTAGCAAAAACAACTACCATTACGGTAAACAGTTCACTGTACTTACGCTCATACACGTTACAACTATATGAGTTAGCATGAACAACTGCCATTACGGTAAACAGTTCACTGTACTTACTCTCATACATGTTACAACTATATGAGTTAGCATGAACAACTGCAATTATGGTAAACAGTTCACTGTACTTACGCTCACAATGCGTTACAACTATATGAGTTAGCCTGAACAACTGCCATTACGATAAACCGTTCACTGTACTTACTCTCACACACGTTACAACTATATGAGTTAGCATGAACAACTGCCATTACGGTAAAGAGTTCACTGTACTTCCTCTCACACATGTTACAACTATATGAGTTAGGAGGAACAACTGCCATTACGTTAAACAGTTCACTCTACTTAATCTCATACATTTTACAACTATATGAATTAGCATGAACAACTGCCCTTATGGTAAACAGCTCGCTGTACTTACTCTCACAACAAGTTACAACTATATTAGTTAGCATGAACAACTGCCATTACGGTAAACAGTTCACTGTACTTACTTTCATACATGTTACAACTATATGAGTTAGCCTGAACAACTGCCATTACGGTAAACAGTTCACTGTACTTTCTCTCACACACGTTACAACTATATGAGTTAGCATGAACAACTACCACTACAGTAAACAGTTCACTGTACTTACGCTCATACACGTTACACCTATATGAGTTAGCATAAACAACTGCCATTACGGTAAACAGTTCACTGTACTTACTCTCATACATGTTACAACTATATGAGTTAGCATGAACAACTGCAATTACGGTAAACAATTCACTGTACTTACGCTCACAATGCGTTACAACTATATGAGTTAGCCTGAACAACTGCCATTACGATAAACCGTTCACTGTACTTACTCTCACACACGTTACAACTATATGAATTAGCATGAACAACTGCCATTACGGTAAAGAGTTCACTGTACTTCCTCTCACACATGTTACAACTATATGAGTTAGGAGGAACAACTGCCATTACGTTAAACAGTTCACTCTACTTACTCTCATACATTTTACAACTATATGAATTAGCATGAACAACTGCCCTTATGGTAAACAGCTCGCTGTACTTACTCTCACACACGTTACAACTATATGAGTTAGCATGAACAACTGCCATTACGGTAAACAGTTCACTGTACTTACGCTCACAACGCGTTACAACTATATGAGTTAGGAGGAACAAC
This sequence comes from Lampris incognitus, assembly GCF_029633865.1. Classification (NCBI taxonomy): domain Eukaryota; kingdom Metazoa; phylum Chordata; class Actinopteri; order Lampriformes; family Lampridae; genus Lampris; species Lampris incognitus. Next base: position 62,582,487 of record NC_079211.1, on the reverse strand, counting down.
TGCCATTACGTTAAACAGTTCACTCTACTTACTCTCATACATGTTACAACTATATGAGTTAGCATGAACAACTGCCATTACGGTAAACAGTTCACTGTACTTACTCTCACAACACATTACAACTATATGAGTTAGCATGAACAACTGCCATTACGGTAAACAGTTCACTCTACTTACTCTCACACACATTACAACTATATTATTTAGCATGAAAAACTGCCATTACGGTAAACAGTTCACTGTATTTACTCTCACAACACGTTACAACTATATTAGTTAGCATGAACAACTGCCATTACGGTAAACAGTTCACTGTACTTACTTTCATACATGTTACAACTATATGAGTTAGCATGAACAACTGCAATTACGGTAAACAGTTCACTGTACTTACGCTCACAACGCGTTACAACTATATGAGTTAGCCTGAACAACTGCCATTACGATAAACCGTTCACTGTACTTACTCTCATACATGTTACAACTATATGAGTTAGCATGAACAACTGCCATTACGGTAAACAGTTCACTCTACTTACTCTCACACACATTACAACTATATTATTTAGCATGAACAACTGCCATTACGGTAAACAGTTCACTCTACTTTCTCTCACACACGTTACAACTATATGAGTTAGTATGAACAACTACCATTACGGTAAACAGTTCACTGTACTTACGCTCATACACGTTACACCTATATGAGTTAGCATGAACAACTGCCATTACGGTAAACCGTTCACTGTAATTAGGTTCACACACGTTACATATATATGAGTTAGCATGAACAACTGCAATTACGGTAAACAGTTCACTGTACTTACGCTCACAACGCGTTACAACTATATGAGTTAGCCTGAACAACTGCCATTACGATAAACCGTTCACTGTACTTACTCTCACACACGTTACAACTATATGAGTTAGCATGAACAACTGCCATTACGGTAAAGAGTTCACTGTACTTACTCTCACACACGTTACAACTATATGAGTTAGCATGAACAACTGCCATTACGGTAAAGAGTTCACTGTACTTCCTCTCACACATGTTACAACTATATGAGTTAGGAGGAACAACTGCCATTACGTTAAACAGTTCACTCTACTTCCTCTCATACATGTTACAACTATATGAGTTAGCATGAACAACTGCCATTACGGTAAACAGTTCACTGTACTTACTCTCACAACACATTACAACTATATGAGTTAGCATGAACAACTGCCATTACGGTAAACAGTTCACTGTACTTACTTTCATACATGTTACAACTATATGAGTTAGCCTGAACAACTGCCATTACGGTAAACAGTTCACTGTACTTTCTCTCACACACGTTACAACTATATGAGTTAGCATGAAGAACTGCCATTACGGTAAACAGTTCACTGTACTTACTTTCATACATGTTACAACTATATGAGTTAGCCTGAACAACTGCCATTACGGTAAACAGTTCACTGTACTTTCTCTCACACACGTTACAACTATATGAATTAGCATGAACAACTGCCCTTATGGTAAACAGCTCGCTGTACTTACTCTCACACACGTTACAACTATATGAGTTAGCATGAACAACTGCCATTACGGTAAACAGTTCACTGTACTTACGCTCACAACGCGTTACAACTATATGAGTTAGCCTGAACAACTGCCATTACGATAAACCGTTCACTGTACTTACTCTCACACACGTTACAACTATATGAGTTAGCATGAACAACTGCCATTACGGTAAAGAGTTCACTGTACTTCCTCTCACACATGTTACAACTATATGAGTTAGGAGGAACAACTGCCATTACGTTAAACAGTTCACTCTACTTACTCTCATACATGTTACAACTATATGAGTTAGCATGAACAACTGCCATTACGGTAAACAGTTCACTGTACTTACTCTCACAACACATTACAACTATATGAGTTAGCATGAACAACTGCCATTACGGTAAACAGTTCACTGTACTTACTTTCATACATGTTACAACTATATGAGTTAGCCTGAACAACTGCCATTACGGTAAACAGTTCACTGTACTTTCTCTCACACACGTTACAACTATATGAGTTAGCATGAAGAACTGCCATTACGGTAAACAGTTCACTGTACTTACTTTCATACATGTTACAACTATATGAGTTAGCCTGAACAACTGCCATTACGGTAAACAGTTCACTGTACTTTCTCTCACACACGTTACAACTATATGAGTTAGCATGAACAACTGCCATTACGGTAAACAGTTCACTGTACTTACTCTCATACATGTTACAACTATATGAGTTAGCATGACATCTGCAATTATGGTAAACAGTTCACTGTACTTACGCTCACAATGCGTTACAACTATATGAGTTAGCCTGAACAACTGCCATTACGATAAACCGTTCACTGTACTTACTCTCACACACGTTACAACTATATGAGTTAGCATGAACAACTGCCATTACGGTAAAGAGTTCACTGTACTTCCTCTCACACATGTTACAACTATATGAGTTAGGAGGAACAACTGCCATTACGTTAAACAGTTCACTCTACTTAATCTCATACATTTTACAACTATATGAATTAGCATGAACAACTGCCCTTATGGTAAACAGCTCGCTGTACTTACTCTCACACACGTTACAACTATATGAGTTAGCATGAGCAACTGCCCTTACGGTAAACAGTTCGCTGTACTTACTCTCACACACGTTACAACTATATGAGTTAGCATGAACAAGTGCCATTATGGTAAACAGTTCGCTGTACTTACTCTCAGACATGTTACAACTATATGAGTTAGCATGAACAACTGCCATTACGGTAAACAGTTCGCTGTACTTACTCTCACACACGTTACAACTATATGAGTTAGCATGAACAACTGCCATTACGGTAAAGAGTTCACTGTACTTCCTCTCACACATGTTACAACTATATGAGTTAGGAGGAACAACTGCCATTACGTTAAACAGTTCACTCTACTTACTCTCATGCATGTTACAACTATATGAGTTAGCATGAACAACTGCCATTACGGTAAACAGTTCACTGTACTTACTCTCACAACACATTACAACTATATGAGTTAGCATGAACAACTGCCATTACGGTAAACAGTTCACTGTACTTACTCACACAACACGTTACAACTACATGAGTTAGCATGAACAACTGCCATTACGGTAAACAGTTCGCTGTACTTACTCTCACAACAAGTTACAACTATATTAGTTAGCATGAACAACTGCCATTACGGTAAACAGTTCACTGTACTTACTTTCATACATGTTACAACTATATGAGTTAGCCTGAACAACTGCCATTACGGTAAACAGTTCACTGTACTTTCTCTCACACACGTTACAACTATATGAGTTAGCATGAACAACTACCACTACTGTAAACAGTTCACTGTACTTACGCTCATACACGTTACACCTATATGAGTTAGCATAAACAACTGCCATTACGGTAAACAGTTCACTGTACTTACTCTCATACATGTTACAACTATATGAGTTAGCATGAACAACTGCAATTACGGTAAAAAATTCACTGTACGTACGCTCACAATGCGTTACAACTATATGAGTTAGCCTGAACAACTGCCATTACGATAAACCGTTCACTGTACTTACTCTCACACACGTTACAACTATATGAATTAGCATGAACAACTGCCATTACGGTAAAGAGTTCACTGTACTTCCTCTCACACATGTTACAACTATATGAGTTAGGAGGAACAACTGCCATTACGTTAAACAGTTCACTCTACTTACTCTCATACATTTTACAACTATATGAATTAGCATGAACAACTGCCCTTATGGTAAACAGCTCGCTGTACTTACTCTCACACACGTTACAACTATATGAGTTAGCATGAACAACTGCCATTACGGTAAACAGTTCACTGTACTTACGCTCACAACGCGTTACAACTATATGAGCTAGCCTGAACAACTGCCATTACGATAAACCGTTCACTGTACTTACTCTCACACACGTTACAACTATATGAGTTAGCATGAACAACTGCCATTACGGTAAAGAGTTCACTGTACTTACGCTCATACACGTTACACCTATATGAGTTAGCATGAACAACTGCCATTACGGTAAACCGTTCACTGTAATTAGGTTCACACACGTTACATATATATGAGTTAGCATGAACAACTGCAATTACGGTAAACAGTTCACTGTACTTACGCTCACAACGCGTTACAACTATATGAGTTAGCCTGAACAACTGCCATTACGATAAACCGTTCACTGTACTTACTCTCACACACGTTACAACTATATGAGTTAGCATGAACAACTGCCATTACGGTAAAGAGTTCACTGTACTTCCTCTCACACATGTTACAACTATATGAGTTAGGAGGAACAACTGCCATTACGTTAAACAGTTCACTCTACTTACTCTCATACATGTTACAACTATATGAGTTAGCATGAACAACTGCCATTACGGTAAACAGTTCACTGTACTTACTCTCACAACACATTACAACTATATGAGTTAGCATGAACAACTGCCATTACTGTAAACAGTTCACTGTACTTACTTTCATACATGTTACAACTATATGAGTTAGCCTGAACAACTGCCATTACGGTAAACAGTTCACTGTACTTTCTCTCACACACGTTACAACTATATGAGTTAGCATGAAGAACTGCCATTACGGTAAACAGTTCACTGTACTTACTTTCATACATGTTACAACTATATGAGTTAGCCTGAACAACTGCCATTACGGTAAACAGTTCACTGTACTTTCTCTCACACACGTTACAACTATATGAGTTAGCAAGAACAACTACCATTACGGTAAACAGTTCACTGTACTTACGCTCATACACGTTACACCTATATGAGTTAGCATGAACAACTGCCATTACGGTAAACAGTTCACTGTACTTACTCTCATACATGTTACAACTATATGAGTTAGCATGACATCTGCAATTATGGTAAACAGTTCACTGTACTTACGCTCACAATGCGTTACAACTATATGAGTTAGCCTGAACAACTGCCATTACGATAAACCGTTCACTGTACTTACTCTCACACACGTTACAACTATATGAGTTAGCATGAACAACTGCCATTACGGTAAAGAGTTCACTGTACTTCCTCTCACACATGTTACAACTATATGAGTTAGGAGGAACAACTGCCATTACGTTAAACAGTTCACTCTACTTAATCTCATACATTTTACAACTATATGAATTAGCATGAACAACTGCCCTTATGGTAAACAGCTCGCTGTACTTACTCTCACACACGTTACAACTATATGAGTTAGCATGAGCAACTGCCCTTACGGTAAACAGTTCGCTGTACTTACTCTCACACACGTTACAACTATATGAGTTAGCATGAACAAGTGCCATTATGGTAAACAGTTCGCTGTACTTACTCTCAGACATGTTACAACTATATGAGTTAGCATGAACAACTGCCATTACGGTAAACAGTTCGCTGTACTTACTCTCACACACGTTACAACTATATGAGTTAGCATGAACAACTGCCATTACGGTAAAGAGTTCACTGTACTTCCTCTCACACATGTTACAACTATATGAGTTAGGAGGAACAACTGCCATTACGTTAAACAGTTCACTCTACTTACTCTCATGCATGTTACAACTATATGAGTTAGCATGAACAACTGCCATTACGGTAAACAGTTCACTGTACTTACTCTCACAACACATTACAACTATATGAGTTAGCATGAACAACTGCCATTACGGTAAACAGTTCACTGTACTTACTCACACAACACGTTACAACTACATGAGTTAGCATGAACAACTGCCATTACGGTAATAAGTTCGCTGTACTTACTCTCACAACAAGTTACAACTATATTAGTTAGCATGAACAACTGCCATTACGGTAAACAGTTCACTGTACTTACTTTCATACATGTTACAACTATATGAGTTAGCCTGAACAACTGCCATTACGGTAAACAGTTCACTGTACTTTCTCTCACACACGTTACAACTATATGAGTTAGCATGAACAACTACCACTACTGTAAACAGTTCACTGTACTTACGCTCATACACGTTACACCTATATGAGTTAGCATAAACAACTGCCATTACGGTAAACAGTTCACTGTACTTACTCTCATACATGTTACAACTATATGAGTTAGCATGAACAACTGCAATTACGGTAAAAAATTCACTGTACGTACGCTCACAATGCGTTACAACTATATGAGTTAGCCTGAACAACTGCCATTACGATAAACCGTTCACTGTACTTACTCTCACACACGTTACAACTATATGAATTAGCATGAACAACTGCCATTACGGTAAAGAGTTCACTGTACTTCCTCTCACACATGTTACAACTATATGAGTTAGGAGGAACAACTGCCATTACGTTAAACAGTTCACTCTACTTACTCTCATACATTTTACAACTATATGAATTAGCATGAACAACTGCCCTTATGGTAAACAGCTCGCTGTACTTACTCTCACACACGTTACAACTATATGAGTTAGCATGAACAACTGCCATTACGGTAAACAGTTCACTGTACTTACGCTCACAACGCGTTACAACTATATGAGCTAGCCTGAACAACTGCCATTACGATAAACCGTTCACTGTACTTACTCTCACACACGTTACAACTATATGAGTTAGCATGAACAACTGCCATTACGGTAAAGAGTTCACTGTACTTACGCTCATACACGTTACACCTATATGAGTTAGCATGAACAACTGCCATTACGGTAAACCGTTCACTGTAATTAGGTTCACACACGTTACATATATATGAGTTAGCATGAACAACTGCAATTACGGTAAACAGTTCACTGTACTTACGCTCACAACGCGTTACAACTATATGAGTTAGCCTGAACAACTGCCATTACGATAAACCGTTCACTGTACTTACTCTCACACACGTTACAACTATATGAGTTAGCATGAACAACTGCCATTACGGTAAAGAGTTCACTGTACTTACTCTCACACACGTTACAACTATATGAGTTAGCATGAACAACTGCCATTACGGTAAAGAGTTCACTGTACTTCCTCTCACACATGTTACAACTATATGAGTTAGGAGGAACAACTGCCATTACGTTAAACAGTTCACTCTACTTCCTCTCATACATGTTACAACTATATGAGTTAGCATGAACAACTGCCATTACGGTAAACAATTCACTGTACTTACTCTCACAACACATTACAACTATATGAGTTAGCATGAACAACTGCCATTACGGTAAACAGTTCACTGTACTTACTTTCATACATGTTACAACTATATGAGTTAGCCTGAACAACTGCCATTACGGTAAACAGTTCACTGTACTTTCTCTCACACACGTTACAACTATATGAGTTAGCATGAAGAACTGCCATTACGGTAAACAGTTCACTGTACTTACTTTCATACATGTTACAACTATATGAGTTAGCCTGAACAACTGCCATTACGGTAAACAGTTCACTGTACTTTCTCTCACACACGTTACAACTATATGAGTTAGCAAGAACAACTACCATTACGGTAAACAGTTCACTGTACTTACGCTCATACACGTTACACCTATATGAGTTAGCATGAACAACTGCCATTACGGTAAACAGTTCACTGTACTTACTCTCATACATGTTACAACTATATGAGTTAGCATGAACAACTGCAATTACGGTAAACAATTCACTGTACTTACGCTCACACATGTTACAACTATTTGAGTTAGGAGGAACAACTGCCATTACGTTAAACAGTTCACTCTACTTAATCTCATACATTTTACAACTATATGAATTAGCATGAACAACTGCCCTTATGGTAAACAGCTCGCTGTACTTACTCTCACACACGTTACAACTATATGAGTTAGCATGAGCAACTGCCCTTACGGTAAACAGTTCGCTGTACTTACTCTCACACACGTTACAACTATATGAGTTAGCATGAACAAGTGCCATTATGGTAAACAGTTCGCTGTACTTACTCTCAGACATGTTACAACTATATGAGTTAGCATGAACAACTGCCATTACGGTAAACAGTTCGCTGTACTTACTCTCACACACGTTACAACTATATGAGTTAGCATGAACAACTGCCATTACGGTAAAGAGTTCACTGTACTTCCTCTCACACATGTTACAACTATATGAGTTAGGAGGAACAACTGCCATCACGTTAAACAGTTCACTCTACTTACTCTCATGCATGTTACAACTATATGAGTTAGCATGAACAACTGCCATTACGGTAAACAGTTCACTGTACTTACTCTCACAACACATTACAACTATATGAGTTAGCATGAACAACTGCCATTACGGTAAACAGTTCACTGTACTTACTCACACAACAAGTTACAACTACATGAGTTAGCATGAACAACTGCAATTACGGTAAAAAGTTCGCTGTACTTACTCTCACAACAAGTTACAACTATATTAGTTAGCATGAACAACTGCCATTACGGTAAACAGTTCACTGTACTTACTTTCATACATGTTACAACTATATGAGTTAGCCTGAACAACTGCCATTACGGTAAACAGTTCACTGTACTTTCTCTCACACACGTTACAACTATATGAGTTAGCATGAACAACTACCACTACAGTAAACAGTTCACTGTACTTACGCTCATACACGTTACACCTATATGAGTTAGCATAAACAACTGCCATTACGGTAAACAGTTCACTGTACTTACTCTCATACATGTTACAACTATATGAGTTAGCATGAACAACTGCAATTACGGTAAACAATTCACTGTACTTACGCTCACAATGCGTTACAACTATATGAGTTAGCCTGAACAACTGCCATTACGATAAACCGTTCACTGTACTTACTCTCACACACGTTACAACTATATGAATTAGCATGAACAACTGCCATTACGGTAAAGAGTTCACTGTACTTCCTCTCACACATGTTACAACTATTTGGGTTAGGAGGAACAACTGCCATTACGTTAAACAGTTCACTCTACTTACTCTCATACATTTTACAACTATATGAATTAGCATGAACAACTGCCCTTATGGTAAACAGCTCGCTGTACTTACTCTCACACACGTTACAACTATATGAGTTAGCATGAACAACTGCCATTACGGTAAACAGTTCACTGTACTTACGCTCACAACGCGTTACAACTATATGAGTTAGCCTGAACAACTGCCATTACGATAAACCGTTCACTGTACTTACTCTCACACACGTTACAACTATATGAGTTAGCATGAACAACTGCCATTACGGTAAAGAGTTCACTGTACTTCCTCTCACACATGTTACAACTATATGAGTTAGGAGGAACAACTGCCATTACGTTAAACAGTTCACTCTACTTACTCTCATACATGTTACAACTATATGAGTTAGCATGAACAACTGCCATTACGGTAAACAGTTCACTGTACTTACTCTCACAACACATTACAACTATATGAGTTAGCATGAACAACTGCCATTACGGTAAACAGTTCACTCTACTTACTCTCACACACATTACAACTATATTATTTAGCATGAAAAACTGCCATTACGGTAAACAGTTCACTGTATTTACTCTCACAACACGTTACAACTATATTAGTTAGCATGAACAACTGCCATTACGGTAAACAGTTCACTGTACTTACTTTCATACATGTTACAACTATATGAGTTAGCATGAACAACTGCAATTACGGTAAACAGTTCACTGTACTTACGCTCACAACGCGTTACAACTATATGAGTTAGCCTGAACAACTGCCATTACGATAAACCGTTCACTGTACTTACTCTCATACATGTTACAACTATATGAGTTAGCATGAACAACTGCCATTACGGTAAACAGTTCACTCTACTTACTCTCACACACATTACAACTATATTATTTAGCATGAACAACTGCCATTACGGTAAACAGTTCACTGTACTTTCTCTCACACACGTTACAACTATATGAGTTAGTATGAACAACTACCATTACGGTAAACAGTTCACTGTACTTACGCTCATACACGTTACACCTATATGAGTTAGCATGAACAACTGCCATTACGGTAAACCGTTCACTGTAATTAGGTTCACACACGTTACATATATATGAGTTAGCATGAACAACTGCAATTATGGTAAACAGTTCACTGTACTTACGCTCACAACGCGTTACAACTATATGAGTTAGCCTGAACAACTGCCATTACGATAAACCGTTCACTGTACTTACTCTCACACACGTTACAACTATATGAATTAGCATGAACAACTGCCATTACGGTAAAGAGTTCACTGTACTTCCTCTCACACATGTTACAACTATATGAGTTAGGAGGAACAACTGCCATTACGTTAAACAGTTCACTCTACTTACTCTCATACATTTTACAACTATATGAATTAGCATGAACAACTGCCCTTATGGTAAACAGCTCGCTGTACTTACTCTCACACACGTTACAACTATATGAGTTAGCATGAACAACTGCCATTACGGTAAACAGTTCACTGTACTTACGCTCACAACGCGTTACAACTATATGAGTTAGCCTGAACAACTGCCATTACGATAAACCGTTCACTGTACTTACTCTCACACACGTTACAACTATATGAGTTAGCATGAACAACTGCCATTACGGTAAAGAGTTCACTGTACTTCCTCTCACACATGTTACAACTATATGAGTTAGGAGGAACAACTGCCATTACGTTAAACAGTTCACTCTACTTACTCTCATACATGTTACAACTATATGAGTTAGCATGAACAACTGCCATTACGGTAAACAGTTCACTCTACTTACTCTCACAACACATTACAACTATATGAGTTAGCATGAACAACTGCCATTACGGTAAACAGTTCACTCTACTTACTCTCACACACATTACAACTATATTATTTAGCATGAAAAACTGCCATTACGGTAAACAGTTCACTGTATTTACTCTCACAACACGTTACAACTATATTAGTTAGCATGAACAACTGCCATTACGGTAAACAGTTCACTGTACTTACTTTCATACATGTTACAACTATATGAGTTACCATGAACAACTGCAATTACGGTAAACAGTTCACTGTACTTACGCTCACAACGCGTTACAACTATATGAGTTAGCCTGAACAACTGCCATTACGATAAACCGTTCACTGTACTTACTCTCATACATGTTACAACTATATGAGTTAGCATGAACAACTGCCATTACGGTAAACAGTTCACTCTACTTACTCTCACACACATTACAACTATATTATTTAGCATGAACAACTGCCATTACGGTAAACAGTTCACTGTACTTTCTCTCACTCACGTTACAACTATATGAGTTAGTATGAACAACTACCATTACGGTAAACAGTTCACTGTACTTACGCTCATACACGTTACACCTATATGAGTTAGCATGAACAACTGCCATTACGGTAAACCGTTCACTGTAATTAGGTTCACACACGTTACATATATATGAGTTAGCATGAAGAACTGCCATTACGGTAAACAGTTCACTGTACTTACTTTCATACATGTTACAACTATATGAGTTAGCCTGAACAACTGCCATTACGGTAAACAGTTCACTGTACTTTCTCTCACACACGTTACAACTATATGAGTTAGCAAAAACAACTACCATTACGGTAAACAGTTCACTGTACTTACGCTCATACACGTTACAACTATATGAGTTAGCATGAACAACTGCCATTACGGTAAACAGTTCACTGTACTTACTCTCATACATGTTACAACTATATGAGTTAGCATGAACAACTGCAATTATGGTAAACAGTTCACTGTACTTACGCTCACAATGCGTTACAACTATATGAGTTAGCCTGAACAACTGCCATTACGATAAACCGTTCACTGTACTTACTCTCACACACGTTACAACTATATGAGTTAGCATGAACAACTGCCATTACGGTAAAGAGTTCACTGTACTTCCTCTCACACATGTTACAACTATATGAGTTAGGAGGAACAACTGCCATTACGTTAAACAGTTCTCTCTACTTAATCTCATACATTTTACAACTATATGAATTAGCATGAACAACTGCCCTTATGGTAAACAGCTCGCTGTACTTACTCTCACAACAAGTTACAACTATATTAGTTAGCATGAACAACTGCCATTACGGTAAACAGTTCACTGTACTTACTTTCATACATGTTACAACTATATGAGTTAGCCTGAACAACTGCCATTACGGTAAACAGTTCACTGTACTTTCTCTCACACACGTTACAACTATATGAGTTAGCATGAACAACTACCACTACAGTAAACAGTTCACTGTACTTACGCTCATACACGTTACACCTATATGAGTTAGCATAAACAACTGCCATTACGGTAAACAGTTCACTGTACTTACTCTCATACATGTTACAACTATATGAGTTAGCATGAACAACTGCAATTACGGTAAACAATTCACTGTACTTACGCTCACAATGCGTTACAACTATATGAGTTAGCCTGAACAACTGCCATTACGATAAACCGTTCACTGTACTTACTCTCACACACGTTACAACTATATGAATTAGCATGAACAACTGCCATTACGGTAAAGAGTTCACTGTACTTCCTCTCACACATGTTACAACTATATGAGTTAGGAGGAACAACTGCCATTACGTTAAACAGTTCACTCTACTTACTCTCATACATTTTACAACTATATGAATTAGCATGAACAACTGCCCTTATGGTAAACAGCTCGCTGTACTTACTCTCACACACGTTACAACTATATGAGTTAGCATGAACAACTGCCATTACGGTAAACAGTTCACTGTACTTACGCTCACAACGCGTTACAACTATATGAGTTAGGAGGAACAACTGCCATTACGTTAAACAGTTCACTCTACTTACTCTCATACATGTTACAACTATATGAGTTAGCATGAACAACTGCCATTACGGTAAACAGTTCACTGTACTTACTCTCACAACACATTACAACTATATGAGTTAGCATGAACAACTGCCATTACGGTAAACAGTTCACTCTACTTACTCTCACACACATTACAACTATATTATTTAGCATGAAAAACTGCCATTACGGTAAACAGTTCACTGTATTTACTCTCACAACACGTTACAACTATATTAGTTAGCATGAACAACTGCCATTACGGTAAACAGTTCACTGTACTTACTTTCATACATGTTACAACTATATGAGTTAGCATGAACAACTGCAATTACGGTAAACAGTTCACTGTACTTACGCTCACAACGCGTTACAACTATATGAGTTAGCCTGAACAACTGCCATTACGATAAACCGTTCACTGTACTTACTCTCATACATGTTACAACTATATGAGTTAGCATGAACAACTGCCATTACGGTAAACAGTTCACTCTACTTACTCTCACACACATTACAACTATATTATTTAGCATGAACAACTGCCATTACGGTAAACAGTTCACTCTACTTTCTCTCACACACGTTACAACTATATGAGTTAGTATGAACAACTACCATTACGGTAAACAGTTCACTGTACTTACGCTCATACACGTTACACCTATATGAGTTAGCATGAACAACTGCCATTACGGTAAACCGTTCACTGTAATTAGGTTCACACACGTTACATATATATGAGTTAGCATGAACAACTGCAATTACGGTAAACAGTTCACTGTACTTACGCTCACAACGCGTTACAACTATATGAGTTAGCCTGAACAACTGCCATTACGATAAACCGTTCACTGTACTTACTCTCACACACGTTACAACTATATGAGTTAGCATGAACAACTGCCATTACGGTAAAGAGTTCACTGTACTTACTCTCACACACGTTACAACTATATGAGTTAGCATGAACAACTGCCATTACGGTAAAGAGTTCACTGTACTTCCTCTCACACATGTTACAACTATATGAGTTAGGAGGAACAACTGCCATTACGTTAAACAGTTCACTCTACTTCCTCTCATACATGTTACAACTATATGAGTTAGCATGAACAACTGCCATTACGGTAAACAGTTCACTGTACTTACTCTCACAACACATTACAACTATATGAGTTAGCATGAACAACTGCCATTACGGTAAACAGTTCACTGTACTTACTTTCATACATGTTACAACTATATGAGTTAGCCTGAACAACTGCCATTACGGTAAACAGTTCACTGTACTTTCTCTCACACACGTTACAACTATATGAGTTAGCATGAAGAACTGCCATTACGGTAAACAGTTCACTGTACTTACTTTCATACATGTTACAACTATATGAGTTAGCCTGAACAACTGCCATTACGGTAAACAGTTCACTGTACTTTCTCTCACACACGTTACAACTATTTGAGTTAGCAAGAACAACTACCATTACGGTAAACAGTTCACTGTACTTACGCTCACACACGTTACAACTATATGAGTTAGCATGAACAAGTGCCATTATGGTAAACAGTTCGCTGTACTTACTCTCAGACATGTTACAACTATATGAGTTAGCATGAACAACTGCCATTACGGTAAACCGTTCGCTGTACTTACTCTCACACACGTTACAACTATATGAGTTAGCATGAACAACTGCCATTACGGTAAAGAGTTCACTGTACTTCCTCTCACACATGTTACAACTATATGAGTTAGGAGGAACAACTGCCATTACGTTAAACAGTTCACTCTACTTACTCTCATACATGTTACAACTATATGAGTTAGCATGAACAACTGCCATTACGGTAAACAGTTCACTGTACTTACTCTCACAACACATTACAACTATATGAGTTAGCATGAACAACTGCCATTACGGTAAACAGTTCACTCTACTTACTCTCACACACATTACAACTATATTATTTAGCATGAAAAACTGCCATTACGGTAAACAGTTCACTGTTACTCTCACAACACGTTACAACTATATTAGTTAGCATGAACAACTGCCATTACGGTAAACAGTTCACTGTACTTACTTTCATACATGTTACAACTATATGAGTTAGCATGAACAACTGCAATTACGGTAAACAGTTCACTGTACTTACGCTCACAACGCGTTACAACTATATGAGTTAGCCTGAACAACTGCCATTACGATAAACCGTTCACTGTACTTACTCTCATACATGTTACAACTATATGAGTTAGCATGAACAACTGCCATTACGGTAAACAGTTCACTCTACTTACTCTCACACACATTACAACTATATTATTTAGCATGAACAACTGCCATTACGGTAAACAGTTCACTGTACTTTCTCTCACACACGTTACAACTATATGAGTTAGTATGAACAACTACCATTACGGTAAACAGTTCACTGTACTTACGCTCATACACGTTACACCTATATGAGTTAGCATGAACAACTGCCATTACGGTAAACCGTTCACTGTAATTAGGTTCACACACGTTACATATATATGAGTTAGCATGAACAACTGCAATTACGGTAAACAGTTCACTGTACTTACGCTCACAACGCGTTACAACTATATGAGTTAGCCTGAACAACTGCCATTACGATAAACCGTTCACTGTACTTACTCTCACACACGTTACAACTATATGAGTTAGCATGAACAACTGCCATTACGGTAAAGAGTTCACTGTACTTACTCTCACACACGTTACAACTATATGAGTTAGCATGAACAACTGCCATTACGGTAAAGAGTTCACTGTACTTCCTCTCACACATGTTACAACTATATGAGTTAGGAGGAACAACTGCCATTACGTTAAACAGTTCACTCTACTTCCTCTCATACATGTTACAACTATATGAGTTAGCATGAACAACTGCCATTACGGTAAACAGTTCACTGTACTTACTCTCACAACACATTACAACTATATGAGTTAGCATGAACAACTGCCATTACGGTAAACAGTTCACTGTACTTACTTTCATACATGTTACAACTATATGAGTTAGCCTGAACAACTGCCATTACGGTAAACAGTTCACTGTACTTTCTCTCACACACGTTACAACTATATGAGTTAGCATGAAGAACTGCCATTACGGTAAACAGTTCACTGTACTTACTTTCATACATGTTACAACTATATGAGTTAGCCTGAACAACTGCCATTACGGTAAACAGTTCACTGTACTTTCTCTCACACACGTTACAACTATTTGAGTTAGCAAGAACAACTACCATTACGGTAAACAGTTCACTGTACTTACGCTCACACACGTTACAACTATATGAGTTAGCATGAACAAGTGCCATTATGGTAAACAGTTCGCTGTACTTACTCTCAGACATGTTACAACTATATGAGTTAGCATGAACAACTGCCATTACGGTAAACCGTTCGCTGTACTTACTCTCACACACGTTACAACTATATGAGTTAGCATGAACAACTGCCATTACGGTAAAGAGTTCACTGTACTTCCTCTCACACATGTTACAACTATATGAGTTAGGAGGAACAACTGCCATTACGTTAAACAGTTCACTCTACTTACTCTCATACATGTTACAACTATATGAGTTAGCATGAACAACTGCCATTACGGTAAACAGTTCACTGTACTTACTCTCACAACACATTACAACTATATGAGTTAGCATGAACAACTGCCATTACGGTAAACAGTTCACTCTACTTACTCTCACACACATTACAACTATATTATTTAGCATGAAAAACTGCCATTACGGTAAACAGTTCACTGTTACTCTCACAACACGTTACAACTATATTAGTTAGCATGAACAACTGCCATTACGGTAAACAGTTCACTGTACTTACTTTCATACATGTTACAACTATATGAGTTAGCATGAACAACTGCAATTACGGTAAACAGTTCACTGTACTTACGCTCACAACGCGTTACAACTATATGAGTTAGCCTGAACAACTGCCATTACGATAAACCGTTCACTGTACTTACTCTCATACATGTTACAACTATATGAGTTAGCATGAACAACTGCCATTACGGTAAACAGTTCACTCTACTTACTCTCACACACATTACAACTATATTATTTAGCATGAACAACTGCCATTACGGTAAACAGTTCACTGTACTTTCTCTCACACACGTTACAACTATATGAGTTAGTATGAACAACTACCATTACGGTAAACAGTTCACTGTACTTACGCTCATACACGTTACACCTATATGAGTTAGCATGAACAACTGCCATTACGGTAAACCGTTCACTGTAATTAGGTTCACACACGTTACATATATATGAGTTAGCATGAACAACTGCAATTACGGTAAACAGTTCACTGTACTTACGCTCACAACGCGTTACAACTATATGAGTTAGCCTGAACAACTGCCATTACGATAAACCGTTCACTGTACTTACTCTCACACACGTTACAACTATATGAGTTAGCATGAACAACTGCCATTACGGTAAAGAGTTCACTGTACTTACTCTCACACACGTTACAACTATATGAGTTAGCATGAACAACTGCCATTACGGTAAAGAGTTCACTGTACTTCCTCTCACACATGTTACAACTATATGAGTTAGGAGGAACAACTGCCATTACGTTAAACAGTTCACTCTACTTCCTCTCATACATGTTACAACTATATGAGTTAGCATGAACAACTGCCATTACGGTAAACAGTTCACTGTACTTACTCTCACAACACATTACAACTATATGAGTTAGCATGAACAACTGCCATTACGGTAAACAGTTCACTGTACTTACTTTCATACATGTTACAACTATATGAGTTAGCCTGAACAACTGCCATTACGGTAAACAGTTCACTGTACTTTCTCTCAAACACGTTACAACTATATGAGTTAGCATGAAGAACTGCCATTACGGTAAACAGTTCACTGTACTTACTTTCATACATGTTACAACTATATGAGTTAGCCTGAACAACTGCCATTACGGTAAACAGTTCACTGTACTTTCTCTCACACACGTTACAACTATTTGAGTTAGCAAGAACAACTACCATTACGGTAAACAGTTCACTGTACTTACGCTCACACACGTTACAACTATATGAGTTAGCATGAACAAGTGCCATTATGGTAAACAGTTCGCTGTACTTACTCTCAGACATGTTACAACTATATGAGTTAGCATGAACAACTGCCATTACGGTAAACAGTTCGCTGTACTTACTCTCACACACGTTACAACTATATGAGTTAGCATGAACAACTGCCATTACGGTAAAGAGTTCACTGTACTTCCTCTCACACATGTTACAACTATATGAGTTAGGAGGAACAACTGCCATTACGTTAAACAGTTCACTCTACTTACTCTCATGCATGTTACAACTATATGAGTTAGCATGAACAACTGCCATTACGGTAAACAGTTCACTGTACTTACTCTCACAACACATTACAACTATATGAGTTAGCATGAACAACTGCCATTACGGTAAACAGTTCACTGTACTTACTCACACAACACGTTACAACTACATGAGTTAGCATGAACAACTGCCATTACGGTAAACAGTTCGCTGTACTTACTCTCACAACAAGTTACAACTATATTAGTTAGCATGAACAACTGCCATTACGGTAAACAGTTCACTGTACTTACTCTCATACATGTTACAACTATATGAGTTAGCATGAACAACTGCAATTACGGTAAACAATTCACTGTACTTACGCTCACAATGCGTTACAACTATATGAGTTAGCCTGAACAACTGCCATTACGATAAACCGTTCACTGTACTTACTCTCACACACGTTACAACTATATGAATTAGCATGAACAACTGCCATTACGGTAAAGAGTTCACTGTACTTCCTCTCACACATGTTACAACTATATGAGTTAGGAGGAACAACTGCCATTACGTTAAACAGTTCACTCTACTTACTCTCATACATTTTACAACTATATGAATTAGCATGAACAACTGCCCTTATGGTAAACAGCTCGCTGTACTTACTCTCACACACGTTACAACTATATGAGTTAGCATGAACAACTGCCATTACGGTAAACAGTTCACTGTACTTACGCTCACAACGCGTTACAACTATATGAGTTAGCCTAAACAACTGCCATTACGATAAACCGTTCACTGTACTTACTCTCACACACGTTACAACTATATGAGTTAGCATGAACAACTGCCATTACGGTAAACAGTTCACTGTACTTACTCTCACAACACATTACAACTATATGAGTTAGCATGAACAACTGCCATTACGGTAAACAGTTCACTGTACTTACTCACACAACACGTTACAACTACATGAGTTAGCATGAACAACTGCCATTACGGTAAACAGTTCGCTGTACTTACTCTCACAACAAGTTACAACTATATTAGTTAGCATGAACAACTGCCATTACGGTAAACAGTTCACTGTACTTACTTTCATACATGTTACAACTATATGAGTTAGCCTGAACAACTGCCATTACGGTAAACAGTTCACTGTACTTTCTCTCACACACGTTACAACTATATGAGTTAGCATGAACAACTACCACTACAGTAAACAGTTCACTGTACTTACGCTCATACACGTTACACCTATATGAGTTAGCATAAACAACTGCCATTACGGTAAACAGTTCACTGTACTTACTCTCATACATGTTACAACTATATGAGTTAGCATGAACAACTGCCCTTATGGTAAACAGCTCGCTGTACTTACTCTCACACACGTTACAACTATATGAGTTAGCATGAACAACTGCCATTACGGTAAACAGTTCACTGTACTTACGCTCACAACGCGTTACAACTATATGAGTTAGCCTGAACAACTGCCATTACGATAAACCGTTCACTGTACTTACTCTCATACATGTTACAACTATATGAGTTAGCATGAACAACTGCCATTACGGTAAACAGTTCACTCTACTTACTCTCACACACATTACAACTATATTATTTAGCATGAACAACTGCCATTACGGTAAACAGTTCACTGTACTTTCTCTCACACACGTTACAACTATATGAGTTAGTATGAACAACTACCATTACGGTAAACAGTTCACTGTACTTACGCTCATACACGTTACACCTATATGAGTTAGCATGAAAAACTGCCATTACGGTAAACCGTTCACTGTAATTAGGTTCACACACGTTACATATATATGAGTTAGCATGAACAACTGCAATTACGGTAAACAGTTCACTGTACTTACGCTCACAACGCGTTACAACTATATGAGTTAGCCTGAACAACTGCCATTACGATAAACCGTTCACTGTACTTACTCTCACACACGTTACAACTATATGAGTTAGCATGAACAACTGCCATTACGGTAAAGAGTTCACTGTACTTACTCTCACACACGTTACAACTATATGAGTTAGCATGAACAACTGCCATTACGGTAAAGAGTTCACTGTACTTCCTCTCACACATGTTACAACTATATGAGTTAGGAGGAACAACTGCCATTACGTTAAACAGTTCACTCTACTTCCTCTCATACATGTTACAACTATATGAGTTAGCATGAACAACTGCCATTACGGTAAACAGTTCACTGTACTTACTCTCACAACACATTACAACTATATGAGTTAGCATGAACAACTGCCATTACGGTAAACAGTTCACTGTACTTACTTTCATACATGTTACAACTATATGAGTTAGCCTGAACAACTGCCATTACGGTAAACAGTTCACTGTACTTTCTCTCACACACGTTACAACTATATGAGTTAGCATGAAGAACTGCCATTACGGTAAACAGTTCACTGTACTTACTTTCATACATGTTACAACTATATGAGTTAGCCTGAACAACTGCCATTACGGTAAACAGTTCACTGTACTTTCTCTCACACACGTTACAACTATATGAGTTAGCAAGAACAACTACCATTACGGTAAACAGTTCACTGTACTTACGCTCATACACGTTACACCTATATGAGTTAGCATGAACAACTGCCATTACGGTAAACAGTTCACTGTACTTACTCTCATACATGTTACAACTATATGAGTTAGCATGAACAACTGCAATTACGGTAAACAATTCACTGTACTTACGCTCACAATGCGTTACAACTATATGAGTTAGCCTGAACAACTGCCATTACGATAAACCGTTCACTGTACTTACTCTCACACACGTTACAACTATATGAATTAGCATGAACAACTGCCATTACGGTAAAGAGTTCACTGTACTTCCTCTCACACATGTTACAACTATATGAGTTAGGAGGAACAACTGCCATTACGTTAAACAGTTCACTCTACTTACTCTCATACATTTTACAAATATATGAATTAGCATGAACAACTGCCCTTATGGTAAACAGCTCGCTGTACTTACTCTCACACACGTTACAACTATATGAGTTAGCATGAACAACTGCCATTACGGTAAACAGTTCACTGTACTTACGCTCACAACGCGTTACAACTATATGAGTTAGCCTGAACAACTGCCATTACGATAAACCGTTCACTGTACTTACGCTCATACACGTTACACCTATATGAGTTAGCATGAACAGCTGCCATTACGGTAAACCGTTCACTGTAATTAGGTTCACACACGTTACATATATATGAGTTAGCATGAACAACTGCAATTACCGTTAACAGTTCACTGTACTTACGCTCACAACGCGTTACAACTATATGAGTTAGCCTGAACAACTGCCATTACGATAAACCGTTCACTGTACTTACTCTCACACACGTTACAACTATATGAGTTAGCATGAACAACTGCCATTACGGTAAAGAGTTCACTGTACTTACTCTCACACACGTTACAACTATATGAGTTAGCATGAACAACTGCCATTACGGTAAAGAGTTCACTGTACTTCCTCTCACACATGTTACAACTATATGAGTTAGGAGGAACAACTGCCATTACGTTAAACAGTTCACTCTACTTCCTCTCATACATGTTACAACTATATGAGTTAGCCTGAACAACTGCCATTACGGTAAACAGTTCACTGTACTTTCTCTCACACACGTTACAACTATATGAGTTAGCATGAAGAACTGCCATTACGGTAAACAGTTCACTGTACTTACTTTCATACATGTTACAACTATATGAGTTAGCCTGAACATCTGCCATTACGGTAAACAGTTCACTGTACTTTCTCTCACACACGTTACAACTATATGAGTTAGCAAGAACAACTACCATTACGGTAAACAGTTCACTGTACTTACGCTCATACACGTTACACCTATATGAGTTAGCATGAACAACTGCCATTACGGTAAACAGTTCACTGTACTTACTCTCATACATGTTACAACTATATGAGTTAGCATGAACAACTGCAATTATGGTAAACAGTTCACTGTACTTACGCTCACAATGCGTTACAACTATATGAGTTAGCCTGAACAACTGCCATTACGATAAACCGTTCACTGTACTTACTCTCACACACATTACAACTATATGAGTTAGCATGAACAACTGCCATTACGGTAAAGAGTTCACTGTACTTCCTCTCACACATGTTACAACTATATGAGTTAGGAGGAACAACTGCCATTACGTTAAACAGTTCACTCTACTTAATCTCATACATTTTACAACTATATGAATTAGCATGAACAACTGCCCTTATGGTAAACAGCTCGCTGTACTTACTCTCACACACGTTACAACTATATGAGTTAGCATGAGCAACTGCCCTTACGGTAAACAGTTCGCTGTACTTACTCTCACACACGTTACAACTATATGAGTTAGCATGAACAAGTGCCATTATGGTAAACAGTTCGCTGTACTTACTCTCAGACATGTTACAACTATATGAGTTAGCATGAACAACTGCCATTACGGTAAACAGTTCGCTGTACTTACTCTCACACACGTTACAACTATATGAGTTAGCATGAACAACTGCCATTACGGTAAAGAGTTCACTGTACTTCCTCTCACACATGTTACAACTATATGAGTTAGGAGGAACAACTGCCATTACGTTAAACAGTTCACTCTACTTACTCTCATGCATGTTACAACTATATGAGTTAGCATGAACAACTGCCATTACGGTAAACAGTTCACTGTACTTACTCTCACAACACATTACAACTATATGAGTTAGCATGAACAACTGCCATTACGGTAAACAGTTCACTGTACTTACTCACACAACACGTTACAACTACATGAGTTAGCATGAACAACTGCCATTACGGTAAACAGTTCGCTGTACTTACTCTCACAACAAGTTACAACTATATTAGTTAGCATGAACAACTGCCATTACGGTAAACAGTTCACTGTACTTACTTTCATACATGTTACAACTATATGAGTTAGCCTGAACAACTGCCATTACGGTAAACAGTTCACTGTACTTTCTCTCACACACGTTACAACTATATGAGTTAGCATGAACAACTACCACTACAGTAAACAGTTCACTGTACTTACGCTCATACACGTTACACCTATATGAGTTAGCATAAACAACTGCCATTACGGTAAACAGTTCACTGTACTTACTCTCATACATGTTACAACTATATGAGTTAGCATGAACAACTGCCATTACGGTAAACAGTTCACTCTACTTACTCTCACACACATTACAACTATATTATTTAGCATGAACAACTGCCATTACGGTAAACAGTTCACTGTACTTTCTCTCACACACGTTACAACTATATGAGTTAGTATGAACAACTACCATTACGGTAAACAGTTCACTGTACTTACGCTCATACACGTTACACCTATATGAGTTAGCATGAACAACTGCCATTACGGTAAACCGTTCACTGTAATTAGGTTCACACACGTTACATATATATGAGTTAGCATGAACAACTGCAATTACGGTAAACAGTTCACTGTACTTACGCTCACAACGCGTTACAACTATATGAGTTAGCCTGAACAACTGCCATTACGATAAACCGTTAACTGTACTTACTCTCACACACGTTACAACTATATGAGTTAGCATGAACAACTGCCATTACGGTAAAGAGTTCACTGTACTTACTCTCACACACGTTACAACTATATGAGTTAGCATGAACAACTGCCATTACGGTAAAGAGTTCACTGTACTTCCTCTCACACATGTTACAACTATATGAGTTAGGAGGAACAACTGCCATTACGTTAAACAGTTCACTCTACTTCCTCTCATACATGTTACAACTATATGAGTTAGCATCAACAACTGCCATTACGGTAAACAGTTCACTGTACTTACTCTCAAAACACATTACAACTATATGAGTTAGCATGAACAACTGCCATTACGGTAAACAGTTCACTGTACTTACTTTCATACATGTTACAACTATATGAGTTAGCCTGAACAACTGCCATTACGGTAAACAGTTCACTGTACTTTCTCTCACACACGTTACAACTATATGAGTTAGCATGAAGAACTGCCATTACGGTAAACAGTTCACTGTACTTACTTTCATACATGTTACAACTATATGAGTTAGCCTGAACAACTGCCATTATGGTAAACAGTTCACTGTACTTTCTCTCACACACGTTACAACTATTTGAGTTAGCAAGAACAACTACCATTACGGTAAACAGTTCACTGTACTTACGCTCACACACATTACAACTATATGAGTTAGCATGAACAAGTGCCATTATGGTAAACAGTTCGCTGTACTTACTCTCAGACATGTTACAACTATATGAGTTAGCATGAACAACTGCCATTACGGTAAACAGTTCGCTGTACTTACTCTCACACACGTTACAACTATATGAGTTAGCATGAACAACTGCCATTACGGTAAAGAGTTCACTGTACTTCCTCTCACACATGTTACAACTATATGAGTTAGGAGGAACAACTGCCATTACGTTAAACAGTTCACTCTACTTACTCTCATGCATGTTACAACTATATGAGTTAGCATGAACAACTGCCATTACGGTAAACAGTTCACTGTACTTACTCTCACAACACATTACAACTATATGAGTTAGCATGAACAACTGCCATTACGGTAAACAGTTCACTGTACTTACTCACACAACACGTTACAACTACATGAGTTAGCATGAACAACTGCCATTACGGTAAACAGTTCGCTGTACTTACTCTCACAACAAGTTACAACTATATTAGTTAGCATGAACAACTGCCATTACGGTAAACAGTTCACTGTACTTACTTTCATACATGTTACAACTATATGAGTTAGCCTGAACAACTGCCATTACGGTAAACAGTTCACTGTACTTTCTCTCACACACGTTACAACTATATGAGTTAGCATGAACAACTACCACTACAGTAAACAGTTCACTGTACTTACGCTCATACACGTTACACCTATATGAGTTAGCATAAACAACTGCCATTACGGTAAACAGTTCACTGTACTTACTCTCATACATGTTACAACTATATGAGTTAGCATGAACAACTGCAATTACGGTAAACAGTTCACTGTACTTACGCTCACAACGCGTTACAACTATATGAGTTAGCCTAAACAACTGCCATTACGATAAACCGTTCACTGTACTTACTCTCACACACGTTACAACTATATGAGTTAGCATGAACAACTGCCATTACGGTAAAGAGTTCACTGTACTTCCTAACACACATGTTACAACTATATGAGTTAGGAGGAACAACTGCCATTACGTTAAACAGTTCACTCTACTTACTCTCATACATGTTACAACTATATGAGTTAGCATGAACAACTGCCATTACGGTAAACAGTTCACTGTACTTACTCTCACAACACATTACAACTATATGAGTTAGCATGAACAACTGCCATTACGGTAAACAGTTCACTCTACTTACTCTCACACACATTACAACTATATTATTTAGCATGAAAAACTGCCATTACGGTAAACAGTTCACTGTATTTACTCTCACAACACGTTACAACTATATTAGTTAGCATGAACAACTGCCATTACGGTAAACAGTTCACTGTACTTACTTTCATACATGTTACAACTATATGAGTTAGCATGAACAACTGCAATTACGGTAAACAGTTCACTGTACTTACGCTCACAACGCGTTACAACTATATGAGTTAGCCTGAACAACTGCCATTACGATAAACCGTTCACTGTACTTACTCTCATACATGTTACAACTATATGAGTTAGCATGAACAACTGCCATTACGGTAAACAGTTCACTCTACTTACTCTCACACACATTACAACTATATTATTTAGCATGAACAACTGCCATTACGGTAAACAGTTCACTGTACTTTCTCTCACACACGTTACAACTATATGAGTTAGCATGAACAACTGCCATTACGGTAAACAGTTCGCTGTACTTACTCTCACACACGTTACACCTATATGAGTTAGCATGAACAACTGCAATTACGGTAAACAGTTCACTGTACTTACGCTCACAACGCGTTACAACTATATGAGTTAGCCTGAACAACTGCCATTACGATAAACCGTTCACTGTACTTACTCTCACACACGTTACAACTATATGAGTTAGCATGAACAACTGCCATTACGGTAAAGAATTCACTGTACTTACTCTCACACACGTTACAACTATATGAGTTAGCATGAACAACTGCCATTACGGTAAAGAGTTCACTGTACTTCCTCTCACACATGTTACAACTATATGAGTTAGGAGGAACAACTGCCATTACGTTAAACAGTTCACTCTACTTCCTCTCATACATGTTACAACTATATGAGTTAGCATGAACAACTGCCATTACGGTAAACAGTTCACTGTACTTACTCTCACAACACATTACAACTATATGAGTTAGCATGAACAACTGCCATTACGTTAAACAGTTCACTGTACTTACTTTCATACATGTTACAACTATATGAGTTAGCCTGAACAACTGCCATTACGGTAAACAGTTCACTGTACTTTCTCTCACACACGTTACAACTATATGAGTTAGCATGAAGAACTGCCATTACGGTAAACAGTTCACTGTACTTACTTTCATACATGTTACAACTATATGAGTTAGCCTGAACAACTGCCATTACGGTAAACAGTTCACTGTACTTTCTCTCACACACGTTACAACTATATGAGTTAGCAAGAACAACTACCATTACGGTAAACAGTTCACTGTACTTACGCTCATACACGTTACACCTATATGAGTTAGCATGAACAACTGCCATTACGGTAAACAGTTCACTGTACTTACTCTCATACATGTTACAACTATATGAGTTAGCATGAACAACTGCAATTACGGTAAACAATTCACTGTAATTACGCTCACAATGCGTTACAACTATATGAGTTAGCCTGAACAACTGCCATTACGATAAACCGTTCACTGTACTTACTCTCACACACGTTACAACTATATGAATTAGCATGAACAACTGCCATTACGGTAAAGAGTTCACTGTACTTCCTCTCACACATGTTACAACTATATGAGTTAGGAGGAACAACTGCCATTACGTTAAACAGTTCACTCTACTTACTCTCATACATTTTACAACTATATGAATTAGCATGAACAACTGCCCTTATGGTAAACAGCTCGCTGTACTTACTCTCACACACGTTACAACTATATGAGTTAGCATGAACAACTGCCATTACGGTAAACAGTTCACTGTACTTACGCTCACAACGCGTTACAACTATATGAGTTAGCCTAAACAACTGCCATTACGATAAACCGTTCACTGTACTTACTCTCACACACGTTACAACTATATGAGTTAGCATGAACAACTGCCATTACGGTAAAGAGTTCACTGTACTTCCTCTCACACATGTTACAACTATATGAGTTAGGAGGAACAACTGCCATTACGTTAAACAGTTCACTGTACTTACTCTCATACATGTTACAACTATATGAGTTAGCATGAACAACTGCCATTACGGTAAACAGTTCACTGTACTTACTCTCACAACACATTACAACTATATGAGTTAGCATGAACAACTGCCATTACGGTAAACAGTTCACTCTACTTACTCTCACACACATTACAACTATATTATTTAGCATGAAAAACTGCCATTACGGTAAACAGTTCACTCTACTTACTCTCACACACATTAAAACTATATTATTTAGCATGAACAACTGCCATTACGGTAAACAGTTCACTGTACTTACTTTCATACATGTTACAACTATATGAGTTAGCATGAACAACTGCAATTACGGTAAACAGTTCACTGTACTTACGCTCACAACGCGTTACAACTATATGAGTTAGCCTGAACAACTGCCATTACGATAAACCGTTCACTGTACTTACTCTCATACATGTTACAACTATATGAGTTAGCATGAACAACTGCCATTACGGTAAACAGTTCACTCTACTTACTCTCACACACATTAAAACTATATTATTTAGCATGAACAACTGCCATTACGGTAAACAGTTCACTGTACTTTCTCTCACACAAGTTACAACTATATGAGTTAGTATGAACAACTACCATTACGGTAAACCGTTCACTGTACTTACGCTCATACACGTTACACTTATATGAGTTAGCATGAACAACTGCCATTACGGTAAACCGTTCACTGTAATTAGGTTCACACACGTTACATATATATGAGTTAGCATGAACAACTGCCATTACGGTAAAGAGTTCACTGTACTTCCTCTCACACATGTTACAACTATATGAGTTAGGAGGAACAACTGCCATTACGTTAAACAGTTCACTCTACTTCCTCTCATACATGTTACAACTATATGAGTTAGCATGAACAACTGCCATTACGGTAAACAGTTCACTGTACTTACTCTCACAACACATTACAACTATATGAGTTAGCATGAACAACTGCCATTACGGTAAACAGTTCACTGTACTTACTTTCATACATGTTACAACTATATGAGTTAGCCTGAACAACTGCCATTACGGTAAACAGTTCACTGTACTTTCTCTCACACACGTTACAACTATATGAGTTAGCATGAAGAACTGCCATTACGGTAAACAGTTCACTGTACTTACTTTCATACATGTTACAACTATATGAGTTAGCCTGAACAACTGCCATTACGGTAAACAGTTCACTATACTTTCTCTCACACACGTTACAACTATATGAGTTAGCAAGAACAACTACCATTACGGTAAACAGTTCACTGTACTTACGCTCATACACGTTACACCTATATGAGTTAGCATGAACAACTGCCATTACGGTAAACAGTTCACTGTACTTACTCTCATACATGTTACAACTATATGAGTTAGCATGAACAACTGCAATTATGGTAAACAGTTCACTGTACTTACGCTCACAATGCGTTACAACTATATGAGTTAGCCTGAACAACTACCATTACGATAAACCGTTCACTGTACTTACTCTCACACACATTACAACTATATGAGTTAGCATGAACAACTGCCATTACGGTAAAGAGTTCACTGTACTTCCTCTCACACATGTTACAACTATATGAGTTAGGAGGAACAACTGCCATTACGTTAAACAGTTCAATCTACTTAATCTCATACATTTTACAACTATATGAATTAGCATGAACAACTGCCATTACGGTAAACAGTTCACTGTACTTACGCTCACAACGCGTTACAACTATATGAGTTAGCCTAAACAACTGCCATTACGATAAACCGTTCACTGTACTTACTCTCACACACGTTACAACTATATGAGTTAGCATGAACAACTGCCATTACGGTAAAGAGTTCACTGTACTTCCTCTCACACATGTTACAACTATATGAGTTAGGAGGAACAACTGCCATTACGTTAAACAGTTCACTGTACTTACTCTCATACATGTTACAACTATATGAGTTAGCATGAACAACTGCCATTACGGTAAACAGTTCACTGTACTTACTCTCACAACACATTACAACTATATGAGTTAGCATGAACAACTGCCATTACGGTAAACAGTTCACTCTACTTACTCTCACACACATTACAACTATATTATTTAGCATGAAAAACTGCCATTACGGTAAACAGTTCACTGTATTTACTCTCACAACACGTTACAACTATATTAGTTAGCATGAACAACTGCCATTACGGTAAACAGTTCACTGTACTTACTTTCATACATGTTACAACTATATGAGTTAGCATGAACAACTGCAATTACGGTAAACAGTTCACTGTACTTACGCTCACAACGCGTTACAACTATATGAGTTAGCCTGAACAACTGCCATTACGATAAACCGTTCACTGTACTTACTCTCATACATGTTACAACTATATGAGTTAGCATGAACAACTGCCATTACGGTAAACAGTTCACTCTACTTACTCTCACACACATTAAAACTATATTATTTAGCATGAACAACTGCCATTACGGTAAACAGTTCACTGTACTTTCTCTCACACAAGTTACAACTATATGAGTTAGTATGAACAACTACCATTACGGTAAACCGTTCACTGTACTTACGCTCATACACGTTACACTTATATGAGTTAGCATGAACAACTGCCATTACGTTAAACCGTTCACTGTAATTAGGTTCACACACGTTACATATATATGAGTTAGCATGAACAACTGCCATTACGGTAAAGAGTTCACTGTACTTCCTCTCACACATGTTACAACTATATGAGTTAGGAGGAACAACTGCCATTACGTTAAACAGTTCACTCTACTTCCTCTCATACATGTTACAACTATATGAGTTAGCATGAACAACTGCCATTACGGTAAACAGTTCACTGTACTTACTCTCACAACACATTACAACTATATGAGTTAGCATGAACAACTGCCATTACGGTAAACAGTTCACTGTACTTACTTTCATACATGTTACAACTATATGAGTTAGCCTGAACAACTGCCATTACGGTAAACAGTTCACTGTACTTTCTCTCACACACGTTACAACTATATGAGTTAGCATGAAGAACTGCCATTACGGTAAACAGTTCACTGTACTTACTTTCATACATGTTACAACTATATGAGTTAGCCTGAACAACTGCCATTACGGTAAACAGTTCACTATACTTTCTCTCACACACGTTACAACTATATGAGTTAGCAAGAACAACTACCATTACGGTAAACAGTTCACTGTACTTACGCTCATACACGTTACACCTATATGAGTTAGCATGAACAACTGCCATTACGGTAAACAGTTCACTGTACTTACTCTCATACATGTTACAACTATATGAGTTAGCATGAACAACTGCAATTATGGTAAACAGTTCACTGTACTTACGCTCACAATGCGTTACAACTATATGAGTTAGCCTGAACAACTACCATTACGATAAACCGTTCACTGTACTTACTCTCACACACATTACAACTATATGAGTTAGCATGAACAACTGCCATTACGGTAAAGAGTTCACTGTACTTCCTCTCACACATGTTACAACTATATGAGTTAGGAGGAACAACTGCCATTACGTTAAACAGTTCACTCTACTTAATCTCATACATTTTACAACTATATGAATTAGCATGAACAACTGCCCTTATGGTAAACAGCTCGCTGTACTTACTCTCACACACGTTACAACTATATGAGTTAGCATGAGCAACTGCCCTTACGGTAAACAGTTCGCTGTACTTACTCTCACACACGTTACAACTATATGAGTTAGCATGAACAAGTGCCATTATGGTAAACAGTTCGCTGTACTTACTCTCAGACATGTTACAACTATATGAGTTAGCATGAACAACTGCCATTACGGTAAACAGTTCGCTGTACTTACTCTCACACACGTTACAACTATATGAGTTAGCATGAACAACTGCCATTACGGTAAAGAGTTCACTGTACTTCCTCTCACACATGTTACAACTATATGAGTTAGGAGGAACAACTGCCATTACGTTAAACAGTTCACTCTACTTACTCTCATGCATGTTACAACTATATGAGTTAGCATGAACAACTGCCATTACGGTAAACAGTTCACTGTACTTACTCTCACAACACATTACAACTATATGAGTTAGCATGAACAACTGCCATTACGGTAAACAGTTCACTGTACTTACTCACACAACACGTTACAACTACATGAGTTAGCATGAACAACTGCCATTACGGTAAACAGTTCGCTGTACTTACTCTCACAACAAGTTACAACTATATTAGTTAGCATGAACAACTGCCATTACGGTAAACAGTTCACTGTACTTACTTTCATACATGTTACAACTATATGAGTTAGCCTGAACAACTGCCATTACGGTAAACAGTTCACTGTACTTTCTCTCACACACGTTACAACTATATGAGTTAGCATGAACAACTACCACTACAGTAAACAGTTCACTGTACTTACGCTCATACACGTTACACCTATATGAGTTAGCATAAACAACTGCCATTACGGTAAACAGTTCACTGTACTTACTCTCATACATGTTACAACTATATGAGTTAGCATGAACAACTGCCATTACGGTAAACAGTTCACTCTACTTACTCTCACACACATTAAAACTATATTATTTAGCATGAACAACTGCCATTACGGTAAACAGTTCACTGTACTTTCTCTCACACAAGTTACAACTATATGAGTTAGTATGAACAACTACCATTACGGTAAACCGTTCACTGTACTTACGCTCATACACGTTACACTTATATGAGTTAGCATGAACAACTGCCATTACGGTAAACCGTTCACTGTAATTAGGTTCACACACGTTACATATATATGAGTTAGCATGAACAACTGCCATTACGGTAAAGAGTTCACTGTACTTCCTCTCACACATGTTACAACTATATGAGTTAGGAGGAACAACTGCCATTACGTTAAACAGTTCACTCTACTTCCTCTCATACATGTTACAACTATATGAGTTAGCATGAACAACTGCCATTACGGTAAACAGTTCACTGTACTTACTCTCACAACACATTACAACTATATGAGTTAGCATGAACAACTGCCATTACGGTAAACAGTTCACTGTACTTACTTTCATACATGTTACAACTATATGAGTTAGCCTGAACAACTGCCATTACGGTAAACAGTTCACTGTACTTTCTCTCACACACGTTACAACTATATGAGTTAGCATGAAGAACTGCCATTACGGTAAACAGTTCACTGTACTTACTTTCATACATGTTACAACTATATGAGTTAGCCTGAACAACTGCCATTACGGTAAACAGTTCACTATACTTTCTCTCACACACGTTACAACTATATGAGTTAGCAAGAAC
The DNA here is from genome assembly GCF_029633865.1 of Lampris incognitus. Lineage (NCBI taxonomy): Eukaryota > Metazoa > Chordata > Actinopteri > Lampriformes > Lampridae > Lampris > Lampris incognitus. The sequence continues at coordinate 62,549,206 of NC_079211.1, read as the reverse complement.
AACTACCATTACGGTAAACAGTTCACTGTACTTACGCTCATACACGTTACACCTATATGAGTTAGCATGAACAACTGCCATTACGGTAAACAGTTCACTGTACTTACTCTCATACATGTTACAACTATATGAGTTAGCATGAACAACTGCAATTATGGTAAACAGTTCACTGTACTTACGCTCACAATGCGTTACAACTATATGAGTTAGCCTGAACAACTACCATTACGATAAACCGTTCACTGTACTTACTCTCACACACATTACAACTATATGAGTTAGCATGAACAACTGCCATTACGGTAAAGAGTTCACTGTACTTCCTCTCACACATGTTACAACTATATGAGTTAGGAGGAACAACTGCCATTACGTTAAACAGTTCACTCTACTTAATCTCATACATTTTACAACTATATGAATTAGCATGAACAACTGCCCTTATGGTAAACAGCTCGCTGTACTTACTCTCACACACGTTACAACTATATGAGTTAGCATGAGCAACTGCCCTTACGGTAAACAGTTCGCTGTACTTACTCTCACACACGTTACAACTATATGAGTTAGCATGAACAAGTGCCATTATGGTAAACAGTTCGCTGTACTTACTCTCAGACATGTTACAACTATATGAGTTAGCATGAACAACTGCCATTACGGTAAACAGTTCGCTGTACTTACTCTCACACACGTTACAACTATATGAGTTAGCATGAACAACTGCCATTACGGTAAAGAGTTCACTGTACTTCCTCTCACACATGTTACAACTATATGAGTTAGGAGGAACAACTGCCATTACGTTAAACAGTTCACTCTACTTACTCTCATGCATGTTACAACTATATGAGTTAGCATGAACAACTGCCATTACGGTAAACAGTTCACTGTACTTACTCTCACAACACATTACAACTATATGAGTTAGCATGAACAACTGCCATTACGGTAAACAGTTCACTGTACTTACTCACACAACACGTTACAACTACATGAGTTAGCATGAACAACTGCCATTACGGTAAACAGTTCGCTGTACTTACTCTCACAACAAGTTACAACTATATTAGTTAGCATGAACAACTGCCATTACGGTAAACAGTTCACTGTACTTACTTTCATACATGTTACAACTATATGAGTTAGCCTGAACAACTGCCATTACGGTAAACAGTTCACTGTACTTTCTCTCACACACGTTACAACTATATGAGTTAGCATGAACAACTACCACTACAGTAAACAGTTCACTGTACTTACGCTCATACACGTTACACCTATATGAGTTAGCATAAACAACTGCCATTACGGTAAACAGTTCACTGTACTTACTCTCATACATGTTACAACTATATGAGTTAGCATGAACAACTGCAATTACGGTAAAAAATTCACTGTACGTACGCTCACAATGCGTTACAACTATATGAGTTAGCCTGAACAACTGCCATTACGATAAACTGTTCACTGTACTTACTCTCACACACGTTACAACTATATGAATTAGCATGAACAACTGCCATTACGGTAAAGAGTTCACTGTACTTCCTCTCACACATGGTACAACTATATGAGTTAGGAGGAACAACTGCCATTACGTTAAACAGTTCACTCTACTTACTCTCATACATTTTACAACTATATGAATTAGCATGAACAACTGCCCTTATGGTAAACAGCTCGCTGTACTTACTCTCACACACGTTACAACTATATGAGTTAGCATGAACAACTGCCATTACGGTAAACAGTTCACTGTACTTACGCTCACAACGCGTTACAACTATATGAGTTAGCCTGAACAACTGCCATTACGATAAACCGTTCACTGTACTTACTCTCACACACGTTACAACTATATGAGTTAGCATGAACAACTGCCATTACGGTAAAGAGTGCACTGTACTTCCTCTCACACATGTTACAACTATATGAGTTAGGAGGAACAACTGCCATTACGTTAAACAGTTCACTCTACTTACTCTCATACATGTTACAACTATATGAGTTAGCATGAACAACTGCCATTACGGTAAACAGTTCACTGTACTTAATCTCACAACACATTACAACTATATGAGTTAGCATGAACAACTGCCATTACGGTAAACAGTTCACTCTACTTACTCTCACACACATTACAACTATATTATTTAGCATGAAAAACTGCCATTACGGTAAACAGTTCACTGTACTTACTCTCAAAACACGTTACAACTATATTAGTTAGCATGAACAACTGCCATTACGGTAAACAGTTCACTGTACTTACTTTCATACATGTTACAACTATATGAGTTAGCATGAACAACTGCAATTACGGTAAACAGTTCACTGTACCTACGCTCACAACGCGTTACACCTATATGAGTTAGCATGAACAACTGCCATTACGGTAAACAGTTCACTGTACTTACTCTCATACATGTTACAACTATATGAGTTAGCATGAACAACTGCAATTATGGTAAACAGTTCACTGTACTTACGCTCACAATGCGTTACAACTATATGAGTTAGCGTGAAAAACTGCCATTACGGTAAACAGTTCACTGTACTTACTTTCATACATGTTACAACTATATGAGTTAGCCTGAACAACTGCCATTACGGTAAACAGTTCACTGTACTTTCTCTCACACACGTTACAACTATATGAGTTAGCAAAAACAACTACCATTACGGTAAACAGTTCACTGTACTTACGCTCATACACGTTACACCTATATGAGTTAGCATGAACAACTGCCATTACGGTAAACAGTTCACTGTACTTACTCTCATACATGTTACAACTATATGAGTTAGCATGAACAACTGCAATTATGGTAAACAGTTCACTGTACTTACGCTCACAATGCGTTACAACTATATGAGTTAGCCTGAACAACTGCCATTACGATAAACCGTTCACTGTACTTACTCTCAGACACGTTACAACTATATGAGTTAGCATGAACAACTGCCATTACGGTAAAGAGTTCACTGTACTTCCTCTCACACATGTTACAACTATATGAGTTAGGAGGAACAACTGCCATTACGTTAAACAGTTCACTCTACTTAATCTCATACATTTTACAACTATATGAATTAGCATGAACAACTGCCCTTATGGTAAACAGCTCGCTGTACTTACTCTCACACACGTTACAACTATATGAGTTAGCATGAGCAACTGCCCTTACGGTAAACAGTTCGCTGTACTTACTCTCACACACGTTACAACTATATGAGTTAGCATGAACAAGTGCCATTATGGTAAACAGTTCGCTGTACTTACTCTCAGACATGTTACAACTATATGAGTTAGCATGAACAACTGCCATTACGGTAAACAGTTCGCTGTACTTACTCTCACACACGTTACAACTATATGAGTTAGCATGAACAACTGCCATTACGGTAAAGAGTTCACTGTACTTCCTCTCACACATGTTACAACTATATGAGTTAGGAGGAACAACTGCCATTACGTTAAACAGTTCACTCTACTTACTCTCATGCATGTTACAACTATATGAGTTAGCATGAACAACTGCCATTACGGTAAACAGTTCACTGTACTTACTCTCACAACACATTACAACTATATGAGTTAGCATGAACAACTGCCATTACGGTAAACAGTTCACTGTACTTACTCACACAACACGTTACAACTACATGAGTTAGCATGAACAACTGCCATTACGGTAAACAGTTCGCTGTACTTACTCTCACAACAAGTTACAACTATATTAGTTAGCATGAACAACTGCCATTACGGTAAACAGTTCACTGTACTTACTTTCATACATGTTACAACTATATGAGTTAGCCTGAACAACTGCCATTACGGTAAACAGTTCACTGTACTTTCTCTCACACACGTTACAACTATATGAGTTAGCATGAACAACTACCACTACAGTAAACAGTTCACTGTACTTACGCTCATACACGTTACACCTATATGAGTTAGCATAAACAACTGCCATTACGGTAAACAGTTCACTGTACTTACTCTCATACATGTTACAACTATATGAGTTAGCATGAACAACTGCAATTACGGTAAACAATTCACTGTACTTACGCTCACAATGCGTTACAACTATATGAGTTAGCCTGAACAACTGCCATTACGATAAACCGTTCACTGTACTTACTCTCACACACGTTACAACTATATGAATTAGCATGAACAACTGCCATTACGGTAAAGAGTTCACTGTACTTCCTCTCATACATGTTACAACTATATGAGTTAGCATGAACAACTGCCATTACGGTAAACAGTTCACTCTACTTACTCTCACACACATTACAACTATATTATTTAGCATGAACAACTGCCATTACGGTAAACAGTTCACTGTACTTTCTCTCACACACGTTACAACTATATGAGTTAGCATGAACAACTACCATCACGGTAAACAGTTCACTGTACTTACGCTCATACACGTAACACCTATATGAGTTAGCATGAACAACTGCCATTACGGTAAACCGTTCAATGTAATTAGGTTCACAAACGTTACATATATATGAGTTAGCATGAACAACTGCAATTACGGTAAACAGTTCACTGTACTTACGCTTACAACGCGTTACAACTATATGAGTTAGCCTGAACAACTGCCATTACGATAAACCGTTCACTGTACTTACTCTCACACACGTTACAACTATATGAGTTAGCATGAACAACTGACATTACGGTAAACAGTTCACTGTACTTACTCTCACAACACATTACAACTATATGAGTTAGCATGAACAACTGCCATTACGGTAAACAGTTCACTGTACTTACTCACACAACACGTTACAACTACATGAGTTAGCATGAACAACTGCCATTACGGTAAACAGTTCGCTGTACTTACTCTCAGACACGTTACAACTATATGAGTTAGCATGAACAACTGCCATTACGGTAAAGAGTTCACTGTACTTCCTCTCACACATGTTACAACTATCTGAGTTAGCATGAACAACTGCCATTACGGTAAACAGTTCACTGTACTTACTCTCACAACAAATTACAACTATATGAGTTAGCATGAACAACTGCCATTACGGTAAACAGTTCACTGTACTTTCTCTCACACACGTTACAACTATATGAGTTAGCAAGAACAACTACCATTACGGTAAACAGTTCACTGTACTTACGCTCATACACGTTACACCTATATGAGTTGGCATGAACAACTGCCATTACGGTAAACAGTTCACTGTACTTACTCTCATACATGTTACAACTATATGAGTTAGCATGAACAACAGCAATTATGGTAAACAGTTCACTGTACTTACGCTCACAATGCGTTACAACTATATGAGTTAGCCTGAACAACTGCCATTACGATAAACCGTTCACTGTACTTACTCTCACAAACGTTACAACTATATGAGTTAGCATGAACAACTGCCATTACGGTAAAGAGTTCACTGTACTTCCTCTCACACATGTTACAACTATATGAGTTAGGAGGAACAACTGCCATTACGTTAAACAGTTCACTCTACTTAATCTCATACATTTTACAACTATATGAATTAGCATGAACAACTGCCCTTATGGTAAACAGCTCGCTGTACTTACTCTCACACACGTTACAACTATATGAGTTAGCATGAGCAACTGCCCTTACGGTAAACAGTTCGCTGTACTTACTCTCACACACGTTACAACTATATGAGTTAGCATGAACAAGTGCCATTATGGTAAACAGTTCGCTGTACTTACTCTCAGACATGTTACAACTATATGAGTTAGCATGAACAACTGCCATTACGGTAAACAGTTCGCTGTACTTACTCTCACACACGTTACACCTATATGAGTTAGCATGAACAACTGCCATTACGGTAAACAGTTCACTGTACTTAATCTCATACATGTTACAACTATATGAGTTAGCATGAACAACTGCAATTACGGTAAACAATTCACTGTACTTACGCTCACAATGCATTACAACTATATGAGTTAGCATGAACAACTGCCATTACGGTAAACAGTTCGCTGTACTTACTCTCACAACAAGTTACAACTATATTAGTTAGCATGAACAACTGCCATTACGGTAAACAGTTCACTGTACTTACTTTCATACATGTTACAACTATATGAGTTAGCCTGAACAACTGCCATTACGGTAAACAGTTCACTGTACTTTCTCTCACACACGTTACAACTATATGAGTTAGCATGAACAACTACCACTACAGTAAACAGTTCACTGTACTTACGCTCATACACGTTACACCTATATGAGTTAGCATAAACAACTGCCATTACGGTAAACAGTTCACTGTACTTACTCTCATACATGTTACAACTATATGAGTTAGCATGAACAACTGCAATTACGGTAAAAAATTCACTGTACGTACGCTCACAATGCGTTACAACTATATGAGTTAGCCTGAACAACTGCCATTACGATAAACTGTTCACTGTACTTACTCTCACACACGTTACAACTATATGAATTAGCATGAACAACTGCCATTACGGTAAAGAGTTCACTGTACTTCCTCTCACACATGGTACAACTATATGAGTTAGGAGGAACAACTGCCATTACGTTAAACAGTTCACTCTACTTACTCTCATACATTTTACAACTATATGAATTAGCATGAACAACTGCCCTTATGGTAAACAGCTCGCTGTACTTACTCTCACACACGTTACAACTATATGAGTTAGCATGAACAACTGCCATTACGGTAAACAGTTCACTGTACTTACGCTCACAACGCGTTACAACTATATGAGTTAGCCTGAACAACTGCCATTACGATAAACCGTTCACTGTACTTACTCTCACACACGTTACAACTATATGAGTTAGCATGAACAACTGCCATTACGGTAAAGAGTGCACTGTACTTCCTCTCACACATGTTACAACTATATGAGTTAGGAGGAACAACTGCCATTACGTTAAACAGTTCACTCTACTTACTCACATACATGTTACAACTATATGAGTTAGCATGAACAACTGCCATTACGGTAAACAGTTCACTGTACTTAATCTCACAACACATTACAACTATATGAGTTAGCATGAACAACTGCCATTACGGTAAACAGTTCACTCTACTTACTCTCACACACATTACAACTATATTATTTAGCATGAAAAACTGCCATTACGGTAAACAGTTCACTGTACTTACTCTCAAAACACGTTACAACTATATTAGTTAGCATGAACAACTGCCATTACGGTAAACAGTTCACTGTACTTACTTTCATACATGTTACAACTATATGAGTTAGCATGAACAACTGCAATTACGGTAAACAGTTCACTGTACCTACGCTCACAACGCGTTACACCTATATGAGTTAGCATGAACAACTGCCATTACGGTAAACAGTTCACTGTACTTACTCTCATACATGTTACAACTATATGAGTTAGCATGAACAACTGCAATTATGGTAAACAGTTCACTGTACTTACGCTCACAATGCGTTACAACTATATGAGTTAGCGTGAAGAACTGCCATTACGGTAAACAGTTCACTGTACTTACTTTCATACATGTTACAACTATATGAGTTAGCCTGAACAACTGCCATTACGGTAAACAGTTCACTGTACTTTCTCTCACACACGTTACAACTATATGAGTTAGCAAAAACAACTACCATTACGGTAAACAGTTCACTGTACTTACGCTCATACACGTTACACCTATATGAGTTAGCATGAACAACTGCCATTACGGTAAACAGTTCACTGTACTTACTCTCATACATGTTACAACTATATGAGTTAGCATGAACAACTGCAATTATGGTAAACAGTTCACTGTACTTACGCTCACAATGCGTTACAACTATATGAGTTAGCCTGAACAACTGCCATTACGATAAACCGTTCACTGTACTTACTCTCAGACACGTTACAACTATATGAGTTAGCATGAACAACTGCCATTACGGTAAAGAGTTCACTGTACTTCCTCTCACACATGTTACAACTATATGAGTTAGGAGGAACAACTGCCATTACGTTAAACAGTTCACTCTACTTAATCTCATACATTTTACAACTATATGAATTAGCATGAACAACTGCCCTTATGGTAAACAGCTCGCTGTACTTACTCTCACACACGTTACAACTATATGAGTTAGCATGAGCAACTGCCCTTACGGTAAACAGTTCGCTGTACTTACTCTCACACACGTTACAACTATATGAGTTAGCATGAACAAGTGCCATTATGGTAAACAGTTCGCTGTACTTACTCTCAGACATGTTACAACTATATGAGTTAGCATGAACAACTGCCATTACGGTAAACAGTTCGCTGTACTTACTCTCACACACGTTACAACTATATGAGTTAGCATGAACAACTGCCATTACGGTAAAGAGTTCACTGTACTTCCTCTCACACATGTTACAACTATATGAGTTAGGAGGAACAACTGCCATTACGTTAAACAGTTCACTCTACTTACTCTCATGCATGTTACAACTATATGAGTTAGCATGAACAACTGCCATTACGGTAAACAGTTCACTGTACTTACTCTCACAACACATTACAACTATATGAGTTAGCATGAACAACTGCCATTACGGTAAACAGTTCACTGTACTTACTCACACAACACGTTACAACTACATGAGTTAGCATGAACAACTGCCATTACGGTAAACAGTTCGCTGTACTTACTCTCACAACAAGTTACAACTATATTAGTTAGCATGAACAACTGCCATTACGGTAAACAGTTCACTGTACTTACTTTCATACATGTTACAACTATATGAGTTAGCCTGAACAACTGCCATTACGGTAAACAGTTCACTGTACTTTCTCTCACACACGTTACAACTATATGAGTTAGCATGAACAACTACCACTACAGTAAACAGTTCACTGTACTTACGCTCATACACGTTACACCTATATGAGTTAGCATAAACAACTGCCATTACGGTAAACAGTTCACTGTACTTACTCTCATACATGTTACAACTATATGAGTTAGCATGAACAACTGCAATTACGGTAAACAATTCACTGTACTTACGCTCACAATGCGTTACAACTATATGAGTTAGCCTGAACAACTGCCATTACGATAAACCGTTCACTGTACTTACTCTCACACACGTTACAACTATATGAATTAGCATGAACAACTGCCATTACGGTAAAGAGTTCACTGTACTTCCTCTCATACATGTTACAACTATATGAGTTAGCATGAACAACTGCCATTACGGTAAACAGTTCACTCTACTTACTCTCACACACATTACAACTATATTATTTAGCATGAACAACTGCCATTACGGTAAACAGTTCACTGTACTTTCTCTCACACACGTTACAACTATATGAGTTAGCATGAACAACTACCATCACGGTAAACAGTTCACTGTACTTACGCTCATACACGTAACACCTATATGAGTTAGCATGAACAACTGCCATTACGGTAAACCGTTCAATGTAATTAGGTTCACAAACGTTACATATATATGAGTTAGCATGAACAACTGCAATTACGGTAAACAGTTCACTGTACTTACGCTTACAACGCGTTACAACTATATGAGTTAGCCTGAACAACTGCCATTACGATAAACCGTTCACTGTACTTACTCTCACACACGTTACAACTATATGAGTTAGCATGAACAACTGCCATTACGGTAAAGAGTTCACTGTACTTCCTCTCACACATGTTACAACTATATGAGTTATGAGGAACAACTGCCATTACGTTAAACAGTTCACTCTACTTACTCTCATACATGTTACAACTATATGAGTTAGCATGAACAACTGACATTACGGTAAACAGTTCACTGTACTTACTCTCACAACACATTACAACTATATGAGTTAGCATGAACAACTGCCATTACGGTAAACAGTTCACTGTACTTACTCACACAACACGTTACAACTACATGAGTTAGCATGAACAACTGCCATTACGGTAAACAGTTCGCTGTACTTACTCTCAGACACGTTACAACTATATGAGTTAGCATGAACAACTGCCATTACGGTAAAGAGTTCACTGTACTTCCTCTCACACATGTTACAACTATCTGAGTTAGCATGAACAACTGCCATTACGGTAAACAGTTCACTGTACTTACTCTCACAACAAATTACAACTATATGAGTTAGCATGAACAACTGCCATTACGGTAAACAGTTCACTGTACTTTCTCTCACACACGTTACAACTATATGAGTTAGCAAGAACAACTACCATTACGGTAAACAGTTCACTGTACTTACGCTCATACACGTTACACCTATATGAGTTGGCATGAACAACTGCCATTACGGTAAACAGTTCACTGTACTTACTCTCATACATGTTACAACTATATGAGTTAGCATGAACAACAGCAATTATGGTAAACAGTTCACTGTACTTACGCTCACAATGCGTTACAACTATATGAGTTAGCCTGAACAACTGCCATTACGATAAACCGTTCACTGTACTTACTCTCACAAACGTTACAACTATATGAGTTAGCATGAACAACTGCCATTACGGTAAAGAGTTCACTGTACTTCCTCTCACACATGTTACAACTATATGAGTTAGGAGGAACAACTGCCATTACGTTAAACAGTTCACTCTACTTAATCTCATACATTTTACAACTATATGAATTAGCATGAACAACTGCCCTTATGGTAAACAGCTCGCTGTACTTACTCTCACACACGTTACAACTATATGAGTTAGCATGAGCAACTGCCCTTACGGTAAACAGTTCGCTGTACTTACTCTCACACACGTTACAACTATATGAGTTAGCATGAACAAGTGCCATTATGGTAAACAGTTCGCTGTACTTACTCTCAGACATGTTACAACTATATGAGTTAGCATGAACAACTGCCATTACGGTAAACAGTTCGCTGTACTTAATCTCATACATGTTACAACTATATGAGTTAGCATGAACAACTGCAATTACGGTAAACAATTCACTGTACTTACGCTCACAATGCATTACAACTATATGAGTTAGCATGAACAACTGCCATTACGGTAAACAGTTCGCTGTACTTACTCTCACAACAAGTTACAACTATATTAGTTAGCATGAACAACTGCCATTACGATAAACCGTTCACTGTACTTACTCTCACACACGTTACAACTATATGAGTTAGCATGAACAACTGCCATTACGGTAAAGAGTTCACTGTACTTCCTCTCACACATGTTACAACTATATGAGTTAGGAGGAACAACTGCCATTACGTTAAACAGTTCACTCTACTTACTCTCATACATGTTACAACTATATGAGTTAGCATGAACAACTGCCATTACGGTAAACAGTTCACTGTACTTACTCTCACAACACATTACAACTATATGAGTTAGCATGAACAACTGCCATTACGGTAAACAGTTCACTGTACTTACTCACACAACACGTTACAACTACATGAGTTAGCATGAACAACTGCCATTACGGTAAACAGTTCGCTGTACTTACTCTCACACACGTTACAACTTTATGAGTTAGCATGAACAACTGCCATTACGGTAAAGAGTTCACTGTACTTCCTCTCACACATGTTACAACTATATGAGTTAGGAGGAACAACTGCCATTACGTTAAACAGTTCACTCTACTTACTCTCATACATGTTACAACTATATGAGTTAGCATGAACAACTGCCATTACGGTAAACAGTTCACTGTACTTACTCTCACAACACATTACAACTATATGAGTTAGCATGAACAACTGCCATTACGGTAAACAGTTCACTGTACTTACTCACACAACACGTTACAACTACATGAGTTAGCATGAACAACTGCCATTACGGTAAACAGTTCGCTGTACTTACTCTCACAACACGTTACACCTATATTAGTTAGCATGAAGAACTGCCATTACGGTAAACAGTTCACTGTACTTACTTTCATACATGTTACAACTATATGAGTTAGCCTGAACAACTGCATTTACGGTAAACAGTTCACTGTACTTTCTCTCACACACGTTACAACTATATGAGTTAGCATGAACAACTACCATTACGGTAAACAGTTCGCTGTACTTACTCTCACACACGTTACAACTATATGAGTTAGCATGAACAAGTGCCATTATGGTAAACAGTTCGCTGTACTTAATCTCAGACATGTTACACCTATATGAGTTAGCATGAACAACTGCCATTACGGTAAACAGTTCACTGTACTTACTTTCATACATGTTACAACTATATGAGTTAGCATGAACAACTGCAATTACGGTAAACAGTTCACTGTACTTACGCTCACAACGCGTTACAACTATATGAGTTAGCCTGAACAACTGCCATTACGATAAACCGTTCACTGTACTTACTCTCATACATGTTACAACTATATGAGTTAGCATGAACAACTGCCATTACGGTAAACAGTTCACTCTACTTACTCTCACACACATTACAACTATATTATTTAGCATGAACAACTGCCATTACGGTAAACAGTTCACTGTACTTTCTCTCACACACGTTACAACTATTTGAGTTAGCATGAACAACTACCATTACGGTAAACAGTTCACTGTACTTATGCTCATACACGTTACACCTATATGAGTTAGCATGAACAACTGCCATTACGGTAAACCGTTCACTGTAATTAGGTTCACACACGTTACATATATATGAGTTAGCATGAACAACTGCAATTACGGTAAACAGTTCACTGTACTTACGCTCAAAACGCGTTACAACTATATGAGTTAGCCTGAACAACTGCCATTACGATAAACCGTTCACTGTACTTACTCTCACACACGTTACAACTATATGAGTTAGCATGAACAACTGCCATTACGGTAAAGAGTTCACTGTACTTACTCTCACACACGTTACAACTATATGAGTTAGCATGAACAACAGCCATTACGGTAAAGAGTTCACTGTACTTCCTCTCACACATGTTACAACTATATGAGTTAGGAGGAACAACTGCCATTACGTTAAACAGTTCACTCTACTTCCTCTCATACATGTTACAACTATATGAGTTAGCATGAACAACTGCCATTACGGTAAACAGTTCACTGTACTTACTCTCACAACACATTACAACTATATGAGTTAGCATGAACAACTGCCATTACGGTAAACAGTTCACTGTACTTACTTTCATACATGTTACAACTATATGAGTTAGCCTGAACAACTGCCATTACGGTAAACAGTTCACTGTACTTTCTCTCACACACGTTACAACTATATGAGTTAGCATGAAGAACTGCCATTACGGTAAACAGTTCACTGTACTTACTTTCATACATGTTACAACTATATGAGTTAGCCTGAACAACTGCCATTACGGTAAACAGTTCACTGTACTTTCTCTCACACACGTTACAACTATATGAGTTAGCATGAACAACTACCACTACAGTAAACAGTTCACTGTACTTACGCTCATACACGTTACACCTATATGAGTTAGCATAAACAACTGCCATTACGGTAAACAGTTCACTGTACTTACTCTCATACATGTTACAACTATATGAGTTAGCATGAACAACTGCAATTACGGTAAACAATTCACTGTACTTACGCTCACAATGCGTTACAACTATATGAGTTAGCCTGAACAACTGCCATTACGATAAACCGTTCACTGTACTTACTCTCACACACGTTACAACTATATGAATTAGCATGAACAACTGCCATTACGGTAAAGAGTTCACTGTACTTCCTCTCATACATGTTACAACTATATGAGTTAGCATGAACAACTGCCATTACGGTAAACAGTTCACTCTACTTACTCTCACACACATTACAACTATATTATTTAGCATGAACAACTGCCATTACGGTAAACAGTTCACTGTACTTTCTCTCACACACGTTACAACTATATGAGTTAGCATGAACAACTACCATCACGGTAAACAGTTCACTGTACTTACGCTCATACACGTAACACCTATATGAGTTAGCATGAACAACTGCCATTACGGTAAACCGTTCAATGTAATTAGGTTCACAAACGTTACATATATATGAGTTAGCATGAACAACTGCAATTACGGTAAACAGTTCACTGTACTTACGCTTACAACGCGTTACAACTATATGAGTTAGCCTGAACAACTGCCATTACGATAAACCGTTCACTGTACTTACTCTCACACACGTTACAACTATATGAGTTAGCATGAACAACTGCCATTACGGTAAAGAGTTCACTGTACTTCCTCTCACACATGTTACAACTATATGAGTTATGAGGAACAACTGCCATTACGTTAAACAGTTCACTCTACTTACTCTCATACATGTTACAACTATATGAGTTAGCATGAACAACTGACATTACGGTAAACAGTTCACTGTACTTACTCTCACAACACATTACAACTATATGAGTTAGCATGAACAACTGCCATTACGGTAAACAGTTCACTGTACTTACTCACACAACACGTTACAACTACATGAGTTAGCATGAACAACTGCCATTACGGTAAACAGTTCGCTGTACTTACTCTCAGACACGTTACAACTATATGAGTTAGCATGGACAACTGCCATTACGGTAAAGAGTTCACTGTACTTCCTCTCACACATGTTACAACTATCTGAGTTAGCATGAACAACTGCCATTACGGTAAACAGTTCACTGTACTTACTCTCACAACAAATTACAACTATATGAGTTAGCATGAACAACTGCCATTACGGTAAACAGTTCACTGTACTTTCTCTCACACACGTTACAACTATATGAGTTAGCAAGAACAACTACCATTACGGTAAACAGTTCACTGTACTTACGCTCATACACGTTACACCTATATGAGTTGGCATGAACAACTGCCATTACGGTAAACAGTTCACTGTACTTACTCTCATACATGTTACAACTATATGAGTTAGCATGAACAACTGCAATTATGGTAAACAGTTCACTGTACTTACGCTCACAATGCGTTACAACTATATGAGTTAGCCTGAACAACTGCCATTACGATAAACCGTTCACTGTACTTACTCTCACAAACGTTACAACTATATGAGTTAGCATGAACAACTGCCATTACGGTAAAGAGTTCACTGTACTTCCTCTCACACATGTTACAACTATATGAGTTAGGAGGAACAACTGCCATTACGTTAAACAGTTCACTCTACTTAATCTCATACATTTTACAACTATATGAATTAGCATGAACAACTGCCCTTATGGTAAACAGCTCGCTGTACTTACTCTCACACACGTTACAACTATATGAGTTAGCATGAGCAACTGCCCTTACGGTAAACAGTTCGCTGTACTTACTCTCACACACGTTACAACTATATGAGTTAGCATGAACAAGTGCCATTATGGTAAACAGTTCGCTGTACTCACTCTCAGACATGTTACAACTATATGAGTTAGCATGAACAACTGCCATTACGGTAAACAGTTCGCTGTACTTACTCTCACACACGTTACACCTATATGAGTTAGCATGAACAACTGCCATTACGGTAAACAGTTCACTGTACTTAATCTCATACATGTTACAACTATATGAGTTAGCATGAACAACTGCAATTACGGTAAACAATTCACTGTACTTACGCTCACAATGCATTACAACTATATGAGTTAGCATGAACAACTGCCATTACGGTAAACAGTTCGCTGTACTTACTCTCACAACAAGTTACAACTATATTAGTTAGCATGAACAACTGCCATTACGATAAACCGTTCACTGTACTTACTCTCACACACGTTACAACTATATGAGTTAGCATGAACAACTGCCATTACGGTAAAGAGTTCACTGTACTTCCTCTCACACATGTTACAACTATATGAGTTAGGAGGAACAACTGCCATTACGTTAAACAGTTCACTCTACTTACTCTCATACATGTTACAACTATATGAGTTAGCATGAACAACTGCCATTACGGTAAACAGTTCACTGTACTTACTCTCACAACACATTACAACTATATGAGTTAGCATGAACAACTGCCATTACGGTAAACAGTTCACTGTACTTACTCACACAACACGTTACAACTACATGAGTTAGCATGAACAACTGCCATTACGGTAAACAGTTCGCTGTACTTACTCTCACACACGTTACAACTATATGAGTTAGCATGAACAACTGCCATTACGGTAAAGAGTTCACTGTACTTCCTCTCACACATGTTACAACTATATGAGTTAGGAGGAACAACTGCCATTACGTTAAACAGTTCACTCTACTTACTCTCATACATGTTACAACTATATGAGTTAGCATGAACAACTGCCATTACGGTAAACAGTTCACTGTACTTACTCTCACAACACATTACAACTATATGAGTTAGCATGAACAACTGCCATTACGGTAAACAGTTCACTGTACTTACTCACACAACACGTTACAACTACATGAGTTAGCATGAACAACTGCCATTACGGTAAACAGTTCGCTGTACTTACTCTCACAACACGTTACACCTATATTAGTTAGCATGAAGAACTGCCATTACGGTAAACAGTTCACTGTACTTACTTTCATACATGTTACAACTATATGAGTTAGCCTGAACAACTGCATTTACGGTAAACAGTTCACTGTACTTTCTCTCACACACGTTACAACTATATGAGTTAGCATGAACAACTACCATTACGGTAAACAGTTCGCTGTACTTACTCTCACACACGTTACAACTATATGAGTTAGCATGAACAAGTGCCATTATGGTAAACAGTTCGCTGTACTTAATCTCAGACATGTTACAACTATATGAGTTAGCATGAACAACTGCCATTACGGTAAACAGTTCACTGTACTTACTTTCATACATGTTACAACTATATGAGTTAGCATGAACAACTGCAATTACGGTAAACAGTTCACTGTACTTACGCTCACAACGCGTTACAACTATATGAGTTAGCCTGAACAACTGCCATTACGATAAACCGTTCACTGTACTTACTCTCATACATGTTACAACTATATGAGTTAGCATGAACAACTGCCATTACGGTAAACAGTTCACTCTACTTACTCTCACACACATTACAACTATATTATTTAGCATGAACAACTGCCATTACGGTAAACAGTTCACTGTACTTTCTCTCACACACGTTACAACTATTTGAGTTAGCATGAACAACTACCATTACGGTAAACAGTTCACTGTACTTATGCTCATACACGTTACACCTATATGAGTTAGCATGAACAACTGCCATTACGGTAAACCGTTCACTGTAATTAGGTTCACACACGTTACATATATATGAGTTAGCATGAACAACTGCAATTACGGTAAACAGTTCACTGTACTTACGCTCACAACGCGTTACAACTATATGAGTTAGCCTGAACAACTGCCATTACGATAAACCGTTCACTGTACTTACTCTCACACACGTTACAACTATATGAGTTAGCATGAACAACTGCCATTACGGTAAAGAGTTCACTGTACTTACTCTCACACACGTTACAACTATATGAGTTAGCATGAACAACTGCCATTACGGTAAAGAGTTCACTGTACTTCCTCTCACACATGTTACAACTATATGAGTTAGGAGGAACAACTGCCATTACGTTAAACAGTTCACTCTACTTCCTCTCATACATGTAACAACTATATGAGTTAGCATGAACAACTGCCATTACGGTAAACAGTTCACTGTACTTACTCTCACAACACATTACAACTATATGAGTTAGCATGAACAACTGCCATTACGGTAAACAGTTCACTGTACTTACTTTCATACATGTTACAACTATATGAGTTAGCCTGAACAACTGCCATTACGGTAAACAGTTCACTGTACTTTCTCTCACACACGTTACAACTATATGAGTTAGCAAGAACAACTACCATTACGGTAAACAGTTCACTGTACTTACTCTCACAACACGTTACACCTATATTAGTTAGCATGAAGAACTGTCATTACGGTAAACAGTTCACTGTACTTACTTTCATACATGTTACAACTATATGAGTTAGCCTGAACAACTGCATTTACGGTAAACAGTTCACTGTACTTTCTCTCACACACGTTACAACTATATGAGTTAGCATGAACAACTACCATTACGGTAAACAGTTCGCTGTACTTACTCTCACACACGTTACAACTATATGAGTTAGCATGAACAAGTGCCATTATGGTAAACAGTTCGCTGTACTTAATCTCAGACATGTTACAACTATATGAGTTAGCATGAACAACTGCCATTACGGTAAACAGTTCACTGTACTTACTTTCATACATGTTACAACTATATGAGTTAGCATGAACAACTGCAATTACGGTAAACAGTTCACTGTACTTACGCTCACAACGCGTTACAACTATATGAGTTAGCCTGAACAACTGCCATTACGATAAACCGTTCACTGTACTTACTCTCATACATGTTACAACTATATGAGTTAGCATGAACAACTGCCATTACGGTAAACAGTTCACTCTACTTACTCTCACACACATTACAACTATATTATTTAGCATGAACAACTGCCATTACGGTGAACAGTTCACTGTACTTTCTCTCACACACGTTACAACTATTTGAGTTGGCATGAACAACTACCATTACGGTAAACAGTTCACTGTACTTATGCTCATACACGTTACACCTATATGAGTTAGCATGAACAACTGCCATTACGGTAAACCGTTCACTGTAATTAGGTTCACACACGTTACATATATATGAGTTAGCATGAACAACTGCAATTACGGTAAACAGTTCACTGTACTTACGCTCACAACGCGTTACAACTATATGAGTTAGCCTGAACAACTGCCATTACGATAAACCGTTCACTGTACTTACTCTCACACACGTTACAACTATATGAGTTAGCATGAACAACTGCCATTACGGTAAAGAGTTCACTGTACTTACTCTCACACACGTTACAACTATATGAGTTAGCATGAACAACTGCCATTACGGTAAAGAGTTCACTGTACTTCCTCTCACACATGTTACAACTATATGAGTTAGGAGGAACAACTGCCATTACGTTAAACAGTTCACTCTACTTCCTCTCATACATGTTACAACTATATGAGTTAGCATGAACAACTGCCATTACGGTAAACAGTTCACTGTACTTACTCTCACAACACATTACAACTATATGAGTTAGCATGAACAACTGCCATTACGGTAAACAGTTCACTGTACTTACTTTCATACATGTTACAACTATATGAGTTAGCCTGAACAACTGCCATTACGGTAAACAGTTCACTGTACTTTCTCTCACACACGTTACAACTATATGAGTTAGCATGAAGAACTGCCATTACGGTAAACAGTTCACTGTACTTACTTTCATACATGTTACAACTATATGAGTTAGCCTGAACAACTGCCATTACGGTAAACAGTTCACTGTACTTTCTCTCACACACGTTACAACTATATGAGTTAGCAAGAACAACTACCATTACGGTAAACAGTTCACTGTACTTACGCTCATACACGTTACACCTATATGAGTTAGCATGAACAACTGCCATTACGGTAAACAGTTCACTGTACTTACTCTCATACATGTTACAACTATATGAGTTAGCATGAACAACTGCAATTATGGTAAACAGTTCACTGTACTTACGCTCACAATGCGTTACAACTATATGAGTTAGCCTGAACAACTGCCATTATGATAAACCGTTCACTGTACTTTCTCTCACACACGTTACAACTATATGAGTTAGCATGAACAACTGCCATTACGGTAAAGAGTTCACTGTACTTCCTCTCACACATGTTACAACTATCTGAGTTAGCATGAACAACTGCCATTACGGTAAACAGTTCACTGTACTTACTCTCACAACAAATTACAACTATATGAGTTAGCATGAACAACTGCCATTACGGTAAACAGTTCACTGTACTTTCTCTCACACACGTTACAACTATATGAGTTAGCAAGAACAACTACCATTACGGTAAACAGTTCACTGTACTTACGCTCATACACGTTACACCTATATGAGTTGGCATGAACAACTGCCATTACGGTAAACAGTTCACTGTACTTACTCTCATACATGTTACAACTATATGAATTAGCATGAACAACTGCAATTATGGTAAACAGTTCACTGTACTTACGCTCACAATGCGTTACAACTATATGAGTTAGCCTGAACAACTGCCATTACGATAAACCGTTCACTGTACTTACTCTCACAAACGTTACAACTATATGAGTTAGCATGAACAACTGCCATTACGGTAAAGAGTTCACTGTACTTCCTCTCACACATGTTACAACTATATGAGTTAGGAGGAACAACTGCCATTACGTTAAACAGTTCACTCTACTTAATCTCATACATTTTACAACTATATGAATTAGCATGAACAACTGCCCTTATGGTAAACAGCTCGCTGTACTTACTCTCACACACGTTACAACTATATGAGTTAGCATGAGCAACTGCCCTTACGGTAAACAGTTCGCTGTACTTACTCTCACACACGTTACAACTATATGAGTTAGCATGAACAAGTGCCATTATGGTAAACAGTTCGCTGTACTCACTCTCAGACATGTTACAACTATATGAGTTAGCATGAACAACTGCCATTACGGTAAACAGTTCGCTGTACTTACTCTCACACACGTTACACCTATATGAGTTAGCATGAACAACTGCCATTACGGTAAACAGTTCACTGTACTTAATCTCATACATGTTACAACTATATGAGTTAGCATGAACAACTGCAATTACGGTAAACAATTCACTGTACTTACGCTCACAATGCATTACAACTATATGAGTTAGCATGAACAACTGCCATTACGGTAAACAGTTCGCTGTACTTACTCTCACAACAAGTTACAACTATATTAGTTAGCATGAACAACTGCCATTACGATAAACCGTTCACTGTACTTACTCTCACACACGTTACAACTATATGAGTTAGCATGAACAACTGCCATTACGGTAAAGAGTTCACTGTACTTCCTCTCACACATGTTACAACTATATGAGTTAGGAGGAACAACTGCCATTACGTTAAACAGTTCACTCTACTTACTCTCATACATGTTACAACTATATGAGTTAGCATGAACAACTGCCATTACGGTAAACAGTTCACTGTACTTACTCTCACAACACATTACAACTATATGAGTTAGCATGAACAACTGCCATTACGGTAAACAGTTCACTGTACTTACTCACACAACACGTTACAACTACATGAGTTAGCATGAACAACTGCCATTACGGTAAACAGTTCGCTGTACTTACTCTCACACACGTTACAACTATATGAGTTAGCATGAACAACTGCCATTACGGTAAAGAGTTCACTGTACTTCCTCTCACACATGTTACAACTATATGAGTTAGGAGGAACAACTGCCATTACGTTAAACAGTTCACTCTACTTACTCTCATACATGTTACAACTATATGAGTTAGCATGAACAACTGCCATTACGGTAAACAGTTCACTGTACTTACTCTCACAACACATTACAACTATATGAGTTAGCATGAACAACTGCCATTACGGTAAACAGTTCACTGTACTTACTCACACAACACGTTACAACTACATGAGTTAGCATGAACAACTGCCATTACGGTAAACAGTTCGCTGTACTTACTCTCACAACACGTTACACCTATATTAGTTAGCATGAAGAACTGCCATTACGGTAAACAGTTCACTGTACTTACTTTCATACATGTTACAACTATATGAGTTAGCCTGAACAACTGCATTTACGGTAAACAGTTCACTGTACTTTCTCTCACACACGTTACAACTATATGAGTTAGCATGAACAACTACCATTACGGTAAACAGTTCGCTGTACTTACTCTCACACACGTTACAACTATATGAGTTAGCATGAACAAGTGCCATTATGGTAAACAGTTCGCTGTACTTAATCTCAGACATGTTACAACTATATGAGTTAGCATGAACAACTGCCATTACGGTAAACAGTTCACTGTACTTACTTTCATACATGTTACAACTATATGAGTTAGCATGAACAACTGCAATTACGGTAAACAGTTCACTGTACTTACGCTCACAACGCGTTACAACTATATGAGTTAGCCTGAACAACTGCCATTACGATAAACCGTTCACTGTACTTACTCTCATACATGTTACAACTATATGAGTTAGCATGAACAACTGCCATTACGGTAAACAGTTCACTCTACTTACTCTCACACACATTACAACTATATTATTTAGCATGAACAACTGCCATTACGGTAAACAGTTCACTGTACTTTCTCTCACACACGTTACAACTATTTGAGTTAGCATGAACAACTACCATTACGGTAAACAGTTCACTGTACTTATGCTCATACACGTTACACCTATATGAGTTAGCATGAACAACTGCCATTACGGTAAACCGTTCACTGTAATTAGGTTCACACACGTTACATATATATGAGTTAGCATGAACAACTGCAATTACGGTAAACAGTTCACTGTACTTACGCTCACAACGCGTTACAACTATATGAGTTAGCCTGAACAACTGCCATTACGATAAACCGTTCACTGTACTTACTCTCACACACGTTACAACTATATGAGTTAGCATGAACAACTGCCATTACGGTAAAGAGTTCACTGTACTTACTCTCACACACGTTACAACTATATGAGTTAGCATGAACAACTGCCATTACGGTAAAGAGTTCACTGTACTTCCTCTCACACATGTTACAACTATATGAGTTAGGAGGAACAACTGCCATTACGTTAAACAGTTCACTCTACTTCCTCTCATACATGTAACAACTATATGAGTTAGCATGAACAACTGCCATTACGGTAAACAGTTCACTGTACTTACTCTCACAACACATTACAACTATATGAGTTAGCATGAACAACTGCCATTACGGTAAACAGTTCACTGTACTTACTTTCATACATGTTACAACTATATGAGTTAGCCTGAACAACTGCCATTACGGTAAACAGTTCACTGTACTTTCTCTCACACACGTTACAACTATATGAGTTAGCAAGAACAACTACCATTACGGTAAACAGTTCACTGTACTTACTCTCACAACACGTTACACCTATATTAGTTAGCATGAAGAACTGCCATTACGGTAAACAGTTCACTGTACTTACTTTCATACATGTTACAACTATATGAGTTAGCCTGAACAACTGCATTTACGGTAAACAGTTCACTGTACTTTCTCTCACACACGTTACAACTATATGAGTTAGCATGAACAACTACCATTACGGTAAACAGTTCGCTGTACTTACTCTCACACACGTTACAACTATATGAGTTAGCATGAACAAGTGCCATTATGGTAAACAGTTCGCTGTACTTAATCTCAGACATGTTACAACTATATGAGTTAGCATGAACAACTGCCATTACGGTAAACAGTTCACTGTACTTACTTTCATACATGTTACAACTATATGAGTTAGCATGAACAACTGCAATTACGGTAAACAGTTCACTGTACTTACGCTCACAACGCGTTACAACTATATGAGTTAGCCTGAACAACTGCCATTACGATAAACCGTTCACTGTACTTACTCTCATACATGTTACAACTATATGAGTTAGCATGAACAACTGCCATTACGGTAAACAGTTCACTCTACTTACTCTCACACACATTACAACTATATTATTTAGCATGAACAACTGCCATTACGGTGAACAGTTCACTGTACTTTCTCTCACACACGTTACAACTATTTGAGTTAGCATGAACAACTACCATTACGGTAAACAGTTCACTGTACTTATGCTCATACACGTTACACCTATATGAGTTAGCATGAACAACTGCCATTACGGTAAACCGTTCACTGTAATTAGGTTCACACACGTTACATATATATGAGTTAGCATGAACAACTGCAATTACGGTAAACAGTTCACTGTACTTACGCTCACAACGCGTTACAACTATATGAGTTAGCCTGAACAACTGCCATTACGATAAACCGTTCACTGTACTTACTCTCACACACGTTACAACTATATGAGTTAGCATGAACAACTGCCATTACGGTAAAGAGTTCACTGTACTTACTCTCACACACGTTACAACTATATGAGTTAGCATGAACAACTGCCATTACGGTAAAGAGTTCACTGTACTTCCTCTCACACATGTTACAACTATATGAGTTAGGAGGAACAACTGCCATTACGTTAAACAGTTCACTCTACTTCCTCTCATACATGTTACAACTATATGAGTTAGCATGAACAACTGCCATTACGGTAAACAGTTCACTGTACTTACTCTCACAACACATTACACCTATATGAGTTAGCATGAACAACTGCCATTACGGTAAACAGTTCACTGTACTTACTTTCATACATGTTACAACTATATGAGTTAGCCTGAACAACTGCCATTACGGTAAACAGTTCACTGTACTTTCTCTCACACACGTTACAACTATATGAGTTAGCATGAAGAACTGCCATTACGGTAAACAGTTCACTGTACTTACTTTCATACATGTTACAACTATATGAGTTAGCCTGAACAACTGCCATTACGGTAAACAGTTCACTGTACTTTCTCTCACACACGTTACAACTATATGAGTTAGCAAGAACAACTACCATTACGGTAAACAGTTCACTGTACCTACGCTCATACACGTTACACCTATATGAGTTAGCATGAACAACTGCCATTACGGTAAACAGTTCACTGTACTTACTCTCATACATGTTACAACTATATGAGTTAGCATGAACAACTGCAATTATGGTAAACAGTTCACTGTACTTACGCTCACAATGCGTTACAACTATATGAGTTAGCCTGAACAACTGCCATTATGATAAACCGTTCACTGTACTTTCTCTCACACACGTTACAACTATATGAGTTAGCATGAACAACTGCCATTACGGTAAAGAGTTCACTGTACTTCCTCTCACACATGTTACAACTATATGAGTTAGGAGGAACAAC
The DNA here is from genome assembly GCF_029633865.1 of Lampris incognitus. Classification (NCBI taxonomy): domain Eukaryota; kingdom Metazoa; phylum Chordata; class Actinopteri; order Lampriformes; family Lampridae; genus Lampris; species Lampris incognitus. The sequence goes on along the minus strand of NC_079211.1, from coordinate 62,524,133 downwards.
TGCCATTACGTTAAACAGTTCACTCTACTTAATCTCATACATTTTACAACTATATGAATTAGCATGAACAACTGCCCTTATGGTAAACAGCTCGCTGTACTTACTCTCACACACGTTACAACTATATGAGTTAGCATGAGCAACTGCCCTTACGGTAAACAGTTCGCTGTACTTACTCTCACACACGTTACAACTATATGAGTTAGCATGAACAAGTGCCATTATGGTAAACAGTTCGCTGTACTTACTCTCAGACATGTTACAACTATATGAGTTAGCATGAACAACTACCATTACGGTAAACAGTTCGCTGTACTTACTCTCACACACGTTACAACTATATGAGTTAGCCTGAACAACTGCCATTACGATAAACCGTTCACTGTACTTACACTCATACATGTTACAACTATATGAGTTAGCATGAACAACTGCCATTACGGTAAACAGTTCACTCTACTTACTCTCACACACATTACAACTATATTATTTAGCATGAACAACTGCCATTACGGTAAACAGTTCACTGTACTTTCTCTCACACACGTTACAACTATATGAGTTAGCATGAACAACTACCATTACGGTAAACAGTTCACTGTACTTATGCTCATAGACGTTACACCTATATGAGTTAGCATGAACAACTGCCATTACGGTAAACCGTTCACTGTAATTAGGTTCACACACGTTACATATATATGAGTTAGCATGAACAACTGCAATTACGGTAAACAGTTCACTGTACTTACGCTCACAACGCGTTACAACTATATGAGTTAGCCTGAACAACTGCCATTACGATAAACCGTTCACTGTACTTACTCTCACACACGTTACAACTATATGAGTTAGCATGAACAACTGCCATTACGGTAAAGAGTTCACTGTACTTACTCTCACACACGTTACAACTATATGAGTTAGCATGAACAACTGCCATTACGGTAAAGAGTTCACTGTACTTCCTCTCACACATGTTACAACTATATGAGTTAGGAGGAACAACTGCCATTACGTTAAACAGTTCACTCTACTTCCTCTCATACATGTTACAACTATATGAGTTAGCATGAACAACTGCCATTACGGTAAACAGTTCACTGTACTTACTCTCACAACACATTACAACTATATGAGTTAGCATGAACAACTGCCATTACGGTAAACAGTTCACTGTACTTACTTTCATACATGTTACAACTGTATGAGTTAGCCTGAACAACTGCCATTACGGTAAACAGTTCACTGTACTTTCTCTCACACACGTTACAACTATATGAGTTAGCATGAAGAACTGCTATTACGGTAAACAGTTCACTGTACTTACTTTCATACATGTTACAACTATATGAGTTAGCCTGAACAACTGCCATTACGGTAAACAGTTCACTGTACTTTCTCTCACACACGTTACAACTATATGAGTTAGCAAGAACAACTACCATTACGGTAAACAGTTCACTGTACTTACGCTCATACACGTTACACCTATATGAGTTAGCATGAACAACTGCCATTACGGTAAACAGTTCACTGTACTTACTCTCATACATGTTACAACTATATGAGTTAGCATGAACAACTGCAATTATGGTAAACAGTTCACTGTACTTACGCTCACAATGCGTTACAACTATATGAGTTAGCCTGAACAACTGCCATTATGATAAACCGTTCACTGTACTTTCTCTCACACACGTTACAACTATATGAGTTAGCATGAACAACTGCCATTACGGTAAAGAGTTCACTGTACTTCCTCTCACACATGTTACAACTATATGAGTTAGGAGGAACAACTGCCATTACGTTAAACAGTTCACTCTACTTAATCTCATACATTTTACAACTATATGAATTAGCATGAACAACTGCCCTTATGGTAAACAGCTCGCTGTACTTACTCTCACACACGTTACAACTATATGAGTTAGCATGAGCAACTGCTCTTACGGTAAACAGTTCGCTGTACTTACTCTCACACACGTTACAACTATATGAGTTAGCATGAACAAGTGCCATTATGGTAAACAGTTCGCTGTACTTACTCTCAGACATGTTACAACTATATGAGTTAGCATGAACAACTACCATTACGGTAAACAGTTCGCTGTACTTACTCTCACACACGTTACAACTATATGAGTTAGCCTGAACAACTGCCATTACGATAAACCGTTCACTGTACTTACTCTCATACATGTTACAACTATATGAGTTAGCATGAACAACTGCCATTACGGTAAACAGTTCACTCTACTTACTCTCACACACATTACAACTATATTATTTAGCATGAACAACTGCCATTACGGTAAACAGTTCACTGTACTTTCTCTCACACACGTTACAACTATATGAGTTAGCATGAACAACTACCATTACGGTAAACAGTTCACTGTACTTATGCTCATAGACGTTACACCTATATGAGTTAGCATGAACAACTGCCATTACGGTAAACCGTTCACTGTAATTAGGTTCACACACGTTACATATATATGAGTTAGCATGAACAACTGCAATTACGGTAAACAGTTCACTGTACTTACGCTCACAACGCGTTACAACTATATGAGTTAGCCTGAACAACTGCCATTACGATAAACCGTTCACTGTACTTACTCTCACACACGTTACAACTATATGAGTTAGCATGAACAACTGCCATTACGGTAAAGAGTTCACTGTACTTACTCTCACACACGTTACAACTATATGAGTTAGCATGAACAACTGCCATTACGGTAAAGAGTTCACTGTACTTCCTCTCACACATGTTACAACTATATGAGTTAGGAGGAACAACTGCCATTACGTTAAACAGTTCACTCTACTTCCTCTCATACATGTTACAACTATATGAGTTAGCATGAACAACTGCCATTACGGTAAACAGTTCACTGTACTTACTCTCACAACACATTACAACTATATGAGTTAGCATGAACAACTGCCATTACGGTAAACAGTTCACTGTACTTACTTTCATACATGTTACAACTATATGAGTTAGCCTGAACAACTGCCATTACGGTAAACAGTTCACTGTACTTTCTCTCACACACGTTACAACTATATGAGTTAGCATGAAGAACTGCCATTACGGTAAACAGTTCACTGTACTTACTTTCATACATGTTACAACTATATGAGTTAGCCTGAACAACTGCCATTACGGTAAACAGTTCACTGTACTTTCTCTCACACACGTTACAACTATATGAGTTAGCAAGAACAACTACCATTACGGTAAACAGTTCACTGTACTTACGCTCATACACGTTACACCTATATGAGTTAGCATGAACAACTGCCATTACGGTAAACAGTTCACTGTACTTACTCTCATACATGTTACAACTATATGAGTTAGCACGAACAACTGCAATTATGGTAAACAGTTCACTGTACTTACGCTCACAATGCGTTACAACTATATGAGTTAGCCTGAACAACTGCCATTATGATAAACCGTTCACTGTACTTTCTCTCACACACGTTACAACTATATGAGTTAGCATGAACAACTGCCATTACGGTAAAGAGTTCACTGTACTTCCTCTCACACATGTTACAACTATATGAGTTAGGAGGAACAACTGCCATTACGTTAAACAGTTCACTCTACTTAATCTCATACATTTTACAACTATATGAATTAGCATGAACAACTGCCCTTATGGTAAACAGCTCGCTGTACTTACTCTCACACACGTTACAACTATATGAGTTAGCATGAGCAACTGCCCTTACGGTAAACAGTTCGCTGTACTTACTCTCACACACGTTACAACTATATGAGTTAGCATGAACAAGTGCCATTATGGTAAACAGTTCGCTGTACTTACTCTCAGACATGTTACAACTATATGAGTTAGCATGAACAACTACCATTACGGTAAACAGTTCGCTGTACTTACTCTCACACACGTTACAACTATATGAGATAGCATGAACAAGTGCCATTAGGGTAAAGAGTTCACTGTACTTCCTCTCACACATGTTACAACTATATGAGTTAAGAGGAACAACTGCCATTACGTTAAACAGTTCACTCTACTTACTCTCATGCATGTTACAACTATATGAGTTAGCATGAACAACTGCCATTACGGTAAACAGTTCACTGTACTTACTCTCACAACACATTACAACTATATGAGTTAGCATGAACAACTGCCATTACGGTAAACAGTTCACTGTACTTACTCACACAACACGTTACAACTACATGAGTTAGCATGAACAACTGCCATTACGGTAAACAGTTCGCTGTACTTACTCTCACAACAAGTTACAACTATATTAGTTAGCATGAACAACTGCCATTACGGTAAACAGTTCACTGTACTTACTTTCATACATGTTACAACTATATGAGTTAGCCTGAACAACTGCCATTACGGTAAACAGTTCACTGTACTTTCTCTCACACACGTTACAACTATATGAGTTAGCATGAACAACTACCACTACAGTAAACAGTTCAATGTACTTACGCTCATACACGTTACACCTATATGAGTTAGCATGAACAACTGCCATTACGGTAAACAGTTCACTGTACTTACTCTCATACATGTTACAACTATATTAGTTAGCATGAACAACTGCAATTACGGTAAACAATTCACTGTACTTACGCTCACAATGCGTTACAACTATATGAGTTAGCCTGAACAACTGCCATTACGATAAACCGTTCACTGTACTTACTCTCACACACGTTACAACTATATGAATTAGCATGAACAACTGCCATTACGGTAAAGAGTTCACTGTACTTCCTCTCACACATGTTACAACTATATGAGTTAGGAGGAACAACTGCCATTACGTTAAACAGTTCACTCTACTTACTCTCATACATTTTACAACTATATGAATTAGCATGAACAACTGCCCTTATGGTAAACAGCTCGCTGTACTTACTCTCACACACGTTACAACTATATGAGTTAGCATGAACAACTGCCATTACGGTAAACATTTCACTGTACTTACGCTCACAACGCGTTACAACTATATGAGTTAGCCTGAACAACTGCCATTACGATAAACCGTTCACTGTACTTACTCTCACACACGTTACAACTATATGAGTTAGCATGAACAACTGCCATTACGGTAAAGAGTTCACTGTACTTCCTCTCACACATGTTACAACTATATGAGTTAGGAGGAACAACTGCCATTACGTTAAACAGTTCACTCTACTTACTCTCATACATGTTACAACTATATGAGTTAGCATGAACAACTGCCATTACGGTAAACAGTTCACTGTACTTACTTTCATACATGTTACAACTATATGAGTTAGCCTGAACAACTGCCATTACGGTAAACAGTTCACTGTACTTTCTCTCACACACGTTACAACTATATGAGTTAGCATGAAGAACTGCCATTACGGTAAACAGTTCACTGTACTTACTTTCATACATGTTACAACTATATGAGTTAGCCTGAACAACTGCCATTACGGTAAACAGTTCACTGTACTTTCTCTCACACACGTTACAACTATATGAGTTAGCAAGAACAACTACCATTACGGTAAACAGTTCACTGTACTTACGCTCATACACGTTACACCTATATGAGTTAGCATGAACAACTGCCATTACGGTAAACAGTTCACTGTACTTACTCTCATACATGTTACAACTATATGAGTTAGCACGAACAACTGCAATTATGGTAAACAGTTCACTGTACTTACGCTCACAATGCGTTACAACTATATGAGTTAGCCTGAACAACTGCCATTATGATAAACCGTTCACTGTACTTTCTCTCACACACGTTACAACTATATGAGTTAGCATGAACAACTGCCATTACGGTAAAGAGTTCACTGTACTTCCTCTCACACATGTTACAACTATATGAGTTAGGAGGAACAACTGCCATTACGTTAAACAGTTCACTCTACTTAATCTCATACATTTTACAACTATATGAATTAGCATGAACAACTGCCCTTATGGTAAACAGCTCGCTGTACTTACTCTCACACACGTTACAACTATATGAGTTAGCATGAGCAACTGCCCTTACGGTAAACAGTTCGCTGTACTTACTCTCACACACGTTACAACTATATGAGTTAGCATGAACAAGTGCCATTATGGTAAACAGTTCGCTGTACTTACTCTCAGACATGTTACAACTATATGAGTTAGCATGAACAACTACCATTACGGTAAACAGTTCGCTGTACTTACTCTCACACACGTTACAACTATATGAGATAGCATGAACAAGTGCCATTAGGGTAAAGAGTTCACTGTACTTCCTCTCACACATGTTACAACTATATGAGTTAAGAGGAACAACTGCCATTACGTTAAACAGTTCACTCTACTTACTCTCATGCATGTTACAACTATATGAGTTAGCATGAACAACTGCCATTACGGTAAACAGTTCACTGTACTTACTCTCACAACACATTACAACTATATGAGTTAGCATGAACAACTGCCATTACGGTAAACAGTTCACTGTACTTACTCACACAACACGTTACAACTACATGAGTTAGCATGAACAACTGCCATTACGGTAAACAGTTCGCTGTACTTACTCTCACAACAAGTTACAACTATATTAGTTAGCATGAACAACTGCCATTACGGTAAACAGTTCACTGTACTTACTTTCATACATGTTACAACTATATGAGTTAGCCTGAACAACTGCCATTACGGTAAACAGTTCACTGTACTTTCTCTCACACACGTTACAACTATATGAGTTAGCATGAACAACTACCACTACAGTAAACAGTTCAATGTACTTACGCTCATACACGTTACACCTATATGAGTTAGCATGAACAACTGCCATTACGGTAAACAGTTCACTGTACTTACTCTCATACATGTTACAACTATATTAGTTAGCATGAACAACTGCAATTACGGTAAACAATTCACTGTACTTACGCTCACAATGCGTTACAACTATATGAGTTAGCCTGAACAACTGCCATTACGATAAACCGTTCACTGTACTTACTCTCACACACGTTACAACTATATGAATTAGCATGAACAACTGCCATTACGGTAAAGAGTTCACTGTACTTCCTCTCACACATGTTACAACTATATGAGTTAGGAGGAACAACTGCCATTACGTTAAACAGTTCACTCTACTTACTCTCATACATTTTACAACTATATGAATTAGCATGAACAACTGCCCTTATGGTAAACAGCTCGCTGTACTTACTCTCACACACGTTACAACTATATGAGTTAGCATGAACAACTGCCATTACGGTAAACATTTCACTGTACTTACGCTCACAACGCGTTACAACTATATGAGTTAGCCTGAACAACTGCCATTACGATAAACCGTTCACTGTACTTACTCTCACACACGTTACAACTATATGAGTTAGCATGAACAACTGCCATTACGGTAAAGAGTTCACTGTACTTCCTCTCACACATGTTACAACTATATGAGTTAGGAGGAACAACTGCCATTACGTTAAACAGTTCACTCTACTTACTCTCATACATGTTACAACTATATGAGTTAGCATGAACAACTGCCATTACGGTAAACAGTTCACTGTACTTACTCTCACAACACATTACAACTATATGAGTTAGCATGAACAACTGCCATTACGGTAAACAGTTCACTCTACTTACTCTCACACATATTACAACTATATTATTTAGCATGAAAAACTGCCATTACGGTAAACAGTTCACTGTATTTACTCTCACAACACGTTACAACTATATTAGTTAGCATGAACAACTGCCATTACGGTAAACAGTTCACTGTACTTACTTTCATACATGTTACAACTATATGATTTAGCATGAACAACTGCAATTACGGTAAACAGTTCACTGTACTTACGCTCACAACGCGTTACAACTATATGAGTTAGCCTGAACAACTGCCATTACGATAAACCGTTCACTGTACTTACTCTCATACATGTTACAACTATATGAGTTAGCATGAACAACTGCCATTACGGTAAACAGTTCACTCTACTTACTCTCACACACATTACAACTATATTATTTAGCATGAACAACTGCCATTACGGTAAACAGTTCACTGTACTTTCTCTCACACACGTTACAACTATATGAGTTAGCATGAACAACTACCATTACGGTAAACAGTTCACTGTACTTACGCTCATACACATTACACCTATATGAGTTAGCATGAACAACTGCCATTACGGTAAACCGTTCACTGTAATTAGGTTCACACACGTTACATATATATGAGTTAGCATGAACAACTGCAATTACGGTAAACAGTTCACTGTACTTACTCTCACAACACATTACAACTATATGAGTTAGCATGAACAACTGCCATTACGGTAAACAGTTCACTGTACTTACTCACACAACACGTTACAACTACATGAGTTAGCATGAACAACTGCCATTACGGTAAACAGTTCGCTGTACTTACTCTCACAACAAGTTACAACTATATTAGTTAGCATGAACAACTGCCATTACGGTAAACAGTTCACTGTACTTACTTTCATACATGTTACAACTATATGAGTTAGCCTGAACAACTGCCATTACGGTAAACAGTTCACTGTACTTTCTCTCACACACGTTACAACTATATGAGTTAGCATGAACAACTACCACTACAGTAAACAGTTCACTGTACTTACGCTCATACACGTTACACCTATATGAGTTAGCATGAACAACTGCCATTACGGAAAACAGTTCACTGTACTTACTCTCATACATGTTACAACTATATGAGTTAGCATGAACAACTGCAATTACGGTAAACAATTCACTGTACTTACGCTCACAATGCGTTAAAACTATATGAGTTAGCCTGAACAACTGCCATTACGATAAACCGTTCACTGTACTTACTCTCACACACGTTACAACTATATGAATTAGCATGAACAACTGCCATTACGGTAAAGAGTTCACTGTACTTCCTCTCACACATGTTACAACTATATGAGTTAGGAGGAACAACTGCCATTACGTTAAACAGTTCACTCTACTTACTCTCATACATTTTACAACTATATGAATTAGCATGAACAACTGCCCTTATGGTAAACAGCTCGCTGTACTTACTCTCACACACGTTACAACTATATGAGTTAGCATGAACAACTGCCATTACGGTAAACAGTTCACTGTACTTACGCTCACAACGCGTTACAACTATATGAGTTAGCCTGAACAACTGCCATTACGATAAACCGTTCACTGTACTTACTCTCACACACGTTACAACTATATGAGTTAGCATGAACAACTGCCATTACGGTAAAGAGTTCACTGTACTTCCTCTCACACATGTTACAACTATATGAGTTAGGAGGAACAACTGCTATTACGTTAAACAGTTCACTCTACTTACTCTCATACATGTTACAACTATATGAGTTAGCATGAACAACTGCCATTACGGTAAACAGTTCACTGTATTTACTCTCACAACACATTACATCTATATGAGTTAGCATGAACAACTGCCATTACGGTAAACAGTTCACTCTACTTACTCTCACACATATTACAACTATATTATTTAGCATGAAAAACTGCCATTACGGTAAACAGTTCACTGTATTTACTCTCACAACACGTTACAACTATATTAGTTAGCATGAACAACTGCCATTACGGTAAACAGTTCACTGTACTTACTTTCATACATGTTACAACTATATGAGTTAGCATGAACAACTGCAATTACGGTAAACAGTTCACTGTACTTACGCTCACAACGCGTTACAACTATATGAGTTAGCCTGAACAACTGCCATTACGATAAACCGTTCACTGTACTTACTCTCATACATGTTACAACTATATGAGTTAGCATGAACAACTGCCATTACGGTAAACAGTTCACTCTACTTACTCTCACACACATTACAACTATATTATTTAGCATGAACAACTGCCATTACGGTAAACAGTTCACTGTACTTTCTCTCACACACGTTACAACTATATGAGTTAGCATGAACAACTACCATTACGGTAAACAATTCACTGTACTTACGCTCATACACATTACACCTATATGAGTTAGCATGAACAACTGCCATTACGGTAAACCGTTCACTGTAATTAGGTTCACACACGTTACATATATATGAGTTAGCATGAACAACTGCAATTACGGTAAACAGTTCACTGTACTTACGCTCACAACGCGTTACAACTATATGAGTTAGCCTGAACAACTGCCATTACGATAAACCGTTCACTGTACTTACTCTCACACACGTTACAACTATATGAGTTAGCATGAACAACTGCCATTACGGTAAAGAGTTCACTGTACTTACTCTCACACACGTTACAACTATATGAGTTAGCATGAACAACTGCCATTACGGTAAAGAGTTCACTGTACTTCCTCTCACACATGTTACAACTATATGAGTTAGGAGGAACAACTGCCATTACGTTAAACAGTTCACTCTACTTCCTCTCATACATGTTACAACTATATGAGTTAGCATGAACAACTGCCATTACGGTAAACAGTTCACTCTACTTACTCTCACACACATTACAACTATATTATTTAGCATGAACAACTGCCATTACGGTAAACAGTTCACTGTACTTTCTCTCACACACGTTACAACTATATGAGTTAGCATGAACAACTACCATTACGGTAAACAGTTCACTGTACTTACGCTCATACACGTTACACCTATATGAGTTAGCATGAACAACTGCCATTACGGTAAACCGTTCACTGTAATTAGGTTCACACACGTTACATATATATGAGTTAGCATGAACAACTGCAATTACGGTAAACAGTTCACTGTACTTACGCTCACAACGCGTTACAACTATATGAGTTAGCCTGAACAACTGCCATTACGATAAACCGTTCACTGTACTTACTCTCACACACGTTACAACTATATGAGTTAGCATGAACAACTGCCATTACGGTAAAGAGTTCACTGTACTTACTCTCACACACGTTACAACGATATGAGTTAGCATGAACAACTGCCATTACGGTAAAGTGTTCCCTGTACTTCCTCTCACACATGTTACAACTATATGAGTTAGGAGGAACAACTGCCATTACGTTAAACAGTTCACTCTACTTCCTCTCATACATGTTACAACTATATGAGTTAGCATGAACAACTGCCATTACGGTAAACAGTTCACTGTACTTACTTTCATACATGTTACAACTATGTGAGTTAGCCTGAACAACTGCCATTACGGTAAACAGTTCACTGTACTTACTCTCACACACGTTACAACTATATGAGTTAGCATGAACAACTGCCATTACGGTAAAGAGTTCACTGTACTTACTCTCACACACGTTACAACTATATGAGTTAGCATGAACAACTGCCATTACGGTAAAGAGTTCACTGTACTTCCTCTCACACATGTTACAACTATATGAGTTAGGAGGAACAACTGCCATTACGTTAAACAGTTCACTCTACTTCCTCTCATACATGTTACAACTATATGAGTTAGCATGAACAACTGCCATTACGGTAAACAGTTCACTGTACTTACTCTCACAACACATTACAACTATATGAGTTAGCATGAACAACTGCCATTACGGTAAACAGTTCACTGTACTTACTTTCATACATGTTACAACTATATGAGTTAGCCTGAACAACTGCCATTACGGTAAACAGTTCACTGTACTTTCTCTCACACACGTTACAACTATATGAGTTAGCATGAAGAACTGCTATTACGGTAAACAGTTCACTGTACTTACTTTCATACATGTTACAACTATATGAGTTAGCCTGAACAACTGCCATTACGGTAAACAGTTCACTGTACTTTCTCTCACACACGTTACAACTATATGAGTTAGCAAGAACAACTACCATTACGGTAAACAGTTCACTGTACTTACGCTCATACACGTTACACCTATATGAGTTAGCATGAACAACTGCCATTACGGTAAACAGTTCACTGTACTTACTCTCATACATGTTACAACTATATGAGTTAGCATGAACAACTGCAATTATGGTAAACAGTTCACTGTACTTACGCTCACAATGCGTTACAAATATATGAGTTAGCCTGAACAACTGCCATTATGATAAACCGTTCACTGTACTTTCTCTCACACACGTTACAACTATATGAGTTAGCATGAACAACTGCCATTACGGTAAAGAGTTCACTGTACTTCCTCTCACACATGTTACAACTATATGAGTTAGGAGGAACAACTGCCATTACGTTAAACAGTTCACTCTACTTAATCTCATACATTTTACAACTATATGAATTAGCATGAACAACTGCCCTTATGGTAAACAGCTCGCTGTACTTACTCTCACACACGTTACAACTATATGAGTTAGCATGAGCAACTGCTCTTACGGTAAACAGTTCGCTGTACTTACTCTCACACACGTTACAACTATATGAGTTAGCATGAACAAGTGCCATTATGGTAAACAGTTCGCTGTACTTACTCTCAGACATGTTACAACTATATGAGTTAGCATGAACAACTACCATTACGGTAAACAGTTCGCTGTACTTACTCTCACACACGTTACAACTATATGAGTTAGCCTGAACAACTGCCATTACGATAAACCGTTCACTGTACTTACTCTCATACATGTTACAACTATATGAGTTAGCATGAACAACTGCCATTACGGTAAACAGTTCACTCTACTTACTCTCACACACATTACAACTATATTATTTAGCATGAACAACTGCCATTACGGTAAACAGTTCACTGTACTTTCTCTCACACACGTTACAACTATATGAGTTAGCATGAACAACTACCATTACGGTAAACAGTTCACTGTACTTATGCTCATAGACGTTACACCTATATGAGTTAGCATGAACAACTGCCATTACGGTAAACCGTTCACTGTAATTAGGTTCACACACGTTACATATATATGAGTTAGCATGAACAACTGCAATTACGGTAAACAGTTCACTGTACTTACGCTCACAACGCGTTACAACTATATGAGTTAGCCTGAACAACTGCCATTACGATAAACCGTTCACTGTACTTACTCTCACACACGTTACAACTATATGAGTTAGCATGAACAACTGCCATTACGGTAAAGAGTTCACTGTACTTACTCTCACACACGTTACAACTATATGAGTTAGCATGAACAACTGCCATTACGGTAAAGAGTTCACTGTACTTCCTCTCACACATGTTACAACTATATGAGTTAGGAGGAACAACTGCCATTACGTTAAACAGTTCACTCTACTTCCTCTCATACATGTTACAACTATATGAGTTAGCATGAACAACTGCCATTACGGTAAACAGTTCACTGTACTTACTCTCACAACACATTACAACTATATGAGTTAGCATGAACAACTGCCATTACGGTAAACAGTTCACTGTACTTACTTTCATACATGTTACAACTATATGAGTTAGCCTGAACAACTGCCATTACGGTAAACAGTTCACTGTACTTTCTCTCACACACGTTACAACTATATGAGTTAGCATGAAGAACTGCCATTACGGTAAACAGTTCACTGTACTTACTTTCATACATGTTACAACTATATGAGTTAGCCTGAACAACTGCCATTACGGTAAACAGTTCACTGTACTTTCTCTCACACACGTTACAACTATATGAGTTAGCAAGAACAACTACCATTACGGTAAACAGTTCACTGTACTTACGCTCATACACGTTACACCTATATGAGTTAGCATGAACAACTGCCATTACGGTAAACAGTTCACTGTACTTACTCTCATACATGTTACAACTATATGAGTTAGCACGAACAACTGCAATTATGGTAAACAGTTCACTGTACTTACGCTCACAATGCGTTACAACTATATGAGTTAGCCTGAACAACTGCCATTATGATAAACCGTTCACTGTACTTTCTCTCACACACGTTACAACTATATGAGTTAGCATGAACAACTGCCATTACGGTAAAGAGTTCACTGTACTTCCTCTCACACATGTTACAACTATATGAGTTAGGAGGAACAACTGCCATTACGTTAAACAGTTCACTCTACTTAATCTCATACATTTTACAACTATATGAATTAGCATGAACAACTGCCCTTATGGTAAACAGCTCGCTGTACTTACTCTCACACACGTTACAACTATATGAGTTAGCATGAGCAACTGCCCTTACGGTAAACAGTTCGCTGTACTTACTCTCACACACGTTACAACTATATGAGTTAGCATGAACAAGTGCCATTATGGTAAACAGTTCGCTGTACTTACTCTCAGACATGTTACAACTATATGAGTTAGCATGAACAACTACCATTACGGTAAACAGTTCGCTGTACTTACTCTCACACACGTTACAACTATATGAGATAGCATGAACAAGTGCCATTAGGGTAAAGAGTTCACTGTACTTCCTCTCACACATGTTACAACTATATGAGTTAAGAGGAACAACTGCCATTACGTTAAACAGTTCACTCTACTTACTCTCATGCATGTTACAACTATATGAGTTAGCATGAACAACTGCCATTACGGTAAACAGTTCACTGTACTTACTCTCACAACACATTACAACTATATGAGTTAGCATGAACAACTGCCATTACGGTAAACAGTTCACTGTACTTACTCACACAACACGTTACAACTACATGAGTTAGCATGAACAACTGCCATTACGGTAAACAGTTCGCTGTACTTACTCTCACAACAAGTTACAACTATATTAGTTAGCATGAACAACTGCCATTACGGTAAACAGTTCACTGTACTTACTTTCATACATGTTACAACTATATGAGTTAGCCTGAACAACTGCCATTACGGTAAACAGTTCACTGTACTTTCTCTCACACACGTTACAACTATATGAGTTAGCATGAACAACTACCACTACAGTAAACAGTTCAATGTACTTACGCTCATACACGTTACACCTATATGAGTTAGCATGAACAACTGCCATTACGGTAAACAGTTCACTGTACTTACTCTCATACATGTTACAACTATATTAGTTAGCATGAACAACTGCAATTACGGTAAACAATTCACTGTACTTACGCTCACAATGCGTTACAACTATATGAGTTAGCCTGAACAACTGCCATTACGATAAACCGTTCACTGTACTTACTCTCACACACGTTACAACTATATGAATTAGCATGAACAACTGCCATTACGGTAAAGAGTTCACTGTACTTCCTCTCACACATGTTACAACTATATGAGTTAGGAGGAACAACTGCCATTACGTTAAACAGTTCACTCTACTTACTCTCATACATTTTACAACTATATGAATTAGCATGAACAACTGCCCTTATGGTAAACAGCTCGCTGTACTTACTCTCACACACGTTACAACTATATGAGTTAGCATGAACAACTGCCATTACGGTAAACATTTCACTGTACTTACGCTCACAACGCGTTACAACTATATGAGTTAGCCTGAACAACTGCCATTACGATAAACCGTTCACTGTACTTACTCTCACACACGTTACAACTATATGAGTTAGCATGAACAACTGCCATTACGGTAAAGAGTTCACTGTACTTCCTCTCACACATGTTACAACTATATGAGTTAGGAGGAACAACTGCCATTACGTTAAACAGTTCACTCTACTTACTCTCATACATGTTACAACTATATGAGTTAGCATGAACAACTGCCATTACGGTAAACAGTTCACTGTACTTACTCTCACAACACATTACAACTATATGAGTTAGCATGAACAACTGCCATTACGGTAAACAGTTCACTCTACTTACTCTCACACATATTACAACTATATTATTTAGCATGAAAAACTGCCATTACGGTAAACAGTTCACTGTATTTACTCTCACAACACGTTACAACTATATTAGTTAGCATGAACAACTGCCATTACGGTAAACAGTTCACTGTACTTACTTTCATACATGTTACAACTATATGATTTAGCATGAACAACTGCAATTACGGTAAACAGTTCACTGTACTTACGCTCACAACGCGTTACAACTATATGAGTTAGCCTGAACAACTGCCATTACGATAAACCGTTCACTGTACTTACTCTCATACATGTTACAACTATATGAGTTAGCATGAACAACTGCCATTACGGTAAACAGTTCACTCTACTTACTCTCACACACATTACAACTATATTATTTAGCATGAACAACTGCCATTACGGTAAACAGTTCACTGTACTTTCTCTCACACACGTTACAACTATATGAGTTAGCATGAACAACTACCATTACGGTAAACAGTTCACTGTACTTACGCTCATACACATTACACCTATATGAGTTAGCATGAACAACTGCCATTACGGTAAACCGTTCACTGTAATTAGGTTCACACACGTTACATATATATGAGTTAGCATGAACAACTGCAATTACGGTAAACAGTTCACTGTACTTACTCTCACAACACATTACAACTATATGAGTTAGCATGAACAACTGCCATTACGGTAAACAGTTCACTGTACTTACTCACACAACACGTTACAACTACATGAGTTAGCATGAACAACTGCCATTACGGTAAACAGTTCGCTGTACTTACTCTCACAACAAGTTACAACTATATTAGTTAGCATGAACAACTGCCATTACGGTAAACAGTTCACTGTACTTACTTTCATACATGTTACAACTATATGAGTTAGCCTGAACATCTGCCATTACGGTAAACAGTTCACTGTACTTTCTCTCACACACGTTACAACTATATGAGTTAGCATGAACAACTACCACTACAGTAAACAGTTCACTGTACTTACGCTCATACACGTTACACCTATATGAGTTAGCATGAACAACTGCCATTACGGAAAACAGTTCACTGTACTTACTCTCATACATGTTACAACTATATGAGTTAGCATGAACAACTGCAATTACGGTAAACAATTCACTGTACTTACGCTCACAATGCGTTACAACTATATGAGTTAGCCTGAACAACTGCCATTACGATAAACCGTTCACTGTACTTACTCTCACACACGTTACAACTATATGAATTAGCATGAACAACTGCCATTACGGTAAAGAGTTCACTGTACTTCCTCTCACACATGTTACAACTATATGAGTTAGGAGGAACAACTGCCATTACGTTAAACAGTTCACTCTACTTACTCTCATACATTTTACAACTATATGAATTAGCATGAACAACTGCCCTTATGGTAAACAGCTCGCTGTACTTACTCTCACACACGTTACAACTATATGAGTTAGCATGAACAACTGCCATTACGGTAAACAGTTCACTGTACTTACGCTCACAACGCGTTACAACTATATGAGTTAGCCTGAACAACTGCCATTACGATAAACCGTTCACTGTACTTACTCTCACACACGTTACAACTATATGAGTTAGCATGAACAACTGCCATTACGGTAAAGAGTTCACTGTACTTCCTCTCACACATGTTACAACTATATGAGTTAGGAGGAACAACTGCCATTACGTTAAACAGTTCACTCTACTTACTCTCATACATGTTACAACTATATGAGTTAGCATGAACAACTGCCATTACGGTAAACAGTTCACTGTATTTACTCTCACAACACATTACATCTATATGAGTTAGCATGAACAACTGCCATTACGGTAAACAGTTCACTCTACTTACTCTCACACATATTACAACTATATTATTTAGCATGAAAAACTGCCATTACGGTAAACAGTTCACTGTATTTACTCTCACAACACGTTACAACTATATTAGTTAGCATGAACAACTGCCATTACGGTAAACAGTTCACTGTACTTACTTTCATACATGTTACAACTATATGAGTTAGCATGAACAACTGCAATTACGGTAAACAGTTCACTGTACTTACGCTCACAACGCGTTACAACTATATGAGTTAGCCTGAACAACTGCCATTACGATAAACCGTTCACTGTACTTACTCTCATACATGTTACAACTATATGAGTTAGCATGAACAACTGCCATTACGGTAAACAGTTCACTCTACTTACTCTCACACACATTACAACTATATTATTTAGCATGAACAACTGCCATTACGGTAAACAGTTCACTGTACTTTCTCTCACACACGTTACAACTATATGAGTTAGCATGAACAACTACCATTACGGTAAACAATTCACTGTACTTACGCTCATACACATTACACCTATATGAGTTAGCATGAACAACTGCCATTACGGTAAACCGTTCACTGTAATTAGGTTCACACACGTTACATATATATGAGTTAGCATGAACAACTGCAATTACGGTAAACAGTTCACTGTACTTACGCTCACAACGCGTTACAACTATATGAGTTAGCCTGAACAACTGCCATTACGATAAACCGTTCACTGTACTTACTCTCACACACGTTACAACTATATGAGTTAGCATGAACAACTGCCATTACGGTAAAGAGTTCACTGTACTTACTCTCACACACGTTACAACTATATGAGTTAGCATGAACAACTGCCATTACGGTAAAGAGTTCACTGTACTTCCTCTCACACATGTTACAACTATATGAGTTAGGAGGAACAACTGCCATTACGTTAAACAGTTCACTCTACTTCCTCTCATACATGTTACAACTATATGAGTTAGCATGAACAACTGCCATTACGGTAAACAGTTCACTCTACTTACTCTCACACACATTACAACTATATTATTTAGCATGAACAACTGCCATTACGGTAAACAGTTCACTGTACTTTCTCTCACACACGTTACAACTATATGAGTTAGCATGAACAACTACCATTACGGTAAACAGTTCACTGTACTTACGCTCATACACGTTACACCTATATGAGTTAGCATGAACAACTGCCATTACGGTAAACCGTTCACTGTAATTAGGTTCACACACGTTACATATATATGAGTTAGCATGAACAACTGCAATTACGGTAAACAGTTCACTGTACTTACGCTCACAACGCGTTACAACTATATGAGTTAGCCTGAACAACTGCCATTACGATAAACCGTTCACTGTACTTACTCTCACACACGTTACAACTATATGAGTTAGCATGAACAACTGCCATTACGGTAAAGAGTTCACTGTACTTACTCTCACACACGTTACAACGATATGAGTTAGCATGAACAACTGCCATTACGGTAAAGTGTTCACTGTACTTCCTCTCACACATGTTACAACTATATGAGTTAGGAGGAACAACTGCCATTACGTTAAACAGTTCACTCTACTTCCTCTCATACATGTTACAACTATATGAGTTAGCATGAACAACTGCCATTACGGTAAACAGTTCACTGTACTTACTTTCATACATGTTACAACTATGTGAGTTAGCCTGAACAACTGCCATTACGGTAAACAGTTCACTGTACTTTCTCTCACACACGTTACAACTATATGAGTTAGCATGAACAAGTGCCATTATGGTAAACAGTTCGCTGTACTTACTCTCAGACACGTTACAACTATATGAGTTAGCATGAACAACTGCCATTACGGTAAACAGTTCGCTGTACTTACTCTCACACACGTTACAACTATATGAGTTAGCATGAACAACTGCCATTACGGTAAAGAGTTCACTGTACTTCCTCTCACACATGTTACAACTATATGAGTTAGGAGGAACAACTGCCATTACGTTAAACAGTTCACTCTACTTACTCTCATGCATGTTACAACTATATGAGTTAGCATGAACAACTGCCATTACGGTAAACAGTTCACTGTACTTACTCTCACAACACATTACAACTATATGAGTTAGCATGAACAACTGCCATTACGGTAAACAGTTCACTGTACTTACTCACACAACACGTTACAACTACATGAGTTAGCATGAACAACTGCCATTACGGTAAACAGTTCGCTGTACTTACTCTCACAACAAGTTACAACTATATTAGTTAGCATGAACAACTGCCATTACGGTAAACAGTTCACTGTACTTACTTTCATACATGTTACAACTATATGAGTTAGCCTGAACAACTGCCATTACGGTAAACAGTTCACTGTACTTTCTCTCACACACGTTACAACTATATGAGTTAGCATGAACAACTACCACTACAGTAAACAGTTCACTGTACTTACGCTCATACACGTTACACCTATATGAGTTAGCATGAACAACTGCCATTACGGTAAACAGTTCACTGTACTTACTCTCATACATGTTACAACTATATGAGTTAGCATGAACAACTGCAATTACGGTAAACAATTCACTGTACTTACGCTCACAATGCGTTACAACTATATGAGTTAGCATGAACAACTGCCATTACGGTAAACAGTTCGCTGTACTTACTCTCACACACGTTACAACTATATGAGTTAGCATGAACAACTGCCATTACGGTAAAGAGTTCACTGTACTTCCTCTCACACATGTTACAACTATATGAGTTAGGAGGAACAACTGCCATTACGTTAAACAGTTCACTCTACTTACTCTCATACATGTTACAACTATATGAGTTAGCATGAACAACTGCCATTACGGTAAACAGTTCACTGACCTTACTCTCACAACACATTACAACTATATGAGTTAGCATGAACAACTGCCATTACGGTAAACAGTTCACTGTACTTACTCACACAACACGTTACAACTACAAGAGTTAGCATGAACTACTGCCATTACGGTAAACAGTTCGCTGTACTTACTCTCACAACACGTTACACCTATATTAGTTAGCATGAAGAACTTCCATTACGGTAAACAGTTCACTGTACTTACTTTCATACATGTTACAACTATATGAGTTAGCCTGAACAACTGCCATTACGGTAAACAGTTCACTGTACTTTCTCTCACACACGTTACAACTATATGAGTTAGCATGAACAACTACCATTACGGTAAACAGTTCGCTGTACTTACTCTCACACACGTTACAACTATATGAGTTAGCATGAACAAGTGCCATTATGGTAAACAGTTCGCTGTACTTAATCTCAGACATGTTACAACTATATGAGTTAGCATGAACAACTGCCATTACGGTAAACAGTTCGCTGTACTTACTCTCACACACGTTACAACTATATGAGTTAGCATGAACAACTGCCATTACGGTAAAGAGTTCACTGTACTTCCTCTCACACATGTTACAACTATATGAGTTAGCATGAACAGCTGCCATTACGGTAAACAGTTCACTCTACTTACTCTCACACACATTAAAACTATATTATTTAGCATGAAAAACTGCCATTACGGTAAACAGTTCACTGTAATTAGGTTCACACACGTTACATATATATGAGTTAGCATGAACAACTGCAATTACGGTAAACAGTTCACTGTACTTACGCTCACAACGCGTTACAACTATATGAGTTAGCCTGAACAACTGCCATTACGATAAACCGTTCACTGTACTTACTCTCACACACGTTACAACTATATGAGTTAGCATGAACAACTGCCATTACGGTAAAGAGTTCACTGTACTTACTCTCACACACGTTACAACTATATGAGTTAGCATGAACAACTGCCATTACGGTAAAGAGTTCACTGTACTTCCTCTCACACATGTTACAACTATATGAGTTAGGAGGAACAACTGCCATTACGTTAAACAGTTCACTCTACTTCCTCTCATACATGTTACAACTATATGAGTTAGCATGAACAACTGCCATTACGGTAAACAGTTCACTGTACTTACTCTCACAACACATTACAACTATATGAGTTAGCATGAACAACTGCCATTACGGTAAACAGTTCACTGTACTTACTTTCATACATGTTACAACTATATGAGTTAGCCTGAACAACTGCCATTACGGTAAACAGTTCACTGTACTTTCTCTCACACACGTTACAACTATATGAGTTAGCATGAAGAACTGCCATTACGGTAAACAGTTCACTGTACTTACTTTCATACATGTTACAACTATATGAGTTAGCCTGAACAACTGCCATTACGGTAAACAGTTCACTGTACTTTCTCTCACACACGTTACAACTATATGAGTTAGCAAGAACAACTACCATTACGGTAAACAGTTCACTGTACTTACGCTCATACACGTTACACCTATATGAGTTAGCATGAACAACTGCCATTACGGTAAACAGTTCACTGTACTTACTCTCATACATGTTACAACTATATGAGTTAGCATGAACAACTGCAATTATGGTAAACAGTTCACTGTACTTACGCTCACAATGCGTTACAACTATATGAGTTAGCCTGAACAACTGCCATTATGATAAACCGTTCACTGTACTTTCTCTCACACACGTTACAACTATATGAGTTAGCATGAACAACTGCCATTACGGTAAACAGTTCGCTGTACTTACTCTCACACACGTTACAACTATATGAGTTAGCATGAACAACTGCCATTACGGTAAAGAGTTCACTGTACTTCCTCTCACACATGTTACAACTATATGAGTTAGGAGAAACAACTGCCATTACGTTAAACAGTTCACTCTACTTACTCTCATACATGTTACAACTATATGAGTTAGCATGAACAACTGCCATTACGGTAAACAGTTCACTGTACTTACTCTCACAACACATTACAACTATATGAGTTAGCATGAACAACTGCCATTACGGTAAACAGTTCACTGTACTTACTCACACAACACGTTACAACTACATGAGTTAGCATGAACAACTGCCATTACGGTAAACAGTTCGCTCTACTTACTCTCACAACACGTTACACCTATATTAGTTAGCATGAAGAACTGCCATTACGGTAAACAGTTCACTGTACTTACTTTCATACATGTTACAACTATATGAGTTAGCCTGAACAACTGCCATTACGGTAAACAATTCACTGTACTTTCTCTCACACACGTTACAACTATATGAGTTAGCATGAACAACTACCCTTACGGTAAACAGTTCGCTGTACTTACTCTCACACACGTTACAACTATATGAGTTAGCATGAACAAGTGCCATTATGGTAAACAGTTCGCTGTACTTAATCTCAGACATGTTACAACTATATGAGTTAGCATGAACAACTGCCATTACGGTAAACAGTTCGCTGTACTTACTCTCACACACGTTACAACTATATGAGTTAGCATGAACAACTGCCATTACGGTAAAGAGTTCACTGTACTTCCTCTCACACATGTTACAACTATATGAGTTAGGAGGAACAACTGCCATTACGTTAAACAGTTCACTCTACTTACTCTCATACATGTTACAACTATATGAGTTAGCATGAACAACTGCCATTACGGTAAACAGTTCACTGTACTTACTCTCACAACACATTACAACTATATGAGTTAGCATGAACAACTGCCATTACGGTAAACAGTTCACTCTACTTACTCTCACACACATTACAACTATATTATTTAGCATGAAAAACTGCCATTACGGTAAACAGTTGACTGTATTTACTCTCACAACACGTTACAACTATATTAGTTAGCATGAACAACTGCCATTACGGTAAACAGTTCACTGTACTTACTTTCATACATGTTACAACTATATGAGTTAGCATGAACAACTGCAATTACGGTAAACAGTTCACTGTACTTATGCTCACAACGCGTTACAACTATATGAGTTAGCCTGAACAACTGCCATTACGATAAACCGTTCGCTGTACTTTCTCTCACACACGTTACAACTATATGAGTTAGCATGAACAACTACCATTACGGTAAACAGTTCACTGTACTTATGCTCATACACGTTACACCTATATGAGTTAGCATGAACAACTGCCATTACGGTAAACCGTTCACTGTAATTAGGTTTACACACGTTACATATATATGAGTTAGCATGAACAACTGCAATTACGGTAAACAGTTCACTGTACTTACGCTCACAACGCGTTACAACTATATGAGTTAGCCTGAACAACTGCCATTACGATAAACCGTTCACTGTACTTACTCTCACACACGTTACAACTATATGAGTTAGCATGAACAACTGCCATTACGGTAAAGAGTTCACTGTACTTACTCTCACACACGTTACAACTATATGAGTTAGCATGAACAACTGCCATTACGGTAAAGAGTTCACTGTACTTCCTCTCACACATGTTACAACTATATGAGTTAGGAGGAACAACTGCCATTACGTTAAACAGTTCACTCTACTTCCTCTCATACATGTTACAACTATATGAGTTAGCATGAACAACTGCCATTACGGTAAACAGTTCACTGTACTTACTCTCACAACACATTACAACTATATGAGTTAGCATGAACAACTGCCATTACGGTAAACAGTTCACTGTACTTACTTTCATACATGTTACAACTATATGAGTTAGCCTGAACAACTGCCATTACGGTAAACAGTTCACTGTACTTTCTCTCACACACGTTACAACTATATGAGTTAGCATGAAGAACTGCCATTACGGTAAACAGTTCACTGTACTTACTTTCATACATGTTACAACTATATGAGTTAGCCTGAACAACTGCCATTACGGTAAACGGTTCACTGTACTTTCTCTCACACACGTTACAACTATATGAGTTAGCAAGAACAACTACCATTACGGTAAACAGTTCACTGTACTTACGCTCATACACGTTACACCTATATGAGTTAGCATGAACAACTGCCATTACGGTAAACAGTTCACTGTACTTACTCTCATACATGTTACAACTATATGAGTTAGCATGAACAACTGCAATTATGGTAAACAGTTCACTGTACTTACGCTCACAATGCGTTACAACTATATGAGTTAGCCTGAACAACTGCCATTACGGTAAACAGTTCACTGTACTTTCTCTCACACACGTTACAACTATATGAGTTAGCAAGAACAACTACCATTACGGTAAACAGTTCACTGTACTTACGCTCATACACGTTACACCTATATGAGTTAGCATGAACAACTGCCATTACGGTAAACAGTTCACTGTACTTACTCTCATACATGTTACAACTATATGAGTTAGCATGAACAACTGCAATTATGGTAAACAGTTCACTGTACTTACGCTCACAATGCGTTACAACTATATGAGTTAGCCTGAACAACTGCCATTATGATAAACCGTTCACTGTACTTTCTCTCACACACGTTACAACTATATGAGTTAGCATGAACAACTGCCATTACGGTAAAGAGTTCACTGTACTTCCTCTCACACATGTTACAACTATATGAGTTAGGAGGAACAACTGCCATTACGTTAAACAGTTCACTCTACTTAATCTCATACATTTTACAACTATATGAATTAGCATGAACAACTGCCCTTATGGTAAACAGTTCGCTGTACTTACTCTCACACACGTTACAACTATATGAGTTAGCATGAGCAACTGCCCTTACGGTAAACAGTTCGCTGTACTTACTCTCACACACGTTACAACTATATGAGTTAGCATGAACAAGTGCCATTATGGTAAACAGTTCGCTGTACTTACTCTCAGACATGTTACAACTATATGAGTTAGCATGAACAACTACCATTACGGTAAACAGTTCGCTGTACTTACTCTCACACACGTTACAATTATATGAGTTAGCATGAACAAGTGCCATTAGGGTAAAGAGTTCACTGTACTTCCTCTCACACATGTTACAACTATATGAGTTAGGAGGAACAACTGCCATTACGTTAAACAGTTCACTCTACTTACTCTCATGCATGTTACAACTATATGAGTTAGCATGAACAACTGCCATTACGGTAAACAGTTCACTGTACTTACTCTCACAACACATTACAACTATATGAGTTAGCATGAACAACTGCCATTACGGTAAACAGTTCACTGTACTTACTCACACAACACGTTACAACTACATGAGTTAGCATGAACAACTGCCATTACGGTAAACAGTTCGCTGTACTTACTCTCACAACAAGTTACAACTATATTAGTTAGCATGAACAACTGCCATTACGGTAAACAGTTCACTGTACTTACTTTCATACATGTTACAACTATATGAGTTAGCCTGAACAACTGCCATTACGGTAAACAGTTCACTGTACTTTCTCTCACACACGTTACAACTATATGAGTTAGCATGAACAACTACCACTACAGTAAACAGTTCACTGTACTTACGCTCATACACGTTACACCTATATGAGTTAGCATGAACAACTGCCATTACGGTAAACAGTTCACTGTACTTACTCTCATACATGTTACAACTATATGAGTTAGCATGAACAACTGCAATTACGGTAAACAATTCACTGTACTTACGCTCACAATGCGTTACAACTATATGAGTTAGCCTGAACAACTGCCATTACGATAAACCGTTCACTGTACTTACTCTCACACACGTTACAACTATATGAATTAGCATGAACAACTGCCATTACGGTAAAGAGTTCACTGTACTTCCTCTCACACATGTTACAACTATATGAGTTAGGAGGAACAACTGCCATTACGTTAAACAGTTCACTCTACTTACTCTCATACATTTTACAACTATATGAATTAGCATGAACAACTGCCCTTATGGTAAACAGCTCGCTGTACTTACTCTCACACACGTTACAACTATATGAGTTAGCATGAACAACTGCCATTACGGTAAACATTTCACTGTACTTACGCTCACAACGCGTTACAACTATATGAGTTAGCCTGAACAACTGCCATTACGATAAACCGTTCACTGTACTTACTCTCACACACGTTACAACTATATGAGTTAGCATGAACAACTGCCATTACGGTAAAGAGTTCACTGTACTTCCTCTCACACATGTTACAACTATATGAGTTAGGAGGAACAACTGCCATTACGTTAAACAGTTCACTCTACTTACTCTCATACATGTTACAACTATATGAGTTAGCATGAACAACTGCCATTACGGTAAACAGTTCACTGTACTTACTCTCACAACACATTACAACTATATGAGTTAGCATGAACAACTGCCATTACGGTAAACAGTTCACTCTACTTACTCTCACACATATTACAACTATATTATTTAGCATGAAAAACTGCCATTACGGTAAACAGTTCACTGTATTTACTCTCACAACACGTTACAACTATATTAGTTAGCATGAACAACTGCCATTACGGTAAACAGTTCACTGTACTTACTTTCATACATGTTACAACTATATGATTTAGCATGAACAACTGCAATTACGGTAAACAGTTCACTGTACTTACGCTCACAACGCGTTACAACTATATGAGTTAGCCTGAACAACTGCCATTACGATAAACCGTTCACTGTACTTACTCTCATACATGTTACAACTATATGAGTTAGCATGAACAACTGCCATTACGGTAAACAGTTCACTCTACTTACTCTCACACACATTACAACTATATTATTTAGCATGAACAACTGCCATTACGGTAAACAGTTCACTGTACTTTCTCTCACACACGTTACAACTATATGAGTTAGCATGAACAACTACCATTACGGTAAACAGTTCACTGTACTTACGCTCATACACATTACACCTATATGAGTTAGCATGAACAACTGCCATTGCGGTAAACCGTTCACTGTAATTAGGTTCACACACGTTACATATATATGAGTTAGCATGAACAACTGCAATTACGGTAAACAGTTCACTGTACTTACTCTCACAACACATTACAACTATATGAGTTAGCATGAACAACTGCCATTACGGTAAACAGTTCACTGTACTTACTCACACAACACGTTACAACTACATGAGTTAGCATGAACAACTGCCATTACGGTAAACAGTTCGCTGTACTTACTCTCACAACAAGTTACAACTATATTAGTTAGCATGAACAACTGCCATTACGGTAAACAGTTCACTGTACTTACTTTCATACATGTTACAACTATATGAGTTAGCCTGAACAACTGCCATTACGGTAAACAGTTCACTGTACTTTCTCTCACACACGTTACAACTATATGAGTTAGCATGAACAACTACCACTACAGTAAACAGTTCACTGTACTTACGCTCATACACGTTACACCTATATGAGTTAGCATGAACAACTGCCATTACGGTAAACAGTTCACTGTACTTACTCTCATACATGTTACAACTATATGAGTTAGCATGAACAACTGCAATTACGGTAAACAATTCACTGTACTTACGCTCACAATGCGTTACAACTATATGAGTTAGCCTGAACAACTGCCATTACGATAAACCGTTCACTGTACTTACTCTCACACACGTTACAACTATATGAATTAGCATGAACAACTGCCATTACGGTAAAGAGTTCACTGTACTTCCTCTCACACATGTTACAACTATAGGAGTTAGGAGGAACAACTGCCATTACGTTAAACAGTTCACTCTACTTACTCTCATACATTTTACAACTATATGAATTAGCATGAACAACTGCCCTTATGGTAAACAGCTCGCTGTACTTACTCTCACACACGTTACAACTATATGAGTTAGCATGAACAACTGCCATTACGGTAAACAGTTCACTGTACTTACGCTCACAACGCGTTACAACTATATGAGTTAGCCTGAACAACTGCCATTACGATAAACCGTTCACTGTACTTACTCTCACACACGTTACAACTATATGAGTTAGCATGAACAACTGCCATTACGGTAAAGAGTTCACTGTACTTCCTCTCACACATGTTACAACTATATGAGTTAGGAGGAACAACTGCCATTACGTTAAACAGTTCACTCTACTTACTCTCATACATGTTACAACTATATGAGTTAGCATGAACAACTGCCATTACGGTAAACAGTTCACTGTACTTACTCTCACAACACATTACAACTATATGAGTTAGCATGAACAACTGCCATTACGGTAAACAGTTCACTCTACTTACTCTCACACATATTACAACTATATTATTTAGCATGAAAAACTGCCATTACGGTAAACAGTTCACTGTATTTACTCTCACAACACGTTACAACTATATTAGTTAGCATGAACAACTGCCATTACGGTAAACAGTTCACTGTACTTACTTTCATACATGTTACAACTATATGAGTTAGCATGAACAACTGCAATTACGGTAAACAGTTCACTGTACTTACGCTCACAACGCGTTACAACTATATGAGTTAGCCTGAACAACTGCCATTATGATAAACCGTTCACTGTACTTACTCTCATACATGTTACAACTATATGAGTTAGCATGAACAACTGCCATTACGGTAAACAGTTCACTCTACTTACTCTCACACACATTACAACTATATTATTTAGCATGAACAACTGCCATTACGGTAAACAGTTCACTGTACTTTCTCTCACACACGTTACAACTATATGAGTTAGCATGAACAACTACCATTACGGTAAACAGTTCACTGTACTTACGCTCATACACATTACACCTATATGAGTTAGCATGAACAACTGCCATTACGGTAAACCGTTCACTGTAATTAGGTTCACACACGTTACATATATATGAGTTAGCATGAACAACTGCAATTACGGTAAACAGTTCACTGTACTTACGCTCACAATGCGTTACAACTATATGAGTTAGCCTGAACAACTGCCATTACGATAAACCGTTCACTGTACTTACTCTCACACACGTTACAACTATATGAGTTAGCATGAACAACTGCCATTACGGTAAAGAGTTCACTGTACTTACTCTCACACACGTTACAACTATATGAGTTAGCATGAACAACTGCCATTACGTTAAAGAGTTCACTGTACTTCCTCTCACACATGTTACAACTATATGAGTTAGGAGGAACAACTGCCATTACGTTAAACAGTTCACTCTACTTCCTCTCATACATGTTACAACTATATGAGTTAGCATGAACAACTGCCATTACGGTAAACAGTTCACTCTACTTACTCTCACACACATTACAACTATATTATTTAGCATGAACAACTGCCATTACGGTAAACAGTTCACTGTACTTTCTCTCACACACGTTACAACTATATGAGTTAGCATGAACAACTACCATTACGGTAAACAGTTCACTCTACTTACGCTCATACACGTTACACCTATATGAGTTAGCATGAACAACTGCCATTACGGTAAACCGTTCACTGTAATTAGGTTCACACACGTTACATATATATGAGTTAGCATGAACAACTGCAATTACGGTAAACAGTTCACTGTACTTACGCTCACAACGCGTTACAACTATATGAGTTAGCCTGAACAACTGCCATTACGATAAACCGTTCACTGTACTTACTCTCACACACGTTACAACTATATGAGTTAGCATGAACAACTGCCATTACGGTAAAGAGTTCACTGTACTTACTCTCACACACGTTACAACGATATGAGTTAGCATGAACAACTGCCATTACGGTAAAGTGTTCACTGTACTTCCTCTCACACATGTTACAACTATATGAGTTAGGAGGAACAACTGCCATTACGTTAAACAGTTCAATCTACTTCCTCTCATACATGTTACAACTATATGAGTTAGCATGAACAACTGCCATTACGGTAAACAGTTCACTGTACTTACTTTCATACATGTTACAACTATGTGAGTTAGCCTGAACAACTGCCATTACGGTAAACAGTTCACTGTACTTTCTCTCACACACGTTACAACTATATGAGTTAGCATGAACAAGTGCCATTATGGTAAACAGTTCGCTGTACTTACTCTCAGACACGTTACAACTATATGAGTTAGCATGAACAACTGCCATTACGGTAAACAGTTCGCTGTACTTACTCTCACACACGTTACAACTATATGAGTTAGCATGAACAACTGCCATTACGGTAAAGAGTTCACTGTACTTCCTCTCACACATGTTACAACTATATGAGTTAGGAGGAACAACTGCCATTACGTTAAACAGTTCACTCTACTTACTCTCATGCATGTTACAACTATATGAGTTAGCATGAACAACTGCCATTACGGTAAACAGTTCACTGTACTTACTCTCACAACACATTACAACTATATGAGTTAGCATGAACAACTGCCATTACGGTAAACAGTTCACTGTACTTACTCACACAACACGTTACAACTACATGAGTTAGCATGAACAACTGCCATTACGGTAAACAGTTCGCTGTACTTACTCTCACAACAAGTTACAACTATATTAGTTAGCATGAACAACTGCCATTACGGTAAACAGTTCACTGTACTTACTTTCATACATGTTACAACTATATGAGTTAGCCTGAACAACTGCCATTACGGTAAACAGTTTACTGTACTTTCTCTCACACACGTTACAACTATATGAGTTAGCATGAACAACTACCACTACAGTAAACAGTTCACTGTACTTACGCTCATACACGTTACACCTATATGAGTTAGCATGAACAACTGCCATTACGGTAAACAGTTCACTGTACTTTCTCTCACACACGTTACAACTATATGAGTTAGCAAGAACAACTACCATTACGGTAAACAGTTCACTGTACTTACGCTCATACACGTTACACCTATATGAGTTAGCATGAACAACTGCCATTACGGTAAACAGTTCACTGTACTTACTCTCATACATGTTACAACTATATGAGTTAGCATGAACAACTGCAATTATGGTAAACAGTTCACTGTACTTACGCTCACAATGCGTTACAACTATATGAGTTAGCCTGAACAACTGCCATTATGATAAACCGTTCACTGTACTTTCTCTCACACACGTTACAACTATATGAGTTAGCATGAACAACTGCCATTACGGTAAAGAGTTCACTGTACTTCCTCTCACACATGTTACAACTATATGAGTTAGGAGGAACAACTGCCATTACGTTAAACAGTTCACTCTACTTAATCTCATACATTTTACAACTATATGAATTAGCATGAACAACTGCCCTTATGGTAAACAGTTCGCTGTACTTACTCTCACACACGTTACAACTATATGAGTTAGCATGAGCAACTGCCCTTACGGTAAACAGTTCGCTGTACTTACTCTCACACACGTTACAACTATATGAGTTAGCATGAACAAGTGCCATTATGGTAAACAGTTCGCTGTACTTACTCTCAGACATGTTACAACTATATGAGTTAGCATGAACAACTACCATTACGGTAAACAGTTCGCTGTACTTACTCTCACACACGTTACAATTATATGAGTTAGCATGAACAAGTGCCATTAGGGTAAAGAGTTCACTGTACTTCCTCTCACACATGTTACAACTATATGAGTTAGGAGGAACAACTGCCATTACGTTAAACAGTTCACTCTACTTACTCTCATGCATGTTACAACTATATGAGTTAGCATGAACAACTGCCATTACGGTAAACAGTTCACTGTACTTACTCTCACAACACATTACAACTATATGAGTTAGCATGAACAACTGCCATTACGGTAAACAGTTCACTGTACTTACTCACACAACACGTTACAACTACATGAGTTAGCATGAACAACTGCCATTACGGTAAACAGTTCGCTGTACTTACTCTCACAACAAGTTACAACTATATTAGTTAGCATGAACAACTGCCATTACGGTAAACAGTTCACTGTACTTACTTTCATACATGTTACAACTATATGAGTTAGCCTGAACAACTGCCATTACGGTAAACAGTTCACTGTACTTTCTCTCACACACGTTACAACTATATGAGTTAGCATGAACAACTACCACTACAGTAAACAGTTCACTGTACTTACGCTCATACACGTTACACCTATATGAGTTAGCATGAACAACTGCCATTACGGTAAACAGTTCACTGTACTTACTCTCATACATGTTACAACTATATGAGTTAGCATGAACAACTGCAATTACGGTAAACAATTCACTGTACTTACGCTCACAATGCGTTACAACTATATGAGTTAGCCTGAACAACTGCCATTACGATAAACCGTTCACTGTACTTACTCTCACACACGTTACAACTATATGAATTAGCATGAACAACTGCCATTACGGTAAAGAGTTCACTGTACTTCCTCTCACACATGTTACAACTATATGAGTTAGGAGGAACAACTGCCATTACGTTAAACAGTTCACTCTACTTACTCTCATACATTTTACAACTATATGAATTAGCATGAACAACTGCCCTTATGGTAAACAGCTCGCTGTACTTACTCTCACACACGTTACAACTATATGAGTTAGCATGAACAACTGCCATTACGGTAAACATTTCACTGTACTTACGCTCACAACGCGTTACAACTATATGAGTTAGCCTGAACAACTGCCATTACGATAAACCGTTCACTGTACTTACTCTCACACACGTTACAACTATATGAGTTAGCATGAACAACTGCCATTACGGTAAAGAGTTCACTGTACTTCCTCTCACACATGTTACAACTATATGAGTTAGGAGGAACAACTGCCATTACGTTAAACAGTTCACTCTACTTACTCTCATACATGTTACAACTATATGAGTTAGCATGAACAACTGCCATTACGGTAAACAGTTCACTGTACTTACTCTCACAACACATTACAACTATATGAGTTAGCATGAACAACTGCCATTACGGTAAACAGTTCACTCTACTTACTCTCACACATATTACAACTATATTATTTAGCATGAAAAACTGCCATTACGGTAAACAGTTCACTGTATTTACTCTCACAACACGTTACAACTATATTAGTTAGCATGAACAACTGCCATTACGGTAAACAGTTCACTGTACTTACTTTCATACATGTTACAACTATATGATTTAGCATGAACAACTGCAATTACGGTAAACAGTTCACTGTACTTACGCTCACAACGCGTTACAACTATATGAGTTAGCCTGAACAACTGCCATTACGATAAACCGTTCACTGTACTTACTCTCATACATGTTACAACTATATGAGTTAGCATGAACAACTGCCATTACGGTAAACAGTTCACTCTACTTACTCTCACACACATTACAACTATATTATTTAGCATGAACAACTGCCATTACGGTAAACAGTTCACTGTACTTTCTCTCACACACGTTACAACTATATGAGTTAGCATGAACAACTACCATTACGGTAAACAGTTCACTGTACTTACGCTCATACACATTACACCTATATGAGTTAGCATGAACAACTGCCATTGCGGTAAACCGTTCACTGTAATTAGGTTCACACACGTTACATATATATGAGTTAGCATGAACAACTGCAATTACGGTAAACAGTTCACTGTACTTACTCTCACAACACATTACAACTATATGAGTTAGCATGAACAACTGCCATTACGGTAAACAGTTCACTGTACTTACTCACACAACACGTTACAACTACATGAGTTAGCATGAACAACTGCCATTACGGTAAACAGTTCGCTGTACTTACTCTCACAACAAGTTACAACTATATTAGTTAGCATGAACAACTGCCATTACGGTAAACAGTTCACTGTACTTACTTTCATACATGTTACAACTATATGAGTTAGCCTGAACAACTGCCATTACGGTAAACAGTTCACTGTACTTTCTCTCACACACGTTACAACTATATGAGTTAGCATGAACAACTACCACTACAGTAAACAGTTCACTGTACTTACGCTCATACACGTTACACCTATATGAGTTAGCATGAACAACTGCCATTACGGTAAACAGTTCACTGTACTTACTCTCATACATGTTACAACTATATGAGTTAGCATGAACAACTGCAATTACGGTAAACAATTCACTGTACTTACGCTCACAATGCGTTACAACTATATGAGTTAGCCTGAACAACTGCCATTACGATAAACCGTTCACTGTACTTACTCTCACACACGTTACAACTATATGAATTAGCATGAACAACTGCCATTACGGTAAAGAGTTCACTGTACTTCCTCTCACACATGTTACAACTATAGGAGTTAGGAGGAACAACTGCCATTACGTTAAACAGTTCACTCTACTTACTCTCATACATTTTACAACTATATGAATTAGCATGAACAACTGCCCTTATGGTAAACAGCTCGCTGTACTTACTCTCACACACGTTACAACTATATGAGTTAGCATGAACAACTGCCATTACGGTAAACAGTTCACTGTACTTACGCTCACAACGCGTTACAACTATATGAGTTAGCCTGAACAACTGCCATTACGATAAACCGTTCACTGTACTTACTCTCACACACGTTACAACTATATGAGTTAGCATGAACAACTGCCATTACGGTAAAGAGTTCACTGTACTTCCTCTCACACATGTTACAACTATATGAGTTAGGAGGAACAACTGCCATTACGTTAAACAGTTCACTCTACTTACTCTCATACATGTTACAACTATATGAGTTAGCATGAACAACTGCCATTACGGTAAACAGTTCACTGTACTTACTCTCACAACACATTACAACTATATGAGTTAGCATGAACAACTGCCATTACGGTAAACAGTTCACTCTACTTACTCTCACACATATTACAACTATATTATTTAGCATGAAAAACTGCCATTACGGTAAACAGTTCACTGTATTTACTCTCACAACACGTTACAACTATATTAGTTAGCATGAACAACTGCCATTACGGTAAACAGTTCACTGTACTTACTTTCATACATGTTACAACTATATGAGTTAGCATGAACAACTGCAATTACGGTAAACAGTTCACTGTACTTACGCTCACAACGCGTTACAACTATATGAGTTAGCCTGAACAACTGCCATTATGATAAACCGTTCACTGTACTTACTCTCATACATGTTACAACTATATGAGTTAGCATGAACAACTGCCATTACGGTAAACAGTTCACTCTACTTACTCTCACACACATTACAACTATATTATTTAGCATGAACAACTGCCATTACGGTAAACAGTTCACTGTACTTTCTCTCACACACGTTACAACTATATGAGTTAGCATGAACAACTACCATTACGGTAAACAGTTCACTGTACTTACGCTCATACACATTACACCTATATGAGTTAGCATGAACAACTGCCATTACGGTAAACCGTTCACTGTAATTAGGTTCACACACGTTACATATATATGAGTTAGCATGAACAACTGCAATTACGGTAAACAGTTCACTGTACTTACGCTCACAATGCGTTACAACTATATGAGTTAGCCTGAACAACTGCCATTACGATAAACCGTTCACTGTACTTACTCTCACACACGTTACAACTATATGAGTTAGCATGAACAACTGCCATTACGGTAAAGAGTTCACTGTACTTACTCTCACACACGTTACAACTATATGAGTTAGCATGAACAACTGCCATTACGTTAAAGAGTTCACTGTACTTCCTCTCACACATGTTACAACTATATGAGTTAGGAGGAACAACTGCCATTACGTTAAACAGTTCACTCTACTTCCTCTCATACATGTTACAACTATATGAGTTAGCATGAACAACTGCCATTACGGTAAACAGTTCACTCTACTTACTCTCACACACATTACAACTATATTATTTAGCATGAACAACTGCCATTACGGTAAACAGTTCACTGTACTTTCTCTCACACACGTTACAACTATATGAGTTAGCATGAACAACTACCATTACGGTAAACAGTTCACTCTACTTACGCTCATACACGTTACACCTATATGAGTTAGCATGAACAACTGCCATTACGGTAAACCGTTCACTGTAATTAGGTTCACACACGTTACATATATATGAGTTAGCATGAACAACTGCAATTACGGTAAACAGTTCACTGTACTTACGCTCACAACGCGTTACAACTATATGAGTTAGCCTGAACAACTGCCATTACGATAAACCGTTCACTGTACTTACTCTCACACACGTTACAACTATATGAGTTAGCATGAACAACTGCCATTACGGTAAAGAGTTCACTGTACTTACTCTCACACACGTTACAACGATATGAGTTAGCATGAACAACTGCCATTACGGTAAAGTGTTCACTGTACTTCCTCTCACACATGTTACAACTATATGAGTTAGGAGGAACAACTGCCATTACGTTAAACAGTTCAATCTACTTCCTCTCATACATGTTACAACTATATGAGTTAGCATGAACAACTGCCATTACGGTAAACAGTTCACTGTACTTACTTTCATACATGTTACAACTATGTGAGTTAGCCTGAACAACTGCCATTACGGTAAACAGTTCACTGTACTTTCTCTCACACACGTTACAACTATATGAGTTAGCATGAACAAGTGCCATTATGGTAAACAGTTCGCTGTACTTACTCTCAGACACGTTACAACTATATGAGTTAGCATGAACAACTGCCATTACGGTAAACAGTTCGCTGTACTTACTCTCACACACGTTACAACTATATGAGTTAGCATGAACAACTGCCATTACGGTAAAGAGTTCACTGTACTTCCTCTCACACATGTTACAACTATATGAGTTAGGAGGAACAACTGCCATTACGTTAAACAGTTCACTCTACTTACTCTCATGCATGTTACAACTATATGAGTTAGCATGAACAACTGCCATTACGGTAAACAGTTCACTGTACTTACTCTCACAACACATTACAACTATATGAGTTAGCATGAACAACTGCCATTACGGTAAACAGTTCACTGTACTTACTCACACAACACGTTACAACTACATGAGTTAGCATGAACAACTGCCATTACGGTAAACAGTTCGCTGTACTTACTCTCACAACAAGTTACAACTATATTAGTTAGCATGAACAACTGCCATTACGGTAAACAGTTCACTGTACTTACTTTCATACATGTTACAACTATATGAGTTAGCCTGAACAACTGCCATTACGGTAAACAGTTTACTGTACTTTCTCTCACACACGTTACAACTATATGAGTTAGCATGAACAACTACCACTACAGTAAACAGTTCACTGTACTTACGCTCATACACGTTACACCTATATGAGTTAGCATGAACAACTGCCATTACGGTAAACAGTTCACTGTACTTACTCTCATACATGTTACAACTATATGAGTTAGCATGAACAACTGCAATTATGGTAAACAATTCACTGTACTTACGCTCACAATGCGTTACAACTATATGAGTTAGCATGAACAACTGCCATTACGGTAAACAGTTCGCTGTACTTACTCTCACACACGTTACAACTATATGAGTTAGCATGAACAACTGCCATTACGGTAAAGAGTTCACTGTACTTCCTCTCACACATGTTACAACTATATGAGTTAGGAGGAACAACTGCCATTACGTTAAACAGTTCACTCTACTTACTCTCATACATGTTACAACTATATGAGTTAGCATGAACAACTGCCATTACGGTAAACAGTTCACTGTACTTACTCTCACAACACATTACAACTATATGAGTTAGCATGAACAACTGCCATTACGGTAAACAGTTCACTGTACTTACTCACACAACACGTTACAACTACATGAGTTAGCATGAACAACTGCCATTACGGTAAACAGTTCGCTGTACTTACTCTCACAACACGTTACACCTATATTAGTTAGCATGAAGAACTGCCATTACGGTAAACAGTTCACTGTACTTACTTTCATACATGTTACAACTATATGAGTTAGCCTGAACAACTGCCATTACGGTAAACAGTTCACTGTACTTTCTCTCACACACGTTACAACTATATGAGTTAGCATGAACAACTACCATTACGGTAAACAGTTCGCTGTACTTACTCTCACACACGTTACAACTATATGAGTTAGCATGAACAAGTGCCATTATGGTAAACAGTTCGCTGTACTTAATCTCAGACATGTTACAACTATATGAGTTAGCATGAACAACTGCCATTACGGTAAACAGTTCGCTGTACTTACTCTCACACACGTTACAACTATATGAGTTAGCATGAACAACTGCCATTACGGTAAAGAGTTCACTGTACTTCCTCTCACACATGTTACAACTATATGAGTTAGCATGAACAACTGCCATTACGGTAAACAGTTCACTCTACTTACTCTCACACACATTACAACTATATTATTTAGCATGAAAAACTGCCATTACGGTAAACAGTTCACTGTAATTAGGTTCACACACGTTACATATATATGAGTTAGCATGAACAACTGCAATTACGGTAAACAGTTCACTGTACTTACGCTCACAACGCGTTACAACTATATGAGTTAGCCTGAACAACTGCCATTACGATAAACCGTTCACTGTACTTACTCTCACACACGTTACAACTATATGAGTTAGCATGAACAACTGCCATTACGGTAAAGAGTTCACTGTACTTACTCTCACACACGTTACAACTATATGAGTTAGCATGAACAACTGCCATTACGGTAAAGAGTTCACTGTACTTCCTCTCACACATGTTACAACTATATGAGTTAGGAGGAACAACTGCCATTACGTTAAACAGTTCACTCTACTTCCTCTCATACATGTTACAACTATATGAGTTAGCATGAACAACTGCCATTACGGTAAACAGTTCACTGTACTTACTCTCACAACACATTACAACTATATGAGTTAGCATGAACAACTGCCATTACGGTAAACAGTTCACTGTACTTACTTTCATACATGTTACAACTATATGAGTTAGCCTGAACAACTGCCATTACGGTAAACAGTTCACTGTACTTTCTCTCACACACGTTACAACTATATGAGTTAGCATGAAGAACTGCCATTACGGTAAACAGTTCACTGTACTTACTTTCATACATGTTACAACTATATGAGTTAGCCTGAACAACTGCCATTACGGTAAACAGTTCACTGTACTTTCTCTCACACACGTTACAACTATATGAGTTAGCAAGAACAACTACCATTACGGTAAACAGTTCACTGTACTTACGCTCATACACGTTACACCTATATGAGTTAGCATGAACAACTGCCATTACGGTAAACAGTTCACTGTACTTACTCTCATACATGTTACAACTATATGAGTTAGCATGAACAACTGCAATTATGGTAAACAGTTCACTGTACTTACGCTCACAATGCGTTACAACTATATGAGTTAGCCTGAACAACTGCCATTATGATAAACCGTTCACTGTACTTTCTCTCACACACGTTACAACTATATGAGTTAGCATGAACAACTGCCATTACGGTAAACAGTTCGCTGTACTTACTCTCACACACGTTACAACTATATGAGTTAGCATGAACAACTGCCATTACGGTAAAGAGTTCACTGTACTTCCTCTCACACATGTTACAACTATATGAGTTAGGAGGAACAACTGCCATTACGTTAAACAGTTCACTCTACTTACTCTCATACATGTTACAACTATATGAGTTAGCATGAACAACTGCAATTACGGTAAACAGTTCACTGTACTTACTCTCACAACACATTACAACTATATGAGTTAGCATGAACAACTGCCATTACGGTAAACAATTCACTGTACTTACTCACACAACACGTTACAACTACATGAGTTAGCATGAACAACTGCCATTACGGTAAACAGTTCGCTGTACTTACTCTCACAACACGTTACACCTATATTAGTTAGCATGAAGAACTGCCATTACGGTAAACAGTTCACTGTACTTACTTTCATACATGTTACAACTATATGAGTTAGCCTGAACAACTGCCATTACGGTAAACAGTTCACTGTACTTTCTCTCACACACGTTACAACTATATGAGTTAGCATGAACAACTACCATTACGGTAAACAGTTCGCTGTTCTTACTCTCACACACGTTACAACTATATGAGTTAGCATGAACAAGTGCCATTATGGTAAACAGTTCGCTGTACTTAATCTCAGACATGTTACAACTATATGAGTTAGCATGAACAACTGCCATTACGGTAAACAGTTCGCTGTACTTACTCTCACACACGTTACAACTATATGAGTTAGCATGAACAACTGCCATTACGGTAAAGAGTTCACTGTACTTCCTCTCACACATGTTACAACTATATGAGTTAGGAGGAACAACTGCCATTACGTTAAACAGTTCACTCTACTTACTCTCATACATGTTACAACTATATGAGTTAGCATGAACAACTGCCATTACGGTAAACAGTTCACTGTACTTACTCTCACAACACATATATGAGTTAGCATGAACAACTGCCATTACGGTAAACAGTTCACTCTACTTACTCTCACACACATTACAACTATATTATTTAGCATGAAAAACTGCCATTACGGTAAACAGTTCACTGTATTTACTCTCACAACACGCTACAACTATATTAGTTAGCATGAACAACTGCCATTACGGTAAACAGTTCACTGTACTTACTTTCATACATGTTACAACTATATGAGTTAGCATGAACAACTGCAATTACGGTAAACAGTTCACTGTACTTATGCTCACAACGCGTTACAACTATATGAGTTAGCCTGAACAACTGCCATTACGATAAACCGTTCACTGTACTTTCTCTCACACACGTTACAACTATATGAGTTAGCATGAACAACTACCATTACGGTAAACAGTTCACTGTACTTATGCTCATACACGTTACACCTATATGAGTTAGCATGAACAACTGCCATTACGGTAAACCGTTCACTGTAATTAGGTTTACACACGTTACATATATATGAGTTAGCATGAACAACTGCAATTACGGTAAACAGTTCACTGTACTTACGCTCACAACGCGTTACAACTATATGAGTTAGCCTGAACAACTGCCATTACGATAAACCGTTCACTGTACTTACTCTCACACACGTTACAACTATATGAGTTAGCATGAACAACTGCCATTACGGTAAAGAGTTCACTGTACTTACTCTCACACACGTTACAACTATATGAGTTAGCATGAACAACTGCCATTACGGTAAAGAGTTCACTGTACTTCCTCTCACACATGTTACAACTATATGAGTTAGGAGGAACAACTGCCATTACGTTAAACAGTTCACTCTACTTCCTCTCATACATGTTACAACTATATGAGTTAGCATGAACAACTGCCATTACGGTAAACAGTTCACTGTACTTACTCTCACAACACATTACAACTATATGAGTTAGCATGAACAACTGCCATTACGGTAAACAGTTCACTGTACTTACTTTCATACATGTTACAACTATATGAGTTAGCCTGAACAACTGCCATTACGGTAAACAGTTCACTGTACTTTCTCTCACACACGTTACAACTATATGAGTTAGCATGAAGAACTGCCATTACGGTAAACAGTTCACTGTACTTACTTTCATACATGTTACAACTATATGAGTTAGCCTGAACAACTGCCATTACGGTAAACAGTTCACTGTACTTTCTCTCACACACGTTACAACTATATGAGTTAGCAAGAACAACTACCATTACGGTAAACAGTTCACTGTACTTACGCTCATACACGTTACACCTATATGAGTTAGCATGAACAACTGCCATTACGGTAAACAGTTCACTGTACTTACTCTCATACATGTTACAACTATATGAGTTAGCATGAACAACTGCAATTATGGTAAACAGTTCACTGTACTTACGCTCACAATGCGTTACAACTATATGAGTTAGCCTGAACAACTGCCATTACGGTAAACAGTTCGCTGTACTTACTCTCACACACGTTACAACTATATGAGTTAGCATGAACAACTGCCATTACGGTAAAGAGTTCACTGTACTTCCTCTCACACATGTTACAACTATATGAGTTAGGAGGAACAA
Source organism: Lampris incognitus (assembly GCF_029633865.1). NCBI lineage: Eukaryota > Metazoa > Chordata > Actinopteri > Lampriformes > Lampridae > Lampris > Lampris incognitus. The sequence goes on along the minus strand of NC_079211.1, from coordinate 62,481,385 downwards.
CTGCCATTACGTTAAACAGTTCACTCTACTTACTCTCATACATGTTACAACTATATGAGTTAGCATGAACAACTGCCATTACGGTAAACAGTTCACTGTACTTACTCTCACAACACATTACAACTATATGAGTTAGCATGAACAACTGCCATTACGGTAAACAGTTCACTGTACTTACTCACACAACACGTTACAACTACATGAGTTAGCATGAACAACTGCCATTACGGTAAACAGTTCGCTGTACTTACTCTCACAACACGTTACACCTATATTAGTTAGCATGAAAACTGCCATTACGGTAAACAGTTCACTGTACTTACTTTCATACATGTTACAACTATATGAGTTAGCCTGAACAACTGCCATTACGGTAAACAGTTCACTGTACTTTCTCTCACACACGTTACAACTATATGAGTTAGCATGAACAACTACCATTACGGTAAACAGTTCGCTGTACTTACTCTCACACACGTTACAACTATATGAGTTAACATGAACAAGTGCCATTATGGTAAACAGTTCGCTGTACTTAATCTCAGACATGTTACAACTATATGAGTTAGCATGAACAACTGCCATTACGGTAAACAGTTCGCTGTACTTACTCTCACACACGTTACAACTATATGAGTTAGCATGAACAACTGCCATTACGGTAAAGAGTTCACTGTACTTCCTCTCACACATGTTACAACTATATGAGTTAGGAGGAACAACTGCCATTACGTTAAACAGTTCACTCTACTTACTCTCATACATGTTACAACTATATGAGTTAGCATGAACAACTGCAATTACGGTAAACAGTTCACTGTACTTACTCTCACAACACATTACAACTATATGAGTTAGCATGAACAACTGCCATTACGGTAAACAATTCACTGTACTTACTCACACAACACGTTACAACTACATGAGTTAGCATGAACAACTGCCATTACGGTAAACAGTTCGCTGTACTTACTCTCACAACACGTTACACCTATATTAGTTAGCATGAAGAACTGCCATTACGGTAAACAGTTCACTGTACTTACTTTCATACATGTTACAACTATATGAGTTAGCCTGAACAACTGCCATTACGGTAAACAGTTCACTGTACTTTCTCTCACACACGTTACAACTATATGAGTTAGCATGAACAACTACCATTACGGTAAACAGTTCGCTGTTCTTACTCTCACACACGTTACAACTATATGAGTTAGCATGAACAAGTGCCATTATGGTAAACAGTTCGCTGTACTTAATCTCAGACATGTTACAACTATATGAGTTAGCATGAACAACTGCCATTACGGTAAACAGTTCGCTGTACTTACTCTCACACACGTTACAACTATATGAGTTAGCATGAACAACTGCAATTACGCTAAACAGTTCACTGTACTTACGCTCACAACGCGTTACAACTATATGAGTTAGGAGGAACAACTGCCATTACGTTAAACAGTTCACTCTACTTACTCTCATACATGTTACAACTATATGAGTTAGCATGAACAACTGCCATTACGGTAAACAGTTCACTGTACTTACTCTCACAACACATATATGAGTTAGCATGAACAACTGCCATTACGGTAAACAGTTCACTCTACTTACTCTCACACACATTACAACTATATTATTTAGCATGAAAAACTGCCATTACGGTAAACAGTTCACTGTATTTACTCTCACAACACGCTACAACTATATTAGTTAGCATGAACAACTGCCATTACGGTAAACAGTTCACTGTACTTACTTTCATACATGTTACAACTATATGAGTTAGCATGAACAACTGCAATTACGGTAAACAGTTCACTGTACTTATGCTCACAACGCGTTACAACTATATGAGTTAGCCTGAACAACTGCCATTACGATAAACCGTTCACTGTACTTTCTCTCACACACGTTACAACTATATGAGTTAGCATGAACAACTACCATTACGGTAAACAGTTCACTGTACTTATGCTCATACACGTTACACCTATATGAGTTAGCATGAACAACTGCCATTACGGTAAACCGTTCACTGTAATTAGGTTTACACACGTTACATATATATGAGTTAGCATGAACAACTGCAATTACGGTAAACAGTTCACTGTACTTACGCTCACAACGCGTTACAACTATATGAGTTAGCCTGAACAACTGCCATTACGATAAACCGTTCACTGTACTTACTCTCACACACGTTACAACTATATGAGTTAGCATGAACAACTGCCATTACGGTAAAGAGTTCACTGTACTTACTCTCACACACGTTACAACTATATGAGTTAGCATGAACAACTGCCATTACGGTAAAGAGTTCACTGTACTTCCTCTCACACATGTTACAACTATATGAGTTAGGAGGAACAACTGCCATTACGTTAAACAGTTCACTCTACTTCCTCTCATACATGTTACAACTATATGAGTTAGCATGAACAACTGCCATTACGGTAAACAGTTCACTGTACTTACTCTCACAACACATTACAACTATATGAGTTAGCATGAACAACTGCCATTACGGTAAACAGTTCACTGTACTTACTTTCATACATGTTACAACTATATGAGTTAGCCTGAACAACTGCCATTACGGTAAACAGTTCACTGTACTTTCTCTCACACACGTTACAACTATATGAGTTAGCATGAAGAACTGCCATTACGGTAAACAGTTCACTGTACTTACTTTCATACATGTTACAACTATATGAGTTAGCCTGAACAACTGCCATTACGGTAAACAGTTCACTGTACTTTCTCTCACACACGTTACAACTATATGAGTTAGCAAGAACAACTACCATTACGGTAAACAGTTCACTGTACTTACGCTCATACACGTTACACCTATATGAGTTAGCATGAACAACTGCCATTACGGTAAACAGTTCACTGTACTTACTCTCATACATGTTACAACTATATGAGTTAGCATGAACAACTGCAATTATGGTAAACAGTTCACTGTACTTACGCTCACAATGCGTTACAACTATATGAGTTAGCCTGAACAACTGCCATTACGGTAAACAGTTCGCTGTACTTACTCTCACACACGTTACAACTATATGAGTTAGCATGAACAACTGCCATTACGGTAAAGAGTTCACTGTACTTCCTCTCACACATGTTACAACTATATGAGTTAGGAGGAACAACTGCCATTACGTTAAACAGTTCACTCTACTTACTCTCATACATGTTACAACTATATGAGTTAGCATGAACAACTGCCATTACGGTAAACAGTTCACTGTACTTACTCTCACAACACATTACAACTATATGAGTTAGCATGAACAACTGCCATTACGGTAAACAGTTCACTGTACTTACTCACACAACACGTTACAACTACATGAGTTAGCATGAACAACTGCCATTACGGTAAACAGTTCGCTGTACTTACTCTCACAACACGTTACACCTATATTAGTTAGCATGAAAACTGCCATTACGGTAAACAGTTCACTGTACTTACTTTCATACATGTTACAACTATATGAGTTAGCCTGAACAACTGCCATTACGGTAAACAGTTCACTGTACTTTCTCTCACACACGTTACAACTATATGAGTTAGCATGAACAACTACCATTACGGTAAACAGTTCGCTGTACTTACTCTCACACACGTTACAACTATATGAGTTAACATGAACAAGTGCCATTATGGTAAACAGTTCGCTGTACTTAATCTCAGACATGTTACAACTATATGAGTTAGCATGAACAACTGCCATTACGGTAAACAGTTCGCTGTACTTACTCTCACACACGTTACAACTATATGAGTTAGCATGAACAACTGCCATTACGGTAAAGAGTTCACTGTACTTCCTCTCACACATGTTACAACTATATGAGTTAGGAGGAACAACTGCCATTACGTTAAACAGTTCACTCTACTTACTCTCATACATGTTACAACTATATGAGTTAGCATGAACAACTGCCATTACGGTAAACAGTTCACTCTACTTACTCTCACACACATTACAACTATATTATTTAGCATGAAAAACTGCCATTACGGTAAACAGTTCACTGTATTTACTCTCACAACACGTTACAACTATATTAGTTAGCATGAACAACTGCCATTACGGTAAACAGTTCACTGTACTTACTTTCATACATGTTACAACTATATGAGTTAGCATGAACAACTGCAATTACGGTAAACAGTTCACTGTACTTATGCTCACAACGCGTTACAACTATATGAGTTAGCCTGAACAACTGCCATTACGATAAACCGTTCACTGTACTTTCTCTCACACACGTTACAACTATATGAGTTAGCATGAACAACTGCCATTACGGTAAACAGTTCGCTGTACTTACTCTCACACACGTTACAACTATATGAGTTAGCATGAACAACTGCCATTACGGTAAAGAGTTCACCGTACTTCCTCTCACACATGTTACAACTATATGAGTTAGGAGGAACAACTGCCATTACGTTAAACAGTTCACTCTACTTACTCTCATGCATGTTACAACTATATGAGTTAGCATGAACAACTGCCATTACGGTAAACAGTTCACTGTACTTACTCTCACAACACATTACAACTATATGAGTTAGCATGAACAACTGCCATTACGGTAAACAGTTCACTGTACTTACTCACACAACACGTTACAACTACATGAGTTAGCATGAACAACTGCCATTACGGTAAACAGTTCGCTGTACTTACTCTCACAACAAGTTACAACTATATTAGTTAGCATGAACAACTGCCATTACGGTAAACAGTTCACTGTACTTACTTTCATACATGTTACAACTATATGAGTTAGCCTGAACAACTGCCATTACGGTAAACAGTTCACTGTACTTTCTCTCACACACGTTACAACTATATGAGTTAGCATGAACAACTACCACTACAGTAAACAGTTCACTGTACTTACGCTCATACACGTTACACCTATATGAGTTAGCATGAACAACTGCCATTACGGTAAACAGTTCACTGTACTTACTCTCATACATGTTACAACTATATGAGTTAGCATGAACAACTGCAATTACGGTAAACAATTCACTGTACTTACGCTCACAATGCGTTACAACTATATGAGTTAGCATGAACAACTGCCATTACGGTAAACAGTTCGCTGTACTTACTCTCACACACGTTACAACTATATGAGTTAGCATGAACAACTGCCATTACGGTAAAGAGTTCACTGTACTTCCTCTCACACATGTTACAACTATATGAGTTAGGAGGAACAACTGCCATTACGTTAAACAGTTCACTCTACTTACTCTCATACATGTTACAACTATATGAGTTAGCATGAACAACTGCCATTACGGTAAACAGTTCACTGTACTTACTCTCACAACACATTACAACTATATGAGTTAGCATGAACAACTGCCATTACGGTAAACAGTTCACTGTACTTACTCACACAACACGTTACAACTACATGAGTTAGCATGAACAACTGCCATTACGGTAAACAGTTCGCTGTACTTACTCTCACAACACGTTACACCTATATTAGTTAGCATGAAGAACTGCCATTACGGTAAACAGTTCACTGTACTTACTTTCATACATGTTACAACTATATGAGTTAGCCTGAACAACTGCCATTACGGTAAACAGTTCACTGTACTTTCTCTCACACACGTTACAACTATATGAGTTAGCATGAACAACTACCATTACGGTAAACAGTTCGCTGTACTTACTCTCACACACGTTACAACTATATGAGTTAGCATGAACAAGTGCCATTATGGTAAACAGTTCGCTGTACTTAATCTCAGACATGTTACAACTATATGAGTTAGCATGAACAACTGCCATTACGGTAAACAGTTCGCTGTACTTACTCTCACACACGTTACAACTATATGAGTTAGCATGAACAATTGCCATTACGGTAAAGAGTTCACTGTACTTCCTCTCACACATGTTACAACTATATGAGTTAGGAGGAACAACTGCCATTACGTTAAACAGTTCACTCTACTTACTCTCATACATGTTACAACTATATGAGTTAGCATGAACAACTGCCATTACGGTAAACAGTTCACTGTACTTACTCTCACAACACATTACAACTATATGAGTTAGCATGAACAACTGCCATTACGGTAAACAGTTCACTCTACTTACTCTCACACACATTACAACTATATTATTTAGCATGAAAAACTGCCATTACGGTAAACAGTTCACTGTATTTACTCTCACAACACGTTACAACTATATTAGTTAGCATGAACAACTGCCATTACGGTAAACAGTTCACTGTACTTACTTTCATACATGTTACAACTATATGAGTTAGCATGAACAACTGCAATTACGGTAAACAGTTCACTGTACTTACGCTCACAACGCGTTACAACTATATGAGTTAGCCTGAACAACTGCCATTACGATAAACCGTTCACTGTACTTACTCTCATACATGTTACAACTATATGAGTTAGCATGAACAACTGCCATTACGGTAAACAGTTCACTCTACTTACTCTCACACACATTACAACTATATTATTTAGCATGAACAACTGCCATTACGGTAAACAGTTCACTGTACTTTCTCTCACACACGTTACAACTATATGAGTTAGCATGAACAACTACCATTACGGTAAACAGTTCACTGTACTTATGCTCATACACGTTACACCTATATGAGTTAGCATGAACAACTGCCATTACGGTAAACCGTTCACTGTAATTAGGTTCACACACGTTACATATATATGAGTTAGCATGAACAACTGCAATTACGGTAAACAGTTCACTGTACTTACGCTCACAACGCGTTACAACTATATGAGTTAGCCTGAAAAACTGCCATTACGATAAACCGTTCACTGTACTTACTCTCACACACGTTACAACTATATGAGTTAGCATGAACAACTGCCATTACGGTAAAGAGTTCACTGTACTTACTCTCACACACGTTACAACTATATGAGTTAGCATGAACAACTGCCATTACGGTAAAGAGTTCACTGTACTTCCTCTCACACATGTTACAACTATATGAGTTAGGAGGAACAACTGCCATTACGTTAAACAGTTCACTCTACTTCCTCTCATACATGTTACAACTATATGAGTTAGCATGAACAACTGCCATTACGGTAAACAGTTCACTGTACTTACTCTCACAACACATTACAACTATATGAGTTAGCATGAACAACTGCCATTACGGTAAACAGTTCACTGTACTTACTTTCATACATGTTACAACTATATGAGTTAGCCTGAACAACTGCCATTACGGTAAACAGTTCACTGTACTTTCTCTCACACACGTTACAACTATATGAGTTAGCATGAAGAACTGCCATTACGGTAAACAGTTCACTGTACTTACTTTCATACATGTTACAACTATATGAGTTAGCCTGAACAACTGCCATTACGGTAAACAGTTCACTGTACTTTCTCTCACACACGTTACAACTATATGAGTTAGCAAGAACAACTACCATTACGGTAAACAGTTCACTGTACTTACGCTCATACACGTTACACCTATATGAGTTAGCATGAAGAACTGCCATTACGGTAAACAGTTCACTGTACTTACTCTCACAACACGTTACAACTATATGAGTTAGCATGAACAACTGCAATTACGGTAAACAGTTCACTGTACTTATGCTCACAACGCGTTACAACTATATGAGTTAGCCTGAACAACTGCCATTACGATAAACCGTTCACTATACTTTCTCTCACACACGTTACAACTATATGAGTTAGCATGAACAACTACCATTACGGTAAACAGTTCACTGTACTTATGCTCATACACGTTACACCTATATGAGTTAGCATGAACAACTGCCATTACGGTAAACCGTTCACTGTAATTAGGTTCACACACGTTACATATATATGAGTTAGCATGAACAACTGCAATTACGGTAAACAGTTCACTGTACTTACGCTCACAACGCGTTACAACTATATGAGTTAGCCTGAACAACTGCCATTACGATAAACCGTTCACTGTACTTACTCTCACACACGTTACAACTATATGAGTTAGCATGAACAACTGCCATTACGGTAAAGAGTTCACTGTACTTACTCTCACACACGTTACAACTATATGAGTTAGCATGAACAACTGCCATTACGGTAAAGAGTTCACTGTACTTCCTCTCACACATGCTACAACTATATGAGTTAGGAGGAACAACTGCCATTACGTTAAACAGTTCACTCTACTTCCTCTCATACATGTTACAACTATATGAGTTAGCATGAACAACTGCCATTACGGTAAACAGTTCACTGTACTTACTCTCACAACACATTACAACTATATGAGTTAGCATGAACAACTGCCATTACGGTAAACAGTTCACTGTACTTACTTTCATACATGTTACAACTATATGAGTTAGCCTGAACAACTGCCATTACGGTAAACAGTTCACTCTACTTTCTCTCACACACGTTACAACTACACTACCGTTCAAAAGTTTGGGATCACCCAAAACAATTTTGTGTTTTCCATGAAAAGTCACACTTATTCACCACCATATGTTGTGAAATGAATAGAAAATAGAGTCAAGACATTGACAAGGTTAGAAATAATGATTTGTATTTGAAATAAGATTTTTTTTTTACATCAAACTTTGCTTTCGTCAAAGAATCCTCCATTTGCAGCAATTACAGCATTGCAGACCTTTGGCATTCTAGCTGTTAATTTGTTGAGGTAATCTGGAGAAATTGCACCCCACGCTTCCAGAAGCAGCTCCCACAAGTTGGATTGGTTGGATGGGCACTTCTTTGAGCAGATTGAGTTTCTGGAGCATCACATTTGTGGGGTCAATTAAACGCTCAAAATGGCCAGAAAAAGAGAACTTTCATCTGAAACTCGACAGTCTATTCTTGTTCTTAGAAATGAAGGCTATTCCATGCGAGAAATTGCTAAGAAATTGAAGATTTCCTACACCGGTGTGTACTACTCCCTTCAGAGGACAGCACAAACAGGCTCTAACAGGTACTATTTAATGAAGATGCCAGTTGGGGACCTGTGAGGCGTCTGTTTCTCAAACTAGAGACTCTAATGTACTTATCTTCTTGCTCAGTTATGCAACGCGGCCTCCCACTTCTTTTTCTACTCTGGTTAGAGCCTGTTTGTGCTGTCCTCTGAAGGGAGTAGTACACACCGGTGTAGGAAATCTTCAATTTCTTAGCAATTTCTCGCATGGAATAGCCTTCATTTCTAAGAACAAGAATAGACTGTCGAGTTTCAGATGAAAGTTCTCTTTTTCTGGCCATTTTGAGCGTTTAATTGACCCCACAAATGTGATGCTCCAGAAACTCAATCTGCTCAAAGAAGTGCCCATCCAACCAATCCAACTTGTGGGAGCTGCTTCTGGAAGCGTGGGGTGCAATTTCTCCAGATTACCTCAACAAATTAACAGCTAGAATGCCAAAGGTCTGCAATGCTGTAATTGCTGCAAATGGAGGATTCTTTGACGAAAGCAAAGTTTGATGTAAAAAAAATCTTATTTCAAATACAAATCATTATTTCTAACCTTGTCAATGTCTTGACTCTATTTTCTATTCATTTCACAACATATGGTGGTGAATAAGTGTGACTTTTCATGGAAAACACGAAATTGTTTGGGTGATCCCAAACTTTTGAACGGTAGTGTATATGAGTTAGCATGAAGAACTGCCATTACGGTAAACAGTTCGCTGTACTTACTCTCACACACGTTACAACTATATGAGTTAGCATGAACAACTGCCATTACGGTAAAGAGTTCACTGTACTTCCTCTCACACATGTTACAACTATATGAGTTAGGAGGAACAACTGCCATTACGTTAAACAGTTCACTCTACTTACTCTCATACATGTTACAACTATATGAGTTAGCATGAACAACTGCCATTACGGTAAACAGTTCACTGTACTTACTCTCACAACACATTACAACTATATGAGTTAGCATGAACAACTGCCATTACGGTAAACAGTTCACTGTACTTACTCACACAACACGTTACAACTACATGAGTTAGCATGAACAACTGCCATTACGGTAAATAGTTCGCTGTACTTACTCTCACAACACGTTACACCTATATTAGTTAGCATGAAGAACTGCCATTACGGTAAACAGTTCACTGTACTTACTTTCATACATGTTACAACTATATGAGTTAGCCTGAACAACTGCCATTACGGTAAACAGTTCACTGTACTTTCTCTCACACACGTTACAACTATATGAGTTAGCATGAACAACTACCATTACGGTAAACAGTTCGCTGTACTTACTCTCACACACGTTACAACTATATGAGTTAGCATGAACAAGTGCCATTATGGTAAACAGTTCGCTGTACTTAATCTCAGACATGTTACAACTATATGAGTTAGCATGAACAACTGCCATTACGGTAAACAGTTCGCTGTACTTACTCTCACACACGTTACAACTATATGAGTTAGCATGAACAACTGCCATTACGGTAAAGAGTTCACTGTACTTCCTCTCACACATGTTACAACTATATGAGTTAGGAGGAACAACTGCCATTACGTTAAACAGTTCACTCTACTTACTCTCATACATGTTACAACTATATGAGTTAGCATGAACAACTGCCATTACGGTAAACAGTTCACTGTACTTACTCTCACAACACATTACAACTATATTATTTAGCATGAAAAACTGCCATTACGGTAAACAGTTCACTGTATTTACTCTCACAACACGTTACAACTATATTAGTTATTATGAACAACTGCCATTACGGTAAACAGTTCACTGTACTTACTTTCATACATGTTACAACTATATGAGTTAGCATGAACAACTGCAATTACGGTAAACAGTTCACTGTACTTATGCTCACAACGCGTTACAACTATATGAGTTAGCCTGAACAACTGCCATTACGATAAACCGTTCACTGTACTTTCTCTCACACACGTTACAACTATATGAGTTAGCATGAACAACTACCATTACGGTAAACAGTTCACTGTACTTATGCTCATACACGTTACACCTATATGAGTTAGCATGAACAACTGCCATTACGGTAAACCGTTCACTGTAATTAGGTTCACACACGTTACATATATATGAGTTAGCATGAACAACTGCAATTACGGTAAACAGTTCACTGTACTTACGCTCACAACGCGTTACAACTATATGAGTTAGCCTGAACAACTGCCATTACGATAAACCGTTCACTGTACTTACTCTCACACACGTTACAACTATATGAGTTAGCATGAACAACTGCCATTACGGTAAAGAGTTCACTGTACTTACTCTCACACACGTTACAACTATATGAGTTAGCATGAACAACTGCCATTACGGTAAAGAGTTCACTGTACTTCCTCTCACACATGTTACAACTATATGAGTTAGGAGGAACAACTGTCATTACGTTAAACAGTTCACTCTACTTCCTCTCATACATGTTACAACTATATGAGTTAGCATGAACAACTGCCATTACGGTAAACAGTTCACTGTACTTACTCTCACAACACATTACAACTATATGAGTTAGCATGAACAACTGCCATTACGGTAAACAGTTCACTGTACTTACTTTCATACATGTTACAACTATATGAGTTAGCCTGAACAACTGCCATTACGGTAAACAGTTCACTGTACTTTCTCTCACACACGTTACAACTATATGAGTTAGCATGAAGAACTGCCATTACGGTAAACAGTTCACTGTACTTACTTTCATACATGTTACAACTATATGAGTTAGCCTGAACAACTGCCATTACGGTAAACAGTTCACTGTACTTTCTCTCACACACGTTACAACTATATGAGTTAGCAAGAACAACTACCATTACGGTAAACAGTTCACTGTACTTACGCTCATACACGTTACACCTATATGAGTTAGCATGAACAACTGCCATTACGGTAAACAGTTCACTGTACTTACTCTCATACATGTTACAACTATATGAGTTAGCATGAACAACTGCCCTTATGGTAAACAGCTCGCTGTACTTACTCTCACACACGTTACAACTATATGAGTTAGCATGAGCAACTGCCCTTACGGTAAACAGTTCGCTGTACTTACTCTCACACACGTTACAACTATATGAGTTAGCATGAACAAGTGCCATTATGGTAAACAGTTCGCTGTACTTACTCTCAGACATGTTACAACTATATGAGTTAGCTTGAACAACTGCCATTACGGTAAACAGTTCGCTGTACTTACTCTCACACACGTTACAACTATATGAGTTAGCATGAACAAGTGCCATTAGGGTAAAGAGTTCACTGTACTTCCTCTCACACATGTTACAACTATATGAGTTAGGAGGAACAACTGCCATTACGTTAAACAGTTCACTCTACTTACTCTCATGCATGTTACAACTGTATGAGTTAGCATGAACAACTGCCATTACGGTAAACAGTTCACTGTACTTACTCTCACAACACATTACAACTATATGAGTTAGCATGAACAACTGCCATTACGGTAAACAGTTCACTGTACTTACTCACACAACACGTTACAACTACATGAGTTAGCATGAACAACTGCCATTACGGTAAACAGTTCGCTGTACTTACTCTCACAACAAGTTACAACTATATTAGTTAGCATGAACAACTGCCATTACGGTAAACAGTTCACTGTACTTACTTTCATACATGTTACAACTATATGAGTTAGCCTGAACAACTGCCATTACGGTAAACAGTTCACTGTACTTTCTCTCACACACGTTACAACTATATGAGTTAGCATGAACAACTACCATTACAGTAAACAGTTCACTGTACTTACGCTCATACACGTTACACCTATATGAGTTAGCATGAACAACTGCCATTACGGTAAACAGTTCACTGTACTTACTCTCATACATGTTACAACTATATGAGTTAGCATGAACAACTGCAATTACGGTAAACAATTCACTGTACTTACGCTCACAATGCGTTACAACTATATGAGTTAGCCTGAACAACTGCCATTACGATAAACCGTTCACTGTACTTACTCTCACACACGTTACAACTATATGAATTAGCATTAACAACTGCCATTACGGTAAAGAGTTCACTGTACTTCCTCTCACACATGTTACAACTATATGAGTTAGGAGGAACAACTGCCATTACGTTAAACAGTTCACTCTACTTACTCTCATACATTTTACAACTATATGAATTAGCATGAACAACTGCCCTTATGGTAAACAGCTCGCTGTACTTACTCTCACACACGTTACAACTATATGAGTTAGCATGAACAACTGCCATTACGGTAAACAGTTCACTGTACTTACGCTCACAACGCGTTACAACTATATGAGTTAGCCTGAACAACTGCCATTACGATAAACCGTTCACTGTACTTACTCTCACACACGTTACAACTATATGAGTTAGCATGAACAACTGCCATTACGGTAAAGAGTTCACTGTACTTCCTCTCACACATGTTACAACTATATGAGTTAGGAGGAACAACTGCCATTACGTTAAACAGTTCACTCTACTTCCTCTCATACATGTTACAACTATATGAGTTAGCATGAACAACTGCCATTACGGTAAACAGTTCACTGTACTTACTCTCACAACACATTACAACTATATGAGTTAGCATGAACAACTGCCATTACGGTAAACAGTTCACTGTACTTACTTTCATACATGTTACAACTATATGAGTTAGCCTGAACAACTGCCATTACGGTAAACAGTTCACTGTACTTTCTCTCACACACGTTACAACTATATGAGTTAGCATGAAGAACTGCCATTACGGTAAACAGTTCACTGTACTTACTTTCATACATGTTACAACTATATGAGTTAGCCTGAACAACTGCCATTACGGTAAACAGTTCACTGTACTTTCTCTCACACACGTTACAACTATATGAGTTAGCAAGAACAACTACCATTACGGTAAACAGTTCACTGTACTTACGCTCATACACGTTACAACTATATGAGTTAGCATGAACTACTGCAATTATGGTAAACAGTTCACTGTACTTACGCTCACAATGCGTTACAACTCTATGAGTTAGCCTGAACAACTGCCATTACGGTAAACAGTTCGCTGTACTTACTCTCACACACGTTACAACTATATGAGTTAGCATGAACAACTGCCATTACGGTAAAGAGTTCACTGTACTTCCTCTCACACATGTTACAACTATATGAGTTAGGAGGAACAACTGCCATTACGTTAAACAGTTCACTCTACTTACTCTCATACATGTTACAACTATATGAGTTAGCATGAACAACTGCAATTACGGTAAACAGTTCACTGTACTTACGCTCACAACGCGTTACAACTATATGAGTTAGCCTGAACAACTGCCATTACGATAAACCGTTCACTGTACTTACTCTCACACACGTTACAACTATATGAGTTAGCATGAACAACTGCCATTACGGTAAAGAGTTCACTGTACTTACTCTCACACACGTTACAACTATATGAGTTAGCATGAACAACTGCCATTACGGTAAAGAGTTCACTGTACTTCCTCTCACACATGTTACAACTATATGAGTTAGGAGGAACAACTGCCATTACGTTAAACAGTTCACTCTACTTCCTCTCATACATGTTACAACTATATGAGTTAGCATGAACAACTGCCATTACGGTAAACAGTTCACTGTACTTACTCTCACAACACATTACAACTATATGAGTTAGCATGAACAACTGCCATTACGGTAAACAGTTCACTGTACTTACTTTCATACATGTTACAACTATATGAGTTAGCCTGAACAACTGCCATTACGGTAAACAGTTCACTGTACTTTCTCTCACACACGTTACAACTATATGAGTTAGCATGAAGAACTGCCATTACGGTAAACAGTTCACTGTACTTACTTTCATACATGTTACAACTATATGAGTTAGCCTGAACAACTGCCATTACGGTAAACAGTTCACTGTACTTTCTCTCACACACGTTACAACTATATGAGTTAGCAAGAACAACTACCATTACGGTAAACAGTTCACTGTACTTACGCTCATACACGTTACACCTATATGAGTTAGCATGAACAACTGCCATTACGGTAAACAGTTCACTGTACTTACTCTCATACATGTTACAACTATATGAGTTAGCATGAACAACTGCAATTATGGTAAACAGTTCACTGTACTTACGCTCACAATGCGTTACAACTATATGAGTTAGCCTGAACAACTGCCATTATGATAAACCGTTCACTGTACTTTCTCTCACACACGTTACAACTATATGAGTTAGCATGAACAACTGCCATTACGGTAAAGAGTTCACTGTACTTCCTCTCACACATGTTACAACTATATGAGTTAGGAGGAACAACTGCCATTACGTTAAACAGTTCACTCTACTTAATCTCATACATTTTACAACTATATGAATTAGCATGAACAACTGCCCTTATGGTAAACAGCTCGCTGTACTTACTCTCACACACGTTACAACTATATGAGTTAGCATGAGCAACTGCCCTTACGGTAAACAGTTCGCTGTACTTACTCTCACACACGTTACAACTATATGAGTTAGCATGAACAAGTGCCATTATGGTAAACAGTTCGCTGTACTTACTCTCAGACATGTTACAACTATATGAGTTAGCTTGAACAACTGCCATTACGGTAAACAGTTCGCTGTACTTACTCTCACACACGTTACAACTATATGAGTTAGCATGAACAAGTGCCATTAGGGTAAAGAGTTCACTGTACTTCCTCTCACACATGTTACAACTATATGAGTTAGGAGGAACAACTGCCATTACGTTAAACAGTTCACTCTACTTACTCTCATGCATGTTACAACTATATGAGTTAGCATGAACAACTGCCATTACGGTAAACAGTTCACTGTACTTACTCTCACAACACATTACAACTATATGAGTTAGCATGAACAACTGCCATTACGGTAAACAGTTCACTGTACTTACTCACACAACACGTTACAACTACATGAGTTAGCATGAACAACTGCCATTACGGTAAACAGTTCGCTGTACTTACTCTCACAACAAGTTACAACTATATTAGTTAGCATGAACAACTGCCATTACGGTAAACAGTTCACTGTACTTACTTTCATACATGTTACAACTATATGAGTTAGCCTGAACAACTGCCATTACGGTAAACAGTTCACTGTACTTTCTCTCACACACGTTACAACTATATGAGTTAGCATGAACAACTACCATTACAGTAAACAGTTCACTGTACTTACGCTCATACACGTTACACCTATATGAGTTAGCATGAACAACTGTCATTACGGTAAACAGTTCACTGTACTTACTCTCATACATGTTACAACTATATGAGTTAGCATGAACAACTGCAATTACGGTAAACAATTCACTGTACTTACGCTCACAATGCGTTACAACTATATGAGTTAGCCTGAACAACTGCCATTACGATAAACCGTTCACTGTACTTACTCTCACACACGTTACAACTATATGAATTAGCATTAACAACTGCCATTACGGTAAAGAGTTCACTGTACTTCCTCTCACACATGTTACAACTATATGAGTTAGGAGGAACAACTGCCATTACGTTAAACAGTTCACTCTACTTACTCTCATACATTTTACAACTATATGAATTAGCATGAACAACTGCCCTTATGGTAAACAGCTCGCTGTACTTACTCTCACACACGTTACAACTATATGAGTTAGCATGAACAACTGCCATTACGGTAAACAGTTCACTGTACTTACGCTCACAACGCGTTACAACTATATGAGTTAGCCTGAACAACTGCCATTACGATAAACCGTTCACTGTACTTACTCTCACACACGTTACAACTATATGAGTTAGCATGAACAACTGCCATTACGGTAAAGAGTTCACTGTACTTCCTCTCACACATGTTACAACTATATGAGTTAGGAGGAACAACTGCCATTACGTTAAACAGTTCACTCTACTTCCTCTCATACATGTTACAACTATATGAGTTAGCATGAACAACTGCCATTACGGTAAACAGTTCACTGTACTTACTCTCACAACACATTACAACTATATGAGTTAGCATGAACAACTGCCATTACGGTAAACAGTTCACTGTACTTACTTTCATACATGTTACAACTATATGAGTTAGCCTGAACAACTGCCATTACGGTAAACAGTTCACTGTACTTTCTCTCACACACGTTACAACTATATGAGTTAGCATGAAGAACTGCCATTACGGTAAACAGTTCACTGTACTTACTTTCATACATGTTACAACTATATGAGTTAGCCTGAACAACTGCCATTACGGTAAACAGTTCACTGTACTTTCTCTCACACACGTTACAACTATATGAGTTAGCAAGAACAACTACCATTACGGTAAACAGTTCACTGTACTTACGCTCATACACGTTAAAACTATATGAGTTAGCATGAACTACTGCAATTATGGTAAACAGTTCACTGTACTTACGCTCACAATGCGTTACAACTATATGAGTTAGCCTGAACAACTGCCATTACGGTAAACAGTTCGCTGTACTTACTCTCACACACGTTACAACTATATGAGTTAGCATGAACAACTGCCATTACGGTAAAGAGTTCACTGTACTTCCTCTCACACATGTTACAACTATATGAGTTAGGAGGAACAACTGCCATTACGTTAAACAGTTCACTCTACTTACTCTCATACATGTTACAACTATATGAGTTAGCATGAACAACTGCCATTACGGTAAACAGTTCACTGTACTTACTCTCACAACACATTACAACTATATGAGTTAGCATGAACAACTGCCATTACGGTAAACAGTTCACTGTACTTACTCACACAACACGTTACAACTACATGAGTTAGCATGAACAACTGCCATTACGGTAAATAGTTCGCTGTACTTACTCTCACAACACGTTACACCTATATTAGTTAGCATGAAGAACTGCCATTACGGTAAACAGTTCACTGTACTTACTTTCATACATGTTACAACTATATGAGTTAGCCTGAACAACTGCCATTACGGTAAACAGTTCACTGTACTTTCTCTCACACACGTTACAACTATATGAGTTAGCATGAACAACTACCATTACGGTAAACAGTTCGCTGTACTTACTCTCACACACGTTACAACTATATGAGTTAGCATGAACAAGTGCCATTATGGTAAACAGTTCGCTGTACTTAATCTCAGACATGTTACAACTATATGAGTTAGCATGAACAACTGCCATTACGGTAAACAGTTCGCTGTACTTACTCTCACACACGTTACAACTATATGAGTTAGCATGAACAACTGCCATTACGGTAAAGAGTTCACTGTACTTCCTCTCACACATGTTACAACTATATGAGTTAGGAGGAACAACTGCCATTACGTTAAACAGTTCACTCTACTTACTCTCATACATGTTACAACTATATGAGTTAGCATGAACAACTGCCATTACGGTAAACAGTTCACTGTACTTACTCTCACAACACATTACAACTATATGAGTTAGCATGAACAACTGCCATTACGGTAAACAGTTCACTCTACTTACTCTCACACACATTACAACTATATTATTTAGCATGAAAAACTGCCATTACGGTAAACAGTTCACTGTATTTACTCTCACAACACGTTACAACTATATTAGTTAGCATGAACAACTGCCATTACGGTAAACAGTTCACTGTACTTACTTTCATACATGTTACAACTATATGAGTTAGCATGAACAACTGCAATTACGGTAAACAGTTCACTGTACTTATGCTCACAACGCGTTACAACTATATGAGTTAGCCTGAACAACTGCCATTACGATAAACCGTTCACTGTACTTTCTCTCACAAACGTTACAACTATATGAGTTAGCATGATCAACTACCATTACGGTAAACAGTTCACTGTACTTATGCTCATACACGTTACACCTATATGAGTTAGCATGAACAACTGCCATTACGGTAAACCGTTCACTGTAATTAGGTTCACACACGTTACATATATATGAGTTAGCATGAACAACTGCAATTACGGTAAACAGTTCACTGTACTTACGCTCACAACGCGTTACAACTATATGAGTTAGCCTGAACAACTGCCATTACGATAAACCGTTCACTGTACTTACTCTCACACACGTTACAACTATATGAGTTAGCATGAACAACTGCCATTACGGTAAAGAGTTCACTGTACTTACTCTCACACACGTTACAACTATATGAGTTAGCATGAACAACTGCCATTACGGTAAAGAGTTCACTGTACTTCCTCTCACACATGTTACAACTATATGAGTTAGGAGGAACAACTGCCATTACGTTAAACAGTTCACTCTACTTCCTCTCATACATGTTACAACTATATGAGTTAGCATGAACAACTGCCATTACGGTAAACAGTTCACTGTACTTACTCTCACAACACATTACAACTATATGAGTTAGCATGAACAACTGCCATTACGGTAAACAGTTCACTGTACTTACTTTCATACATGTTACAACTATATGAGTTAGCCTGAACAACTGCCA
Organism: Lampris incognitus; assembly: GCF_029633865.1. Taxonomy (NCBI): domain Eukaryota; kingdom Metazoa; phylum Chordata; class Actinopteri; order Lampriformes; family Lampridae; genus Lampris; species Lampris incognitus. The sequence continues at coordinate 62,461,759 of NC_079211.1, read as the reverse complement.
TTACGGTAAACAGTTCACTGTACTTTCTCTCACACACGTTACAACTATATGAGTTAGCATGAAGAACTGCCATTACGGTAAACAGTTCACTGTACTTACTTTCATACATGTTACAACTATATGAGTTAGCCTGAACAACTGCCATTACGGTAAACAGTTCACTGTACTTTCTCTCACACACGTTACAACTATATGAGTTAGCAAGAACAACTACCATTACGGTAAACAGTTCACTGTACTTACGCTCATACACGTTACACCTATATGAGTTAGCATGAACAACTGCCATTACGGTAAACAGTTCACTGTACTTACTCTCATACATGTTACAACTATATGAGTTAGCATGAACAACTGCAATTATGGTAAACAGTTCACTGTACTTACGCTCACAATGCGTTACAACTATATGAGTTAGCCTGAACAACTGCCATTATGATAAACCGTTCACTGTACTTTCTCTCACACACGTTACAACTATATGAGTTAGCATGAACAACTGCCATTACGGTAAAGAGTTCACTCTACTTCCTCTCACACATGTTACAACTATATGAGTTAGGAGGAACAACTGCCATTACGTTAAACAGTTCACTCTACTTAATCTCATACATTTTACAACTATATGAATTAGCATGAACAACTGCCCTTATGGTAAACAGCTCGCTGTACTTACTCTCACACACGTTACAACTATATGAGTTAGCATGAGCAACTGCCCTTACGGTAAACAGTTCGCTGTACTTACTCTCACACACGTTACAACTATATGAGTTAGCATGAACAAGTGCCATTATGGTAAACAGTTCGCTGTACTTACTCTCAGACATGTTACAACTATATGAGTTAGCTTGAACAACTGCCATTACGGTAAACAGTTCGCTGTACTTACTCTCACACACGTTACAACTATATGAGTTAGCATGAACAAGTGCCATTAGGGTAAAGAGTTCACTGTACTTCCTCTCACACATGTTACAACTATATGAGTTAGGAGGAACAACTGCCATTACGTTAAACAGTTCACTCTACTTACTCTCATGCATGTTACAACTATATGAGTTAGCATGAACAACTGCCATTACGGTAAACAGTTCACTGTACTTACTCTCACAACACATTACAACTATATGAGTTAGCATGAACAACTGCCATTACGGTAAACAGTTCACTGTACTTACTCACACAACACGTTACAACTACATGAGTTAGCATGAACAACTGCCATTACGGTAAACAGTTCGCTGTACTTACTCTCACAACAAGTTACAACTATATTAGTTAGCATGAACAACTGCCATTACGGTAAACAGTTCACTGTACTTACTTTCATACATGTTACAACTATATGAGTTAGCCTGAACAACTGCCATTATGATAAACCGTTCACTGTACTTTCTCTCACACACGTTACAACTATATGAGTTAGCATGAACAACTGCCATTACGGTAAAGAGTTCACTCTACTTCCTCTCACACATGTTACAACTATATGAGTTAGGAGGAACAACTGCCATTACGTTAAACAGTTCACTCTACTTAATCTCATACATTTTACAACTATATGAATTAGCATGAACAACTGCCCTTATGGTAAACAGCTCGCTGTACTTACTCTCACACACGTTACAACTATATGAGTTAGCATGAGCAACTGCCCTTACGGTAAACAGTTCGCTGTACTTACTCTCACACACGTTACAACTATATGAGTTAGCATGAACAAGTGCCATTATGGTAAACAGTTCGCTGTACTTACTCTCAGACATGTTACAACTATATGAGTTAGCTTGAACAACTGCCATTACGGTAAACAGTTCGCTGTACTTACTCTCACACACGTTACAACTATATGAGTTAGCATGAACAAGTGCCATTAGGGTAAAGAGTTCACTGTACTTCCTCTCACACATGTTACAACTATATGAGTTAGGAGGAACAACTGCCATTACGTTAAACAGTTCACTCTACTTACTCTCATGCATGTTACAACTATATGAGTTAGCATGAACAACTGCCATTACGGTAAACAGTTCACTGTACTTACTCTCACAACACATTACAACTATATGAGTTAGCATGAACAACTGCCATTACGGTAAACAGTTCACTGTACTTACTCACACAACACGTTACAACTACATGAGTTAGCATGAACAACTGCCATTACGGTAAACAGTTCGCTGTACTTACTCTCACAACAAGTTACAACTATATTAGTTAGCATGAACAACTGCCATTACGGTAAACAGTTCACTGTACTTACTTTCATACATGTTACAACTATATGAGTTAGCCTGAACAACTGCCATTACGGTAAACAGTTCACTGTACTTTCTCTCACACACGTTACAACTATATGAGTTAGCCTGAACAACTACCATTACAGTAAACAGTTCACTGTACTTACGCTCATACACGTTACACCTATATGAGTTAGCATGAACAACTGCCATTACGGTAAACAGTTCACTGTACTTACTCTCATACATGTTACAACTATATGAGTTAGCATGAACAACTGCAATTACGGTAAACAATTCACTGTACTTGCGCTCACAATGCGTTACAACTATATGAGTTAGCCTGAACAACTGCCATTACGATAAACCGTTCACTGTACTTACTCTCACACATTTTACAACTATATGAATTAGCATGAACAACTGCCATTACGGTAAAGAGTTCACTGTACTTCCTCTCACACATGTTACAACTATATGAGTTAGGAGGAACAACTGCCATTACGTTAAACAGTTCACTCTACTTACTCTCATACATTTTACAACTATATGAATTAGCATGAACAACTGCCCTTATGGTAAACAGCTCGCTGTACTTACTCTCACACACGTTACAACTATATGAGTTAGCATGAACAACTGCCATTACGGTAAACAGTTCACTGTACTTACGCTCACAACGCGTTACAACTATATGAGTTAGCCTGAACAACAGCCATTACGATAAACCGTTCACTGTACTTACTCTCACACACGTTACAACTATATGAGTTAGCATGAACAACTGCCATTACGGTAAAGAGTTCACTGTACTTCCTCTCACACATGTTACAACTATATGAGTTAGGAGGAACAACTGCCATTACGTTAAACAGTTCACTCTACTTACTCTCATACATGTTACAACTATATGAGTTAGCATGAACAACTGCCATTACGGTAAACAGTTCACTGTACTTACTCTCACAACACATTACAACTATATGAGTTAGCATGAACAACTGCCATTACGGTAAACAGTTCACTCTACTTATTCTCACACATATTACAACTATATTATTTAGCATGAAAAACTGCCATTACGGTAAACAGTTCACTGTATTTACTCTCACAACACGTTACAACTATATTAGTTAGCATGAACAACTGCCATTACGGTAAACAGTTCACTGTACTTACTTTCATACATGTTACAACTATATGAGTTAGCATGAACAACTGCAATTACGGTAAACAGTTCACTGTACTTACGCTCACAACGCGTTACAACTATATGAGTTAGCCTGAACAACTGCCATTACGATAAACCGTTCACTGTACTTACTCTCATACATGTTACAACTATATGAGTTAGCATGAACAACTGCCATTACGGTAAACAGTTCACTCTACTTACTCTCACACACATTACAACTATATTATTTAGCATTAACAACTGCCATTACGGTAAACAGTTCACTGTACTTTCTCTCACACACGTTACAACTATATGAGTTAGCATGAACAACTACCATTACGGTAAACAGTTCACTGTACTTACGCTCATACACATTACACCTATATGAGTTAGCATGAACAACTGCCATTACGGTAAACCGTTCACTGTAATTAGGTTCACACACGTTACATATATATGAGTTAGCATGAACAACTGCAATTACGGTAAACAGTTCACTGTACTTACGCTCACAACGCGTTACAACTATATGAGTTAGCCTGAACAACTGCCATTACGATAAACCGTTCACTGTACTTACTCTCACACACGTTACAACTATATGAGTTAGCATGAACAACTGCCATTACGGTAAAGAGTTCACTGTACTTACTCTCACACACGTTACAACTATATGAGTTAGCATGAACAACTGCCATTACGGTAAAGAGTTCACTGTACTTCCTCTCACACATGTTACAACTATATGAGTTAGGAGGAACAACTGCCATTACGTTAAACAGTTCACTCTACTTCCTCTCATACATGTTACAACTATATGAGTTAGCATGAACAACTGCCATTACGGTAAACAGTTCACTCTACTTACTCTCACACACATTACAACTATATTATTTAGCATGAACAACTGCCATTACGGTAAACAGTTCACTGTACTTTCTCTCACACACGTTACAACTATATGAGTTAGCATGAACAACTACCATTACGGTAAACAGTTCACTGTACTTACGCTCATACACGTTACACCTATATGAGTTAGCATGAACAACTGCCATTACGGTAAACCGTTCACTGTAATTAGGTTCACACACGTTACATATATATGAGTTAGCATGAACAACTGCAATTACGGTAAACAGTTCACTGTACTTACGCTCACAACGCGTTACAACTATATGAGTTAGCCTGAACAACTGCCATTACGATAAACCGTTCACTGTACTTACTCTCACACACGTTACAACTATATGAGTTAGCATGAACAACTGCCATTACGGTAAAGAGTTCACTGTACTTACTCTCACACACGTTACAACGATATGAGTTAGCATGAACAACTGCCATTACGGTAAAGTGTTCACTGTACTTCCTCTCACACATGTTACAACTATATGAGTTAGGAGGAACAACTGCCATTACGTTAAACAGTTCACTCTACTTACTCTCATACATGTTACAACTATATGAGTTAGCATGAACAACTGCCATTACGGTAAACAGTTCACTGTACTTACTCTCACAACACATTACAACTATATGAGTTAGCATGAACAACTGCCATTACGGTAAACAGTTCACTGTACTTACTTTCATACATGTTACAACTATGTGAGTTAGCCTGAACAACTGCCATTACGGTAAACAGTTCACTGTACTTTCTCTCACACACGTTACAACTATATGAGTTAGCATGAACAAGTGCCATTATGGTAAACAGTTCGCTGTACTTACTCTCAGACATGTTACAACTATATGAGTTAGCATGAACAACTGCCATTACGGTAAACAGTTCGCTGTACTTACTCTCACACACGTTACAACTATATGAGTTAGCATGAACAACTGCCATTACGGTAAAGAGTTCACTGTACTTCCTCTCACACATGTTACAACTATATGAGTTAGGAGGAACAACTGCCATTACGTTAAACAGTTCACTCTACTTACTCTCATGCATGTTACAACTATATGAGTTAGCATGAACAACTGCCATTACGGTAAACAGTTCACTGTACTTACTATCACAACACATTACAACTATATGAGTTAGCATGAACAACTGCCATTACGGTAAACAGTTCACTGTACTTACTCACACAACACGTTACAACTACATGAGTTAGCATGAACAACTGCCATTACGGTAAAGAGTTCACTGTACTTCCTCTCACACATGTTACAACTATATGAGTTAGGAGGAACAACTGCCATTACGTTAAACAGTTCACTCTACTTAATCTCATACATTTTACAACTATATGAATTAGCATGAACAACTGCCCTTATGGTAAACAGCTCGCTGTACTTACTCTCACACACGTTACAACTATATGAGTTAGCATGAGCAACTGCCCTTACGGTAAACAGTTCGCTGTACTTACTCTCACACACGTTACAACTATATGAGTTAGCATGAACAAGTGCCATTATGGTAAACAGTTCGCTGTACTTACTCTCAGACATGTTACAACTATATGAGTTAGCTTGAACAACTGCCATTACGGTAAACAGTTCGCTGTACTTACTCTCACACACGTTACAACTATATGAGTTAGCATGAACAAGTGCCATTAGGGTAAAGAGTTCACTGTACTTCCTCTCACACATGTTACAACTATATGAGTTAGGAGGAACAACTGCCATTACGTTAAACAGTTCACTCTACTTACTCTCATGCATGTTACAACTATATGAGTTAGCATGAACAACTGCCATTACGGTAAACAGTTCACTGTACTTTCTCTCACACACGTTACAACTATATGAGTTAGCATGAACAACTGCCATTACGGTAAACAGTTCACTGTACTTACTCACACAACACGTTACAACTACATGAGTTAGCATGAACAACTGCCATTACGGTAAACAGTTCGCTGTACTTACTCTCACAACAAGTTACAACTATATTAGTTAGCATGAACAACTGCCATTACGGTAAACAGTTCACTGTACTTACTTTCATACATGTTACAACTATATGAGTTAGCCTGAACAACTGCCATTACGGTAAACAGTTCACTGTACTTTCTCTCACACACGTTACAACTATATGAGTTAGCATGAACAACTACCATTACAGTAAACAGTTCACTGTACTTACGCTCATACACGTTACACCTATATGAGTTAGCATGAACAACTGCCATTACGGTAAACAGTTCACTGTACTTACTCTCATACATGTTACAACTATATGAGTTAGCATGAACAACTGCAATTACGGTAAACAATTCACTGTACTTACGCTCACAATGCGTTACAACTATATGAGTTAGCCTGAACAACTGCCATTACGATAAACCGTTCACTGTACTTACTCTCACACACGTTACAACTATATGAATTAGCATGAACAACTGCCATTACGGTAAAGAGTTCACTGTACTTCCTCTCACACATGTTACAACTATATGAGTTAGGAGGAACAACTGCCATTACGTTAAACAGTTCACTCTACTTACTCTCATACATTTTACAACTATATGAATTAGCATGAACAACTGCCCTTATGGTAAACAGCTCGCTGTACTTACTCTCACACACGTTACAACTATATGAGTTAGCATGAACAACTGCCATTACGGTAAACAGTTCACTGTACTTACGCTCACAACGCGTTACAACTATATGAGTTAGCCTGAACAACAGCCATTACGATAAACCGTTCACTGTACTTACTCTCACACACGTTACAACTATATGAGTTAGCATGAACAACTGCCATTACGGTAAAGAGTTCACTGTACTTCCTCTCACACATGTTACAACTATATGAGTTAGGAGGAACAACTGCCATTACGTTAAACAGTTCACTCTACTTACTCTCATACATGTTACAACTATATGAGTTAGCATGAACAACTGCCATTACGGTAAACAGTTCACTGTACTTACTCTCACAACACATTACAACTATATGAGTTAGCATGAACAACTGCCATTACGGTAAACAGTTCACTCTACTTACTCTCACACATATTACAACTATATTATTTAGCATGAAAAACTGCCATTACGGTAAACAGTTCACTGTATTTACTCTCACAACACGTTACAACTATATTAGTTAGCATGAACAACTGCCATTACGGTAAACAGTTCACTGTACTTACTTTCATACATGTTACAACTATATGAGTTAGCATGAACAACTGCAATTACGGTAAACAGTTCACTGTACTTACGCTCACAACGCGTTACAACTATATGAGTTAGCCTGAACAACTGCCATTACGATAAACCGTTCACTGTACTTACTCTCATACATGTTACAACTATATGAGTTAGCATGAACAACTGCCATTACGGTAAACAGTTCACTCTACTTACTCTCACACACATTACAACTATATTATTTAGCATGAACAACTGCCATTACGGTAAACAGTTCACTGTACTTTCTCTCACACACGTTACAACTATATGAGTTAGCATGAACAACTACCATTACGGTAAACAGTTCACTGTACTTACGCTCATACACATTACACCTATATGAGTTAGCATGAACAACTGCCATTACGGTAAACCGTTCACTGTAATTAGGTTCACACACGTTACATATATATGAGTTAGCATGAACAACTGCAATTACGGTAAACAGTTCACTGTACTTACGCTCACAACGCGTTACAACTATATGAGTTAGCCTGAACAACTGCCATTACGATAAACCGTTCACTGTACTTACTCTCACACACGTTACAACTATATGAGTTAGCATGAACAACTGCCATTACGGTAAAGAGTTCACTGTACTTACTCTCACACACGTTACAACTATATGAGTTAGCATGAACAACTGCCATTACGGTAAAGAGTTCACTGTACTTCCTCTCACACATGTTACAACTATATGAGTTAGGAGGAACAACTGCCATTACGTTAAACAGTTCACTCTACTTCCTCTCATACATGTTACAACTATATGAGTTAGCATGAACAACTGCCATTACGGTAAACAGTTCACTCTACTTACTCTCACACACATTACAACTATATTATTTAGCATGAACAACTGCCATTACGGTAAACAGTTCACTGTACTTTCTCTCACACACGTTACAACTATATGAGTTAGCATGAACAACTACCATTACGGTAAACAGTTCACTGTACTTACGCTCATACACGTTACACCTATATGAGTTAGCATGAACAACTGCCATTACGGTAAACCGTTCACTGTAATTAGGTTCACACACGTTACATATATATGAGTTAGCATGAACAACTGCAATTACGGTAAACAGTTCACTGTACTTACGCTCACAACGCGTTACAACTATATGAGTTAGCATGAACAACTGCCATTACGGTAAAGAGTTCACTGTACTTACTCTCACACACGTTACAACGATATGAGTTAGCATGAACAACTGCCATTACGGTAAAGTGTTCACTGTACTTCCTCTCACACATGTTACAACTATATGAGTTAGGAGGAACAACTGCCATTACGTTAAACAGTTCACTCTACTTCCTCTCATACATGTTACAACTATATGAGTTAGCATGAACAACTGCCATTACGTTAAACAGTTCACTGTACTTACTCTCACAACACATTACAACTATATGAGTTAGCATGAACAACTGCCATTACGGTAAACAGTTCACTGTACTTACTTTCATACATGTTACAACTATGTGAGTTAGCCTGAACAACTGCCATTACGGTAAACAGTTCACTGTACTTTCTCTCACACACGTTACAACTATATGAGTTAGCATGAACAAGTGCCATTATGGTAAACAGTTCGCTGTACTTACTCTCAGACACATTACAACTATATGAGTTAGCATGAACAACTGCCATTACGGTAAACAGTTCGCTGTACTTACTCTCACACACGTTACAACTATATGAGTTAGCATGAACAACTGCCATTACGGTAAAGAGTTCACTGTACTTCCTCTCACACATGTTACAACTATATGAGTTAGGAGGAACAACTGCCATTACGTTAAACAGTTCACTCTACTTACTCTCATGCATGTTACAACTATATGAGTTAGCATGAACAACTGCCATTACGGTAAACAGTTCACTGTACTTACTATCACAACACATTACAACTATATGAGTTAGCATGAACAACTGCCATTACGGTAAACAGTTCACTGTACTTACTCACACAACACGTTACAACTACATGAGTTAGCTTGAACAACTGCCATTACGGTAAACAGTTCGCTGTACTTACTCTCACAACAAGTTACAACTATATTAGTTAGCATGAACAACTGCCATTACGGTAAACAGTTCACTCTACTTACTCTCACACACATTACAACTATATTATTTAGCATGAACAACTGCCATTACGGTAAACAGTTCACTGTACTTTCTCTCACACACGTTACAACTATATGAGTTAGCATGAACAACTACCATTACGGTAAACAGTTCACTGTACTTACGCTCATACACGTTACACCTATATGAGTTAGCATGAACAACTGCAATTACGGTAAACAGTTCACTGTACTTACGCTCACAACGCGTTACAACTATATGAGTTAGCCTGAACAACTGCCATTACGATAAACCGTTCACTGTACTTACTCTCACACACGTTACAACTATATGAGTTAGCATGAACAACTGCCATTACGGTAAAGAGTTCACTGTACTTACTCTCACACACGTTACAACTATATGAGTTAGCATGAACAACTGCCATTACGGTAAAGAGTTCACTGTACTTCCTCTCACACATGTTACAACTATATGAGTTAGGAGGAACAACTGCCATTACGTTAAACAGTTCACTCTACTTCCTCTCATACATGTTACAACTATATGAGTTAGCATGAACAACTGCCATTACGGTAAACAGTTCACTCTACTTACTCTCACACACATTACAACTATATTATTTAGCATGAACAACTGCCATTACGGTAAACAGTTCACTGTACTTTCTCTCACACACGTTACAACTATATGAGTTAGCATGAACAACTACCATTACGGTAAACAGTTCACTGTACTTACGCTCATACACGTTACACCTATATGAGTTAGCATGGACAACTGCCATTACGGTAAACCGTTCACTGTAATTAGGTTCACACACGTTACATATATATGAGTTAGCATGAACAACTGCAATTACGGTAAACAGTTCACTGTACTTACGCTCACAACGCGTTACAACTATATGAGTTAGCCTGAACAACTGCCATTACGATAAACCGTTCACTGTACTTACTCTCACACACGTTACAACTATATGAGTTAGCATGAACAACTGCCATTACGGTAAAGAGTTCACTGTACTTACTCTCACACACGTTACAACTATATGAGTTAGGAGGAACAACTGCCATTACGTTAAACAGTTCACTCTACTTCCTCTCATACATGTTACAACTATATGAGTTAGCATGAACAACTGCCATTACGTTAAACAGTTCACTGTACTTACTCTCACAACACATTACAACTATATGAGTTAGCATGAACAACTGCCATTACGGTAAACAGTTCACTGTACTTACTTTCATACATGTTACAACTATGTGAGTTAGCCTGAACAACTGCCATTACGGTAAACAGTTCACTGTACTTTCTCTCACACACGTTACAACTATATGAGTTAGCATGAACAAGTGCCATTATGGTAAACAGTTCGCTGTACTTACTCTCAGACATGTTACAACTATATGAGTTAGCATGAACAACTGCCATTACGGTAAACAGTTCGCTGTACTTACTCTCACACACGTTACAACTATATGAGTTAGCATGAACAACTGCCATTACGGTAAAGAGTTCACTGTACTTCCTCTCACACATGTTACAACTATATGAGTTAGGAGGAACAACTGCCATTACGTTAAACAGTTCACTCTACTTACTCTCATGCATGTTACAACTATATGAGTTAGCATGAACAACTGCCATTACGGTAAATAGTTCACTGTACTTACTATCACAACACATTACAACTATATGAGTTAGCATGAACAACTGCCATTACGGTAAACAGTTCACTGTACTTACTCACACAACACGTTACAACTACATGAGTTAGCATGAACAACTGCCATTACGGTAAACAGTTCGCTGTACTTACTCTCAAAACAAGTTACAACTATATTAGTTAGCATGAACAACTGCCATTACGGTAAACAGTTCACTGTACTTAATTTCATACATGTTACAACTATATGAGTTAGCCTGAACAACTGCCATTACGGTAAACAGTTCACTGTACTTTCTCTCACACACGTTACAACTATATGAGTTAGCATGAACAACTACCACTACAGTAAACAGTTCACTGTACTTACGCTCATACACGTTACACCTATATGAGTTAGCATGAACAACTGCCATTACGGTAAACAGTTCACTGTACTTTCTCTCACACACGTTACAACTATATGAGTTAGCATGAACAACTGCAATTACGGTAAACAGTTCACTGTACTTACGCTCACAACGCGTTACAACTATATGAGTTAGCCTGAACAACTGCCATTACGATAAACCGTTCACTGTACTTACTCTCATACATGTTACAACTATATGAGTTAGCATGAACAACTGCCATTACGGTAAACAGTTCACTCTACTTACTCTCACACACATTACAACTATATTATTTAGCATGAACAACTGCCATTACGGTAAACAGTTCACTGTACTTTCTCTCACACACGTTACAACTATATGAGTTAGCATGAACAACTACCATTACGGTAAACAGTTCACTGTACTTACGCTCATACACATTACACCTATATGAGTTAGCATGAACAACTGCCATTACGGTAAACCGTTCACTGTAATTAGGTTCACACACGTTACATATATATGAGTTAGCATGAACAACTGCAATTACGGTAAACAGTTCACTGTACTTACGCTCACAACGCGTTACAACTATATGAGTTAGCCTGAACAACTGCCATTACGATAAACCGTTCACTGTACTTACTCTCACACACGTTACAACTATATGAGTTAGCATGAACAACTGCCATTACGGTAAAGAGTTCACTGTACTTACTCTCACACACGTTACAACAATATGAGTTAGCATGAACAACTGCCATTACGGTAAAGAGTTCACTGTACTTCCTCTCACACATGTTACAACTATATGAGTTAGGAGGAACAACTGCCATTACGTTAAACAGTTCACTCTACTTCCTCTCATACATGTTACAACTATATGAGTTAGCATGAACAACTGCCATTACGGTAAACAGTTCACTCTACTTACTCTCACACACATTACAACTATATTATTTAGCATGAACAACTGCCATTACGGTAAACAGTTCACTGTACTTTCTCTCACACACGTTACAACTATATGAGTTAGCATGAACAACTACCATTACGGTAAACAGTTCACTGTACTTACGCTCATACACGTTACACCTATATGAGTTAGCATGAACAACTGCCATTACGGTAAACCGTTCACTGTAATTAGGTTCACACACGTTACATATATATGAGTTAGCATGAACAACTGCAATTACGGTAAACAGTTCACTGTACTTACGCTCACAACGCGTTACAACTATATGAGTTAGCCTGAACAACTGCCATTACGATAAACCGTTCACTGTACTTACTCTCACACACGTTACAACTATATGAGTTAGCATGAACAACTGCCATTACGGTAAAGAGTTCACTGTACTTACTCTCACACACGTTACAACGATATGAGTTAGCATGAACAACTGCCATTACGGTAAAGTGTTCACTGTACTTCCTCTCACACATGTTACAATTATATGAGTTAGGAGGAACAACTGCCATTACGTTAAACAGTTCACTCTACTTCCTCTCATACATGTTACAACTATATGAGTTAGCATGAACAACTGCCATTACGTTAAACAGTTCACTGTACTTACTCTCACAACACATTACAACTATATGAGTTAGCATGAACAACTGCCATTACGGTAAACAGTTCACTGTACTTACTTTCATACATGTTACAACTATGTGAGTTAGCCTGAACAACTGCCATTACGGTAAACAGTTCACTGTACTTTCTCTCACACACGTTACAACTATATGAGTTAGCATGAACAAGTGCCATTATGGTAAACAGTTCGCTGTACTTACTCTCACACACGTTACAACTATATGAGTTAGCATGAACAACTGCCATTACGGTAAAGAGTTCACTGTACTTCCTCTCACACATGTTACAACTATATGAGTTAGGAGGAACGACTGCCATTACGTTAAACAGTTCACTCTACTTACTCTCATGCATGTTACAACTATATGAGTTAGCATGAACAACTGCCATTACGGTAAACAGTTCACTGTACTTACTATCACAACACATTACAACTATATGAGTTAGCATGAACAACTGCCATTACGGTAAACAGTTCACTGTACTTACTCACACAACACGTTACAACTACATGAGTTAGCTTGAACAACTGCCATTACGGTAAACAGTTCGCTGTACTTACTCTCACAACAAGTTACAACTATATTAGTTAGCATGAACAACTGCCATTACGGTAAACAGTTCACTCTACTTACTCTCACACACATTACAACTATATTATTTAGCATGAACAACTGCCATTACGGTAAACAGTTCACTGTACTTTCTCTCACACACGTTACAACTATATGAGTTAGCATGAACAACTACCATTACGGTAAACAGTTCACTGTACTTACGCTCATACACGTTACACCTATATGAGTTAGCATGAACAACTGCAATTACGGTAAACAGTTCACTGTACTTACGCTCACAACGCGTTACAACTATATGAGTTAGCCTGAACAACTGCCATTACGATAAACCGTTCACTGTACTTACTCTCACACACGTTACAACTATATGAGTTAGCATGAACAACTGCCATTACGGTAAAGAGTTCACTGTACTTACTCTCACACACGTTACAACTATATGAGTTAGCATGAACAACTGCCATTACGGTAAAGAGTTCACTGTACTTCCTCTCACACATGTTACAACTATATGAGTTAGGAGGAACAACTGCCATTACGTTAAACAGTTCACTCTACTTCCTCTCATACATGTTACAACTATATGAGTTAGCATGAACAACTGCCATTACGGTAAACAGTTCACTCTACTTACTCTCACACACATTACAACTATATTATTTAGCATGAACAACTGCCATTACGGTAAACAGTTCACTGTACTTTCTCTCACACACGTTACAACTATATGAGTTAGCATGAACAACTACCATTACGGTAAACAGTTCACTGTACTTACGCTCATACACGTTACACCTATATGAGTTAGCATGAACAACTGCCATTACGGTAAACCGTTCACTGTAATTAGGTTCACACACGTTACATATATATGAGTTAGCATGAACAACTGCAATTACGGTAAACAGTTCACTGTACTTACGCTCACAACGCGTTACAACTATATGAGTTAGCCTGAACAACTGCCATTACGATAAACCGTTCACTGTACTTACTCTCACACACGTTACAACTATATGAGTTAGCATGAACAACTGCCATTACGGTAAAGAGTTCACTGTACTTACTCTCACACACGTTACAACTATATGAGTTAGGAGGAACAACTGCCATTACGTTAAACAGTTCACTCTACTTCCTCTCATACATGTTACAACTATATGAGTTAGCATGAACAACTGCCATTACGTTAAACAGTTCACTGTACTTACTCTCACAACACATTACAACTATATGAGTTAGCATGAACAACTGCCATTACGGTAAACAGTTCACTGTACTTACTTTCATACATGTTACAACTATGTGAGTTAGCCTGAACAACTGCCATTACGGTAAACAGTTCACTGTACTTTCTCTCACACACGTTACAACTATATGAGTTAGCATGAACAAGTGCCATTATGGTAAACAGTTCGCTGTACTTACTCTCAGACATGTTACAACTATATGAGTTAGCATGAACAACTGCCATTACGGTAAACAGTTCGCTGTACTTACTCTCACACACGTTACAACTATATGAGTTAGCATGAACAACTGCCATTACGGTAAAGAGTTCACTGTACTTCCTCTCACACATGTTACAACTATATGAGTTAGGAGGAACAACTGCCATTACGTTAAACAGTTCACTCTACTTACTCTCATGCATGTTACAACTATATGAGTTAGCATGAACAACTGCCATTACGGTAAATAGTTCACTGTACTTACTATCACAACACATTACAACTATATGAGTTAGCATGAACAACTGCCATTACGGTAAACAGTTCACTGTACTTACTCACACAACACGTTACAACTACATGAGTTAGCATGAACAACTGCCATTACGGTAAACAGTTCGCTGTACTTACTCTCAAAACAAGTTACAACTATATTAGTTAGCATGAACAACTGCCATTACGGTAAACAGTTCACTGTACTTAATTTCATACATGTTACAACTATATGAGTTAGCCTGAACAACTGCCATTACGGTAAACAGTTCACTGTACTTTCTCTCACACACGTTACAACTATATGAGTTAGCATGAACAACTACCACTACAGTAAACAGTTCACTGTACTTACGCTCATACACGTTACACCTATATGAGTTAGCATGAACAACTGCCATTACGGTAAACAGTTCACTCTACTTACTCTCACACACGTTACAACTATATGAATTAGCATGAACAACTGCCATTACGGTAAAGAGTTCACTGTACTTCCTCTCACACATGTTACAACTATATGAGTTAGGAGGAACAACTGCCATTACGTTAAACAGTTCACTCTACTTACTCTCATACATTTTACAACTATATGAATTAGCATGAACAACTGCCCTTATGGTAAACAGCTCGCTGTACTTACTCTCACACACGTTACAACTATATGAGTTAGCATGAACAACTGCCATTACGGTAAAGAGTTCACTGTACTTACGCTCACAACGCGTTACAACTATATGAGTTAGCCTGAACAACTGCCATTACGATAAACCGTTCACTGTACTTACTCTCACACACGTTACAACTATATGAGTTAGCATGAACAACTGCCATTACGGTAAAGAGTTCACTGTACTTCCTCTCACACATGTTACAACTATATGAGTTAGGAGGAACAACTGCCATTACGTTAAACAGTTCACTCTACTTACTCTCATACATGTTACAACTATATGAGTTAGCATGAACAACTGCCATTACGGTAAACAGTTCACTGTACTTAATCTCACAACACATTACAACTATATGAGTTAGCATGAACAACTGCCATTACGGTAAACAGTTCACTGTACTTACTCTCACAACACATTACAACTATATGAGTTAGCATGATCAACTGCCATTACGGTAAACAGTTCACTGTACTTACTTTCATACATGTTACAACTATATGAGTTAGCCTGAACAACTGCCATTACGGTAAACAGTTCACTGTACTTTCTCTCACACACGTTACAACTATATGAGTTAGCATGAAGAACTGCCATTACGGTAAACAGTTCACTGTACTTACTTTCATACATGTTACAACTATATGAGTTAGCCTGAACAACTGCCATTACGGTAAACAGTTCACTGTACTTTCTCTCACACACGTTACAACTATATGAGTTAGCAAGAACAACTACCATTACGGTAAACAGTTCACTGTACTTACGCTCATACACGTTACACCTATATGAGTTAGCATGAACAACTGCCATTACGGTAAACAGTTCACTGTACTTACTCTCATACATGTTACAACTATATGAGTTAGCATGAACAACTGCAATTATGGTAAACAGTTCACTGTACTTACGCTCACAATGCGTTACAACTATATGAGTTAGCCTGAACAACTGCCATTACGATAAACCGTTCACTGTACCTACTCTCACACACGTTACAACTATATGAGTTAGCATGAACAACTGCCATTACGGTAAAGAGTTCACTGTACTTCCTCTCACACATGTTACAACTATATGAGTTAGGAGGAACAACTGCCATTACGTTAAACAGTTCACTCTACTTAATCTCATACATTTTACAACTATATGAATTAGCATGAACAACTGCCCTTATGGTAAACAGCTCGCTGTACTTACTCTCACACACGTTACAACTATATGAGTTAGCATGAGCAACTGCCCTTACGGTAAACAGTTCGCTGTACTTACTCTCACACACGTTACAACTATATGAGTTAGCATGAACAAGTGCCATTATGGTAAACAGTTCACTGTACTTCCTCTCACACATGTTAAAACTATATGAGTTAGGAGGAACAACTGCCATTACGTTAAACAGTTCACTCTACTTACTCTCATGCATGTTACAACTATATGAGTTAGCATGAACAACTGCCATTACGGTAAACAGTTCACTGTACTTACTCTCACAACACATTACAACTATATGAGTTAGCATGAACAACTGCCATTACGGTAAACAGTTCACTGTACTTACTCACACAACACGTTACAACTACATGAGTTAGCATGAACAACTGCCATTACGGTAAACAGTTCACTGTACTTCCTCTCACACATGTTACAACTATATGAGTTAGCCTGAACAACTGCCATTACGATAAACAGTTCACTCTACTTACTCTCACACACATTACAACTATATTATTTAGCATGAAAAACTGCCATTACGGTAAACAGTTCACTGTACTTACTCTCAAAACACGTTACAACTATATTAGTTAGCATGAACAACTGCCATTACGGTAAACAGTTCACTGTACTTACTTTCATACATGTTACAACTATATGAGTTAGCATGAACAACTGCAATTACGGTAAACAGTTCACTGTACCTACGCTCACAACGCGTTACAACTATATGAGTTAGCCTGAACAACTGCCATTACGATAAACCGTTCACTGTACTTACTCTCATACATGTTACAACTATATGAGTTAGCATGAACAACTGCCATTACGGTAAACAGTTCACTCTACTTACTCTCACACACATTACTACTATATTATTTAGCATGAACAACTGCCATTACGGTAAACAGTTCACTGTACTTTCTCTCACACACGTTACAACTATATGAGTTAGCATGAACAACTACCATCACGGTAAACAGTTCACTGTACTTACTCTCACACACGTTACAACTATATGAGTTAGCATGAACAACTGCCATTACGGTAAAGAGTTCACTGTACTTCCTCTCACACATGTTACAACTATATGAGTTAGGAGGAACAACTGCCATTACGGTAAACAGTTCACTGTACTTACTCACAAAACACGTTACAACTACATGAGTTAGCATGAACAACTGCCATTACGGTAAACAGTTCGCTGTACTTACTCTCAAACACGTTACAACTATATGAGTTAGCATGAACAACTGCCATTACGGTAAAGAGTTCACTGTACTTCCTCTCACACATTTTACAAGTATATGAGTTAGCATGAACAACTGCCATTACGGTAAACAGTTCACTGTACTTACTCTCACAACAAATTACAACTATATGAGTTAGCATGAACAACTGCCATTACGGTAAACAGTTCACTGTACTTACTCTCACAACACGTTACAACTATATTAGTTAGCATGAAGAACTGCCATTACGGTAAACAGTTCACTGTACTTACTTTCATACATGTTACAACTATATGAGTTAGCCTGAACAACTGCCATTACGGTACACAGTTCACTGTACTTTCTCTCACACACGTTACAACTATATGAGTTAGCATGAACAACTACCATTACGGTAAACAGTATACTGTACTTACGCTCATACACGTTACACCTATATGAGATAGCATGAACAACTGCCATTACGGTAAACAGTTCACTGTACTTACTCTCATACATGTTACAACTATATGAGTTAGCATGAACAATTGCAATTACGGTAAACAGTTCACTGTACTTACGCTCACAATGCGTTACAACTATATGAGTTAGCCTGAACAACTGCCATTACGATAAACCGTTCACTGTACTTACTCTCACACACGTTACAACTATATGAGTTAGCATGAACAACTGCCATTACGGTAAAGAGTTCACTGTACTTACTCTCACACATGTTACAACTATATGAGTTAGGAGGAACAACTGCCATTACGTTAAACAGTTCACTCTACTTACTCTCATACATGTTACAACTATATGAGTTAGCATGAACAACTGCCATTACGGTAAACAGTTCACTGTACTTACTCTCACAACACATTACAACTATATGAGTTAGCATGAACAACTGCCATTACGGTAAACAGTTCACTGTACTTACCCTCAAAACACGTTACAACTACATGAGTTAGCATGAACAACTGCCATTACGGTAAACAGTTCGCTGTACTTACTCTCAAACACGTTACAACTATATGAGTTAGCATGAACAACTGCCATTACGGTAAAGAGTTCACTGTACTTCCTCTCACACATGTTACAAATATATGAGTTAGGAGGAACAACTGCCATTACGTTAAACAGTTCACTCTACTTACTCTCATACATGTTACAACTATATGAGTTAGCATGAACAACTGCCATTACGGTAAACAGTTCACTGTACTTACTCTCACAACACATTACAACTATATGAGTTAGCATGAACAACTGCCATTACGGTAAACAGTTCACTGTACTTACTCACACAACACGTTACAACTACATGAGTTAGCATGAACAACTGCCATTACGGTAAACAGTTCACTGTACTTTCTCTCACACACGTTACAACTATATGAGTTAGCATGAACAACTACCATTACGGTAAACAGTTCACTGTACTTACGCTCATACACGTTACACCTATATGAGTTAGCATGAACAACTGCCATTACGGCAAACAGTTCACTGTACTTACTCTCATACATGTTACAACTATATGAGTTAGGAGGAACAACTGCCATTACGTTAAACAGTTCACTCTACTTACTCTCATACATTTTACAACTATATTAATTAGCATGAACAACTGCCATTACGGTAAACAGTTCACTGTACTTACTCTCAAAACACGATACAACTATATTAGTTAGCATGAACAACTGCCATTACGGTAAACAGTTCACTGTACTTACTTGCATACATGTTACAACTATATGAGTTAGCATGAACAACTGCAATTACGGTAAACAGTTCACTGTACCTACGCTCACAACGCGTTACAACTATATGAGTTAGCCTGAACAACTGCCATTACGATAATCCGTTCACTGTACTTACTCTCATACATGTTACAACTATATGAGTTAGCATGAACAACTGCCATTACGGTAAACAGTTCACTCTACTTACTCTCACACACATTACTACTATATTATTTAGCATGAACAACTGCCATTACGGTAAACAGTTCACTGTACTTTCTCTCACACACGTTACAACTATATGAGTTAGCATGAACAACTACCATCACGGTAAACAGTTCACTGTACTTACGCTCATACACGTAACACCTATATGAGTCAGCATGAACAACTGCCATTACGGTAAACCGTTCAATGTAATTAGGTTCACACACGTTACATATATATGAGTTAGCATGAACAACTGCAATTACGGTAAACAGTTCACTGTACTTACGCTTACAACGCGTTACAACTATATGAGTTAGCCTGAACAACTGCCATTACGATAAACCGTTCACTGTACTTACTCTCACACACGTTACAACTATATGAGTTAGCATGAACAACTGCCATTACGGTAAAGAGTTCACTGTACTTCCTCTCACACATGTTACAACTATATGAGTTAGGAGGAACAACTGCCATTACGGTAAACAGTTCACTGTACTTACTCACACAACACGTTACAACTACATGAGTTAGCATGAACAACTGCCATTACGGTAAACAGTTCGCTGTACTTACTCTCAAACACGTTACAACTATATGAGTTAGCATGAACAACTGCCATTACGGTAAAGAGTTCACTGTACTTCCTCTCACACATTTTACAAGTATATGAGTTAGCATGAACAACTGCCATTACGGTAAACAGTTCACTGTACTTACTCTCACAACAAATTACAACTATATGAGTTAGCATGAACAACTGCCATTACGGTAAACAGTTCACTGTACTTACTCTCACAACACGTTACAACTATATTAGTTAGCATGAAGAACTGCCATTACGGTAAACAGTTCACTGTACTTACTTTCATACATGTTACAACTATATGAGTTAGCCTGAACAACTGCCATTACGGTACACAGTTCACTGTACTTTCTCTCACACACGTTACAACTATATGAGTTAGCATGAACAACTACCATTACGGTAAACAGTATACTGTACTTACGCTCATACACGTTACACCTATATGAGATAGCATGAACAACTGCCATTACGGTAAAGAGTTCACTGTACTTCCTCTCACACATGTTACAACTATATGAGTTAGGAGGAACAACTGCCATTACGTTAAACAGTTCACTCTACTTACTCTCATACATGTTACAACTATATGAGTTAGCATGAACAATTGCAATTACGGTAAACAGTTCACTGTACTTACGCTCACAATGCGTTACAACTATATTAGTTAGCCTGAACAACTGCCATTACGATAAACCGTTCACTGTACTTACTCTCACACACGTTACAACTATATGAGTTAGCATGAACAACTGCCATTACGGTAAAGAGTTCACTGTACTTCCTCTCACACATGTTACAACTATATGAGTTAGGAGGAACAACTGCCATTACGTTAAACAGTTCACTCTACTTACTCTCATACATGTTACAACTATATGAGTTAGCATGAACAACTGCCATTACGGTAAACAGTTCACTGTACTTACTCTCACAACACATTACAACTATATGAGTTAGCATGAACAACTGCCATTACGGTAAACAGTTCACTGTACTTACCCTCAAAACACGTTACAACTACATGAGTTAGCATGAACAACTGCCATTACGGTAAACAGTTCGCTGTACTTACTCTCAAACACGTTACAACTATATGAGTTAGCATGAACAACTGCCATTACGGTAAAGAGTTCACTGTACTTCCTCTCACACATGTTACAAATATATGAGTTAGGAGGAACAACTGCCATTACGTTAAACAGTTCACTCTACTTACTCTCATACATGTTACAACTATATGAGTTAGCATGAACAACTGCCATTACGGTAAACAGTTCACTGTACTTACTCTCACAACACATTACAACTACATGAGTTAGCATGAACAACTGCCATTACGGTAAACAGTTCACTGTACTTTCTCTCACACACGTTACAACTATATGAGTTAGCATGAACAACTACCATTACGGTAAACAGTTCACTGTACTTACGCTCATACACGTTACACCTATATGAGTTAGCATGAACAACTGCCCTTACGGCAAACAGTTCACTGTACTTACTCTCATACATGTTACAACTATATGAGTTAGGAGGAACAACTGCCATTACGTTAAACAGTTCACTCTACTTACTCTCATACATTTTACAACTATATTAATTAGCATGAACAACTGCCCTTATGGTAAACAGCTCGCTGTACTTACTCTCACACACGTTACAACTATATGAGTTAGCATGAACGACTACCATTACGGTAAACAGTTCACTGTACTTACGCTCACAACGCGTTACAACTATATGAGTTAGCCTGAACAACTGCCATTACGATAAACCGTTCACTGTACTTACTCTCACACACGTTACAGCTATACGAGTTAGCATGAACAACTGCCATTACGGTAAAGAGTTCACTGTACTTCCTCTCACACATGTTACAACTATATGAGTTAGGAGGAACAACTGCCATTACGTTAAACAGTTCACTCTACTTACTCTCATACATGTTACAACTATATGAGTTAGCATGAACAACTGCCATTACGGTAAACAGTTCACTGTACTTAATCTCACAACACATTACAACTATATGAGTTAGCATGAACAACTGCCATTACGGTAAACAGTTCACTCTACTTACTCTCACACACATTACAACTATATTATTTAGCATGAAAAACTGCCATTACGGTAAACAGTTCACTGTACTTACTCTCAAAACACGTTACAACTATATTAGTTAGCATGAACAACTGCCATTACGGTAAACAGCTCACTGTACTTACTTTCATACATGTTACAACTATATGAGTTAGCATGAACAACTGCAATTACGGTAAACAGTTCACTGTACTTACGCTCACAATGCGTTACAACTATATGAGTTAGCCTGAACAACTGCCATTACGATAAACCGTTCACTGTACTTACTCTCACACACGTTACAACTATATGAGTTAGCATGAACAACTGCCATTACGGTAAAGAGTTCACTGTACTTCCTCTCACACATGTTACAACTATATGAGTTAGGAGGAACAACTGCCATTACGTTAAACAGTTCACTCTACTTACTCTCATACATGTTACAACTATATGAGTTAGCATGAACAACTGCCATTACGGTAAACAGTTCACTGTACTTACTCTCACAACACATTACAACTATATGAGTTAGCATGAACAACTGCCATTACGGTAAACAGTTCACTGTACTTACCCTCAAAACACGTTACAACTACATGAGTTAGCATGAACAACTGCCATTACGGTAAACAGTTCGCTGTACTTACTCTCAAACACGTTACAACTATATGAGTTAGCAAGAACAACTGCCATTACGGTAAAGAGTTCACTGTACTTCCTCTCACACATGTTACAAATATATGAGTTAGGAGGAACAACTGCCATTACGTTAAACAGTTCGCTGTACTTACTCTCATACATGTTACAACTATATGAGTTAGCATGAACAACTGCCATTACGGTAAACAGTTCACTGTACTTACTCTCACAACACATTACAACTATATGAGTTAGCATGAACAACTGCCATTACGGTAAACAGTTCACTGTACTTACTCACACAACACGTTACAACTACATGAGTTAGCATGAACAACTGCCATTACGGTAAACAGTTTACTGTACTTTCTCTCACACACGTTACAACTATATGAGTTAGCATGAACAACTACCATTACGGTAAACAGTTCACTGTACTTACGCTCATACACGTTACACCTATATGAGTTAGCATGAACAACTGCCATTACGGCAAACAGTTCACTGTACTTACTCTCATACATGTTACAACTATATGAGTTAGGAGGAACAACTGCCATTACGTTAAACAGTTCACTCTACTTACTCTCATACATTTTACAACTATATGACTTAGCATGAACAACTGCCCTTATGGTAAACAGCTCGCTGTACTTACTCTCACACACGTTACAACTATATGAGTTAGCATGAACAACTGCCATTACGGTAAACAGTTCACTGTACTTACGCTCACAACGCGTTACAACTATATGAGTTAGCCTGAACAACTGCCATTACGATAAACCGTTCACTGTACTTACTCTCACACACGTTACAACTATATGAGTTAGCATGAACAACTGCCATTACGGTAAAGAGTTCACTGTACTTCCTCTCACACATGTTACAACTATATGAGTTAGGAGGAACAACTGCCATTACGTTAAACAGTTCACTCTACTTACTCTCATACATGTTACAACTATATGAGTTAGCATGAACAACTGCCATTACGGTAAACAGTTCACTGTACTTAATCTCACAACACATTACAACTATATGAGTTAGCATGAACAACTGCCATTACGGTAAACAGTTCACTCTACTTACTCTCACACACATTACAACTATATTATTTAGCATGAAAAACTGCCATTACGGTAAACAGTTCACTGTACTTACTCTCAAAACACGTTACAACTATATTAGTTAGCATGAACAACTGCCATTACGGTAAACAGCTCACTGTACTTACTTTCATACATGTTACAACTATATGAGTTAGCATGAACAACTGCAATTACGGTAAACAGTTCACTGTACTTACGCTCACAATGCGTTACAACTATATGAGTTAGCCTGAACAACTGCCATTACGATAAACCGTTCACTGTACTTACTCTCACACACGTTACAACTATATGAGTTAGCATGAACAACTGCCATTACGGTAAAGAGTTCACTGTACTTCCTCTCACACATGTTACAACTATATGAGTTAGGAGGAACAACTGCCATTACGTTAAACAGTTCACTCTACTTACTCTCATACATGTTACAACTATATGAGTTAGCATGAACAACTGCCATTACGGTAAACAGTTCACTGTACTTACTCTCACAACACATTACAACTATATGAGTTAGCATGAACAACTGCCATTACGGTAAACAGTTCACTGTACTTACCCTCAAAACACGTTACAACTACATGAGTTAGCATGAACAACTGCCATTACGGTAAACAGTTCGCTGTACTTACTCTCAAACACGTTACAACTATATGAGTTAGCATGAACAACTGCCATTACGGTAAAGAGTTCACTGTACTTCCTCTCACACATGTTACAAATATATGAGTTAGGAGGAACAACTGCCATTACGTTAAACAGTTCACTCTACTTACTCTCATACATGTTACAACTATATGAGTTAGCATGAACAACTGCCATTACGGTAAACAGTTCACTGTACTTACTCTCACAACACATTACAACTATATGAGTTAGCATGAACAACTGCCATTACGGTAAACAGTTCACTGTACTTACTCACACAACACGTTACAACTACATGAGTTAGCATGAACAACTGCCATTACGGTAAACAGTTCACTGTACTTTCTCTCACACACGTTACAACTATATGAGTTAGCATGAACAACTACCATTACGGTAAACAGTTCACTGTACTTACGCTCATACACGTTACACCTATATGAGTTAGCATGAACAACTGCCATTACGGCAAACAGTTCACTGTACTTACTCTCATACATGTTACAACTATATGAGTTAGGAGGAACATCTGCCATTACGTTAAACAGTTCACTCTACTTACTCTCATACATTTTACAACTATATGAATTAGCATGAACAACTGCCCTTATGGTAAACAGCTCGCTGTACTTACTCTCACACACGTTACAACTATATGAGTTAGCATGAACAACTGCCATTACGGTAAACAGTTCACTGTACTTACGCTCACAACGCGTTACAACTATATGAGTTAGCCTGAACAACTGCCATTACGATAAACCGTTCACTCTACTTACTCTCACACACGTTACAACTATATGAGTTAGCATGAACAACTGCCATTACGGTAAAGAGTTCACTGTACTTCCTCTCACACATGTTACAACTATATGAGTTAGGAGGAACAACTGCCATTACGTTAAACAGTTCACTCTACTTACTCTCATACATGTTACAACTATATAAGTTAGCATGAACAACTGCCATTACGGTAAACAGTTCACTGTACTTAATCTCACAACACATTACAACTATATGAGTTAGCATGAACAACTGCCATTACGGTAAACAGTTCACTCTACTTACTCTCACACACATTACAACTATATTATTTAGCATGAAAAACTGCCATTACGGTAAACAGTTCACTGTACTTACTTTCATACATGTTACAACTATATGAGTTAGCATGAACAACTGCAATTACGGTAAACAGTTCACTGTACCTACGCTCACAACGCGTTACAACTATATGAGTTAGCCTGAACAACTGCCATTACGATAAACCGTTCACTGTACTTACTCTCATACATGTTACAACTATACGAGTTAGCATGAACAACTGCAATTACGGTAAACAGTTCACTCTACTTACTCTCACACACATTACAACTATATTATTTAGCATGAACAACTGCCATTACGGTAAACAGTTCACTGTACTTTCTCTCACACACGTTACAACTATATGAGTTAGCATGAACAACTACCATCACGGTAAACAGTTCACTGTACTTACGCTCATACACGTAACACCTATATGAGTTAGCATGAACAACTGCCATTACGGTAAACCGTTCAATGTAATTAGGTTCACACACGTTACATATATATGAGTTAGCATGAACAACTGCAATTACGGTAAACAGTTCACTGTACTTACGCTTACAACGCGTTACAACTATATGAGTTAGCCTGAACAACTGCCATTACGATAAACCGTTCACTGTACTTACTCTCACACACGTTACAACTATATGAGTTAGCATTAACAACTGCCATTACGGTAAAGAGTTCACTGTACTTCCTCTCACACATGTTACAACTATATGAGTTAGGAGGAACAACTGCCATTACGGTAAACAGTTCACTGTACTTACTCACACAACACGTTACAACTACATGAGTTAGCATGAACAACTGCCATTACGGTAAACAGTTCGCTGTACTTACTCTCAAACACGTTACAGCTATATGAGTTAGCATGAACAACTGCCATTACGGTAAAGAGTTCACTGTACTTCCTCTCACACATTTTACAAGTATATGAGTTAGCATGAACAACTGCCATTACGGTAAACAGTTCACTGTACTTACTCTCACAACAAATTACAACTATATGAGTTAGCATGAACAACTGCCATTACGGTAAACAGTTCACTGTACTTACTCTCACAACACGTTACAACTATATTAGTTAGCATGAAGAACTGCCATTACGGTAAACAGTTCACTGTACTTACTTTCATACATGTTACAACTATATGAGTTAGCCTGAACAACTGCCATTACGGTAAACAGTTCACTGTACTTTCTCTCACACACGTTACAACTATGTTAGTTAGCATGAACAACTACCATTACGGTAAACAGTATACTGTACTTACGCTCATACACGTTACACCTATATGAGATAGCATGAACAACTGCCATTACGGTAAACAGTTCACTGTACTTACTCTCATACATGTTACAACTATATGAGTTAGCATGAACAACTGCAATTACGGTAAACAGTTCACTGTACTTACGCTCACAATGCGTTACAACTATATGAGTTAGCCTGAACAACTGCCATTACGATAAACCGTTCACTGTACTTACTCTCACACACGTTACAACTATATGAGTTAGCATGAACAACTGCCATTACGGTAAAGAGTTCACTGTACTTCCTCTCACACATGTTACAACTATATGAGTTAGCATGAACAACTGCCATTACGGTAAACAGTTCACTGTACTTACTCTCACAACACATTACAACTATATGAGTTAGCATGAACAACTGCCATTACGGTAAACAGTTCACTGTACTTAATCTCACAACACATTACAACTATATGAGTTAGCATGAACAACTGCCATTACGGTAAACAGTTCACTGTACTTACTCTCAAAACACGTTACAACTATATTAGTTAGCATGAACAACTGCCATTACGGTAAACAGTTCACTGTACTTACTTTCATACATGTTACAACTATATGAGTTAGCATGAACAACTGCAATTACGGTAAACAGTTCACTGTACCTACGCTCACAACGCGTTACAACTATATGAGTTAGCCTGAACAACTGCCATTACGATAAACCGTTCACTGTACTTACTCTCATACATGTTACAACTATACGAGTTAGCATGAACAACTGCAATTACGGTAAACAGTTCACTCTACTTACTCTCACACACATTACAACTATATTATTTAGCATGAACAACTGCCATTACGGTAAACAGTTCACTGTACTTTCTCTCACACACGTTACAACTATATGAGTTAGCATGAACAACTACCATCACGGTAAACAGTTCACTGTACTTACGCTCATACACGTAACACCTATATGAGTTAGCATGAACAACTGCCATTACGGTAAACCGTTCAATGTAATTAGGTTCACACACGTTACATATATATGAGTTAGCATGAACAACTGCAATTACGGTAAACAGTTCACTGTACTTACGCTTACAACGCGTTACAACTATATGAGTTAGCCTGAACAACTGCCATTACGATAAACCGTTCACTGTACTTACTCTCACACACGTTACAACTATATGAGTTAGCATGAACAACTGCCATTACGGTAAAGAGTTCACTGTACTTCCTCTCACACATGTTACAACTATATGAGTTAGGAGGAACAACTGCCATTACGGTAAACAGTTCACTGTACTTACTCACACAACACGTTACAACTACATGAGTTAGCATGAACAACTGCCATTACGGTAAACAGTTCGCTGTACTTACTCTCAAACACGTTACAACTATATGAGTTAGCATGAACAACTGCCATTACGGTAAAGAGTTCACTGTACTTCCTCTCACACATTTTACAAGTATATGAGTTAGCATGAACAACTGCCATTACGGTAAACAGTTCACTGTACTTATTCTCACAACAAATTACAACTATATGAGTTAGCATGAACAACTGCCATTACGGTAAACAGTTCACTGTACTTACTCTCACAACACGTTACAACTATATTAGTTAGCATGAAGAACTGCCATTACGGTAAACAGTTCACTGTACTTACTTTCATACATGTTACAACTATATGAGTTAGCCTGAACAACTGCCATTACGGTAAACAGTTCACTGTACTTTCTCTCACACACGTTACAACTATGTGAGTTAGCATGAACAACTACCATTACGGTAAACAGTATACTGTACTTACGCTCATACACGTTACACCTATATGAGATAGCATGAACAACTGCCATTACGGTAAACAGTTCACTGTACTTACTCTCATACATGTTACAACTATATGAGTTAGCATGAACAACTGCAATTACGGTAAACAGTTCACTGTACTTACGCTCACAATGCGTTACAACTATATGAGTTAGCCTGAACAACTGCCATTACGATAAACCGTTCACTGTACTTACTCTCACACACGTTACAACTATATGAGTTAGCATGAACAACTGCCATTACGGTAAAGAGTTCACTGTACTTCCTCTCACACATGTTACAACTATATGAGTTAGGAGGAACAACTGCCATTACGTTAAACAGTTCACTCTACTTACTCTCATACATGTTACAACTATATGAGTTAGCATGAACAACTGCCATTACGGTAAACAGTTCACTGTACTTACTCTCACAACACATTACAACTATATGAGTTAGCATGAACAACTGCCATTACGGTAAACAGTTCACTGTACTTACTCACACAACACGTTACAACTACATGAGTTAGCATGAACAACTGCCATTACGGTAAACAGTTCGCTGTACTTACTCTCACAACACGTTACAACTATATTAGTTAGCATGAAGAACTGCCATTACGGTAAACAGTTCACTGTACTTACTTTCATACATGTTACAACTATATGAGTTAGCCTGAACAACTGCCATTACGGTAAACAGTTCACTGTACTTTCTCTCACACACGTTACAACTATATGAGTTAGCATGAACAACTACTATTACGGTAAACAGTTCACTGTACTTACGCTCATACACGTTACACCTATATGAGTTAGCATGAACAACTGCCATTACGGCAAACAGTTCACTGTACTTACTCTCATACATGTTACAACTATATGAGTTAGCATGAACAACTGCCATTACGGTAAAAAGTACACTGTACTTCCTCTCACACATGTTACAACTATATGAGTTAGGAGGAACAACTGCCATTACGTTAAACAGTTCACTCTACTTACTCTCATACATTTTACAACTATATGAATTAGCATGAACAACTGCCCTTATGGTAAACAGCTCGCTGTACTTACTCTCACACACGTTACAACTATATGAGTTAGCATGAGCAACTGCCATTACGGTAAACAGTTCGCTGTACTTACTCTCACACACGTTACAACTATATGAGTTAGCATGAACAAGTGCCATTATGGTAAACAGTTCGCTGTACTTAATCTCAGACATGTTACAACTATATGAGTTAGCATGAACAACTGCCATTACGGTAAACAGTTCGCTGTACTTACTCTCACACACGTTACAACTATATGAGTTAGCATGAACAACTGCCATTACGGTAAAGAGTTCACTGTACTTCCTCTCACACGTTACAACTATATGAGTTAGGAGGAACAACTGCCATTACGTTAAACAGTTCACTCTACTTACTCTCATACATGTTACAACTATATGAGTTAGCATGAACAACTGCCATTACGGTAAACAGTTCACTGTACTTACTCTCACAACACATTACAACTATATGAGTTAGCATGAACAACTGCCATTACGGTAAACAGTTCACTCTACTTACTCTCACACACATTACAACTATATTATTTAGCATGAAAAACTGCCATTACGGTAAACAGTTCACTGTACTTACTCTCAAAACACGTTACAACTATATTAGTTAGCATGAACAACTGCCATTACGGTAAACAGTTCACTGTACTTACTTTCATACATGTTACCACTATATGAGTTAGCATGAACAACTGCAATTACGGTAAACAGTTCACTGTACCTACGCTCACAACGCGTTACAACTATATGAGTTAGCCTGAACAACTGCCATTACGATAAACCGTTCACTGTACTTACTCTCACACACGTTACAACTATATGAGTTAGCATGAACAACTGCCATTACGGTAAAGAGTTCACTGTACTTCCTCTCACACATGTTACAACTATATGAGTTAGGAGGAACAACTGCCATTACGTTAAACAGTTCACTCTACTTACTCTCATACATGTTACAACTATATGAGTTAGCATGAACAACTGCCATTACGGTAAACAATTCACTATACTTACTCTCACAACACATTACAACTATATGAGTTAGCATGAACAACTGCCATTACGGTAAAGAGTTCACTGTACTTACTCACACAACACGTTACAACTACATGAGTTAGCATGAACAACTGCCATTACGGTAAACAGTTCGCTGTACTTACTCTCAGACACGTTACAACTATATGAGTTAGCATGAACAACTGCCATTACGGTAAACAGTTCACTGTACTTACTCTCACAACAAATTACAACTATATGAGTTAGCATGAACAACTGCCATTACGGTAAACAGTTCACTGTACTTACTCACACAACACGTTACAACTACATGAGTTAGCATGAACAACTGCCATTACGGTAAACAGTTCACTGTACTTACCCTCAAAACACGTTACAACTACATGAGTTAGCATGAACAACTGCCATTACGGTAAACAGTTCGCTGTACTTACTCTCAAACACGTTACAACTATATGAGTTAGCATGAACAACTGCCATTACGGTAAAGAGTTCACTGTACTTCCTCTCACACATGTTACAAATATATGAGTTAGGAGGAACAACTGCCATTACGTTAAACAGTTCACTCTACTTACTCTCATACATGTTACAACTATATGAGTTAGCATGAACAACTGCCATTACGGTAAACAGTTCACTGTACTTACTCTCACAACACATTACAACTATATGAGTTAGCATGAACAACTGCCATTACGGTAAACAGTTCACTGTACTTACTCACACAACACGTTACAACTACATGAGTTAGCATGAACAACTGCCATTACGGTAAACAGTTCACTGTACTTTCTCTCACACACGTTACAACTATATGAGTTAGCATGAACAACTACCATTACGGTAAACAGCTCACTGTACTTACGCTCATACACGTTACACCTATATGAGTTAGCATTAACAACTGCCATTACGGCAAACAGTTCACTGTACTTACTCTCATACATGTTACAACTATATGAGTTAGGAGGAACAACTGCCATTACGTTAAACAGTTCACTCTACTTACTCTCATACATTTTACAACTATATGAATTAGCATGAACAACTGCCCTTATGGTAAACAGCTCGCTGTATTTACTCTCACACACGTTACAACTATATGAGTTAGCATGAACAACTGCCATTACGGTAAACAGTTCACTGTACTTACGCTCACAACGCGTTACAACTATATGAGTTAGCCTGAACAACTGCCATTACGATAAACCGTTCACTGTACTTACTCTCACACACGTTACAACTATATGAGTTAGCATGAACAACTGCCATTACGGTAAAGAGTTCACTGTACTTCCTCTCACACATGTTACAACTATATGAGTTAGGAGGAACAACTGCCATTACGTTAAACAGTTCACTCTACTTACTCTCATACATGTTACAACTATATGAGTTAGCATGAACAACTGCCATTACGGTAAACAGTTCACTGTACTTAATCTCACAACACATTACAACTATATGAGTTAGCATGAACAACTGCCATTACGGTAAACAGTTCACTCTACTTACTCTCACACACATTACAACTATATTATTTAGCATGAAAAACTGCCATTACGGTAAACAGTTTACTGTACTTACTCTCAAAACACGTTACAACTATATTAGTTAGCATGAACAACTGCCATTACGGTAAACAGTTCACTGTACTTACTTTCATACATGTTACAACTATATGAGTTAGCATGAACAACTGCAATTACGGTAAACAGTTCACTGTACTTACGCTCACAATGCGTTACAACTATATGTGTTAGCCTGAACAACTGCCATTACGATAAACCGTTCACTGTACTTACTCTCACACACGTTACAACTATATGAGTTAGCATGAACAACTGTCATTACGGTAAAGAGTTCACTGTACTTCCTCTCACACATGTTACAACTATATGAGTTAGGAGGAACAACTGCCATTACGTTAAACAGTTCACTCTACTTACTCTCATACATGTTACAACTATATGAGTTAGCATGAACAACTGCCATTACGGTAAACAGTTCACTGTACTTACTCTCACAACACATTACAACTATATGAGTTAGCATGAACAACTGCCATTACGGTAAAGAGTTCACTGTACTTACCCTCAAAACACGTTACAACTACATGAGTTAGCATGAACAACTGCCATTACGGTAAACAGTTCGCTGTACTTACTCTCAAACACGTTACAACTATATGAGTTAGCATGAACAACTGCCATTACGGTAAAGAGTTCACTGTACTTCCTCTCACACATGTTACAAATATATGAGTTAGGAGGAACAACTGCCATTACGTTAAACAGTTCACTCTACTTACTCTCATACATGTTACAACTATATGAGTTAGCATGAACAACTGCCATTACGGTAAACAGTTCACTGTACTTACTCTCACAACACATTACAACTATATGAGTTAGCATGAACAACTGCCATTACGGTAAACAGTTCACTGTACTTACTCACACAACACGTTACAACTACATGAGTTAGCATGAACAACTGCCATTACGGTAAACAGTTCACTGTACTTTCTCTCACACACGTTACAACTATATGAGTTAGCATGAACAACTACCATTACGGTAAACAGTTCACTGTACTTACGCTCATACACGTTACACCTATATGAGTTAGCATTAACAACTGCCATTACGGCAAACAGTTCACTGTACTTACTCTCATACATGTTACAACTATATGAGTTAGGAGGAACAACTGCCATTACGTTAAACAGTTCACTCTACTTACTCTCATACATTTTACAACTATATGAATTAGCATGAACAACTGCCCTTATGGTAAACAGCTCGCTGTACTTACTCTCACACACGTTACAACTATATGAGTTAGCATGAACAACTGCCATTACGGTAAACAGTTCACTGTACTTACGCTCACAACGCGTTACAACTATATGAGTTAGCCTGAACAACTGCCATTACGATAAACCGTTCACTGTACTTACTCTCACACACGTTACAACTATATGAGTTAGCATGAACAACTGCCATTACGGTAAAGAGTTCACTGTACTTCCTCTCACACATGTTACAACTATATGAGTTAGGAGGAACAACTGCCATTACGTTAAACAGTTCACTCTACTTACTCTCATACATGTTACAACTATATGAGTTAGCATGAACAACTGCCATTACGGTAAACAGTTCACTGTACTTAATCTCACAACACATTACAACTATATGAGTTAGCATGAACAACTGCCATTACGGTAAACAGTTCACTCTACTTACTCTCACACACATTACAACTATATTATTTAGCATGAAAAACTGCCATTACGGTAAACAGTTTACTGTACTTACTCTCAAAACACGTTACAACTATATTAGTTAGCATGAACAACTGCCATTACGGTAAACAGTTCACTGTACTTACTTTCATACATGTTACAACTATATGAGTTAGCATGAACAACTGCAATTACGGTAAACAGTTCACTGTACTTACGCTCACAATGCGTTACAACTATATGTGTTAGCCTGAACAACTGCCATTACGATAAACCGTTCACTGTACTTACTCTCACACACGTTACAACTATATGAGTTAGCATGAACAACTGCCATTACGGTAAAGAGTTCACTGTACTTCCTCTCACACATGTTACAACTATATGAGTTAGGAGGAACAACTGCCATTACGTTAAACAGTTCACTCTACTTACTCTCATACATGTTACAACTATATGAGTTAGCATGAACAACTGCCATTACGGTAAACAGTTCACTGTACTTACTCTCACAACACATTACAACTATATGAGTTAGCATGAACAACTGCCATTACGGTAAACAGTTCACTGTACTTACCCTCAAAACACGTTACAACTACATGAGTTAGCATGAACAACTGCCATTACGGTAAACAGTTCGCTGTACTTACTCTCAAACACGTTACAACTATATGAGTTAGCATGAACAACTGCCATTACGGTAAACAGTTCACTGTACTTACTCTCACAACACGTTACAACTATATTAGTTAGCATGAAGAACTGCCATTACGGTAAACAGTTCACTGTACTTACTTTCATACATGTTACAACTATATGAGTTAGCCTGAACAACTGCCATTACGGTAAACAGTTCACTGTACTTTCTCTCACACACGTTACAACTATGTGAGTTAGCATGAACAACTACCATTACGGTAAACAGTATACTGTACTTACGCTCATACACGTTACACCTATATGAGATAGCATGAACAACTGCCATTACGGTAAACAGTTCACTGTACTTACTCTCATACATGTTACAACTATATGAGTTAGCATGAACAACTGCAATTACGGTAAACAGTTCACTGTACTTACGCTCACAATGCGTTACAACTATATGAGTTAGCCTGAACAACTGCCATTACGATAAACCGTTCACTGTACTTACTCTCACACACGTTACAACTATATGAGTTAGCATGAACAACTGCCATTACGGTAAAGAGTTCACTGTACTTCCTCTCACACATGTTACAACTATATGAGTTAGGAGGAACAACTGCCATTACGTTAAACAGTTCACTCTACTTACTCTCATACATGTTACAACTATATGAGTTAGCATGAACAACTGCCATTACGGTAAACAGTTCACTGTACTTACTCTCACAACACATTACAACTATATGAGTTAGCATGAACAACTGCCATTACGGTAAACAGTTCACTGTACTTACTCACACAACACGTTACAACTACATGAGTTAGCATGAACAACTGCCATTACGGTAAACAGTTCGCTGTACTTACTCTCACAACACGTTACAACTATATTAGTTAGCATGAAGAACTGCCATTACGGTAAACAGTTCACTGTGCTTACTTTCATACATGTTACAACTATATGAGTTAGCCTGAACAACTGCCATTACGGTAAACAGTTCACTGTACTTTCTCTCACACACGTTACAACTATATGAGTTAGCATGAACAACTACTATTACGGTAAACAGTTCACTGTACTTACGCTCATACACGTTACACCTATATGAGTTAGCATGAACAACTGCCATTACGGCAAACAGTTCACTGTACTTACTCTCATACATGTTACAACTATATGAGTTAGCATGAACAACTGCCATTACGGTAAAAAGTACACTGTACTTCCTCTCACACATGTTACAACTATATGAGTTAGGAGGAACAACTGCCATTACGTTAAACAGTTCACTCTACTTACTCTCATACATTTTACAACTATATGAATTAGCATGAACAACTGCCCTTATGGTAAACAGCTCGCTGTACTTACTCTCACACACGTTACAACTATATGAGTTAGCATGAGCAACTGCCATTACGGTAAACAGTTCGCTATACTTACTCTCACACACGTTACAACTATATGAGTTAGCATGAACAAGTGCCATTATGGTAAACAGTTCGCTGTACTTAATCTCAGACATGTTACAACTATATGAGTTAGCATGAACAACTGCCATTACGGTAAACAGTTCGCTGTACTTACTCTCACACACGTTACAACTATATGAGTTAGCATGAACAACTGCCATTACGGTAAAGAGTTCACTGTACTTCCTCTCACACGTTACAACTATATGAGTTAGGAGGAACAACTGCCATTACGTTAAACAGTTCACTCTACTTACTCTCATACATGTTACAACTATATGAGTTAGCATGAACAACTGCCATTACGGTAAACAGTTCACTGTACTTACTCTCACAACACATTACAACTATATGAGTTAGCATGAACAACTGCCATTACGGTAAACAGTTCACTCTACTTACTCTCACACACATTACAACTATATTATTTAGCATGAAAAACTGCCATTACGGTAAACAGTTCACTGTACTTACTCTCAAAACACGTTACAACTATATTAGTTAGCATGAACAACTGCCATTACGGTAAACAGTTAACTGTACTTACTTTCATACATGTTACCACTATATGAGTTAGCATGAACAACTGCAATTACGGTAAACAGTTCACTGTACCTACGCTCACAACGCGTTACAACTATATGAGTTAGCCTGAACAACTGCCATTACGATAAACCGTTCACTGTACTTACTCTCATACATGTTACAACTATATGAGTTAGCATGAACAACTGCCATTACGGTAAACAGTTCACTCTACTTACTCTCAAACACATTACAACTATATTATTTAGCATGAACAACTGCCATTACGGTAAACAGTTCACTGTACTTTCTCTCACACACGTTACAACTATATGAGTTAGCAGGAACAACTACCATCACGGTAAACAGTTCACTGTACTTACGCTCATACACGTTACACCTATATGAGTTAGCATGAACAACTGCCATTACGGTAAACTGTTCAATGTAATTAGGTTCACACACGTTACATATATATGAGTTAGCATGAACAACTGCCATTACGGTAAAGAGTTCACTGTACTTCCTCTCACACATGTTACAACTATATGAGTTAGCATGAACAACTGCCATTACGGTAAACAGTTCACTGTACTTACTCTCACAACAAATTAAAACTATATGAGTTAGCATGAACAACTGCCATTACGGTAAAGAGTTCACTGTACTTCCTCTCACACATGTTACAACTATATGAGTTAGGAGGAACAACTGCCATTACGTTAAACAGTTCACTCTACTTACTCTCATACATGTTACAACTATATGAGTTAGCATGAACAACTGCCATTACGGTAAACAATTCACTATACTTACTCTCACAACACATTACAACTATATGAGTTAGCATGAACAACTGCCATTACGGTAAAGAGTTCACTGTACTTACTCACACAACACGTTACAACTACATGAGTTAGCATGAACAACTGCCATTACGGTAAACAGTTCGCTGTACTTACTCTCAGACACGTTACAACTATATGAGTTAGCATGAACAACTGCCATTACGGTAAAGAGTTCACTGTACTTCCTCTCACACATGTTACAACTATATGAGTTAGCATGAACAACTGCCATTACGGTAAACAGTTCACTGTACTTACTCTCACAACAAATTAAAACTATATGAGTTAGCATGAACAACTGCCATTACGGTAAACAGTTCACTGTACTTACTCACACAACACGTTACAACTACATGAGTTAGCATGAACAACTGCCATTACGGTAAACAGTTCACTGTACTTACCCTCAAAACACGTTACAACTACATGAGTTAGCATGAACAACTGCCATTACGGTAAACAGTTC
The DNA here is from genome assembly GCF_029633865.1 of Lampris incognitus. Classification (NCBI taxonomy): domain Eukaryota; kingdom Metazoa; phylum Chordata; class Actinopteri; order Lampriformes; family Lampridae; genus Lampris; species Lampris incognitus. Next base: position 62,422,502 of record NC_079211.1, on the reverse strand, counting down.
GCTGTACTTACTCTCAAACACGTTACAACTATATGAGTTAGCATGAACAACTGCCATTACGGTAAAGAGTTCACTGTACTTCCTCTCACACGTTACAACTATATGAGTTAGGAGGAACAACTGCCATTACGTTAAACAGTTCACTCTACTTACTCTCATACATGTTACAACTATATGAGTTAGCATGAACAACTGCCATTACGGTAAACAGTTCACTGTACTTACTCTCACAACACATTACAACTATATGAGTTAGCATGAACAACTGCCATTACGGTAAACAGTTCACTCTACTTACTCTCACACACATTACAACTATATTATTTAGCATGAAAAACTGCCATTACGGTAAACAGTTCACTGTACTTACTCTCAAAACACGTTACAACTATATTAGTTAGCATGAACAACTGCCATTACGGTAAACAGTTAACTGTACTTACTTTCATACATGTTACCACTATATGAGTTAGCATGAACAACTGCAATTACGGTAAACAGTTCACTGTACCTACGCTCACAACGCGTTACAACTATATGAGTTAGCCTGAACAACTGCCATTACGATAAACCGTTCACTGTACTTACTCTCATACATGTTACAACTATATGAGTTAGCATGAACAACTGCCATTACGGTAAACAGTTCACTCTACTTACTCTCAAACACATTACAACTATATTATTTAGCATGAACAACTGCCATTACGGTAAACAGTTCACTGTACTTTCTCTCACACACGTTACAACTATATGAGTTAGCAGGAACAACTACCATCACGGTAAACAGTTCACTGTACTTACGCTCATACACGTTACACCTATATGAGTTAGCATGAACAACTGCCATTACGGTAAACTGTTCAATGTAATTAGGTTCACACACGTTACATATATATGAGTTAGCATGAACAACTGCCATTACGGTAAAGAGTTCACTGTACTTCCTCTCACACATGTTACAACTATATGAGTTAGCATGAACAACTGCCATTACGGTAAACAGTTCACTGTACTTACTCTCACAACAAATTAAAACTATATGAGTTAGCATGAACAACTGCCATTACGGTAAAGAGTTCACTGTACTTCCTCTCACACATGTTACAACTATATGAGTTAGGAGGAACAACTGCCATTACGTTAAACAGTTCACTCTACTTACTCTCATACATGTTACAACTATATGAGTTAGCATGAACAACTGCCATTACGGTAAACAATTCACTATACTTACTCTCACAACACATTACAACTATATGAGTTAGCATGAACAACTGCCATTACGGTAAAGAGTTCACTGTACTTACTCACACAACACGTTACAACTACATGAGTTAGCATGAACAACTGCCATTACGGTAAACAGTTCGCTGTACTTACTCTCAGACACGTTACAACTATATGAGTTAGCATGAACAACTGCCATTACGGTAAAGAGTTCACTGTACTTCCTCTCACACATGTTACAACTATATGAGTTAGCATGAACAACTGCCATTACGGTAAACAGTTCACTGTACTTACTCTCACAACAAATTAAAACTATATGAGTTAGCATGAACAACTGCCATTACGGTAAACAGTTCACTGTACTTACTCACACAACACGTTACAACTACATGAGTTAGCATGAACAACTGCCATTACGGTAAACAGTTCACTGTACTTACCCTCAAAACACGTTACAACTACATGAGTTAGCATGAACAACTGCCATTACGGTAAACAGTTCGCTGTACTTACTCTCAAACACGTTACAACTATATGAGTTAGCATGAACAACTGCCATTACGGTAAAGAGTTCACTGTACTTCCTCTCACACATGTTACAAATATATGAGTTAGGAGGAACAACTGCCATTACGTTAAACAGTTCACTCTACTTACTCTCATACATGTTACAACTATATGAGTTAGCATGAACAACTGCCATTACGGTAAACAGTTCACTGTACTTACTCTCACAACACATTACAACTATATGAGTTAGCATGAACAACTGCCATTACGGTAAACAGTTCACTGTACTTACTCACACAACACGTTACAACTACATGAGTTAGCATGAACAACTGCCATTACGGTAAACAGTTCACTGTACTTTCTCTCACACACGTTACAACTATATGAGTTAGCATGAACAACTACCATTACGGTAAACAGTTCACTGTACTTACGCTCATACACGTTATACCTATATGAGTTAGCATTAACAACTGCCATTACGGCAAACAGTTCACTGTACTTACTCTCATACATGTTACAACTATATGAGTTAGGAGGAACAACTGCCATTACGTTAAACAGTTCACTCTACTTACTCTCATACATTTTACAACTATATGAATTAGCATGAACAACTGCCCTTATGGTAAACAGCTCGCTGTACTTACTCTCACACACGTTACAACTATATGAGTTAGCATGAACAACTGCCATTACGGTAAACAGTTCACTGTACTTACGCTCACAACGCGTTACAACTATATGAGTTAGCCTGAACAACTGCCATTACGATAAACCGTTCACTGTACTTACTCTCACACACGTTACAACTATATGAGTTAGCATGAACAACTGCCATTACGGTAAAGAGTTCACTGTACTTCCTCTCACACATGTTACAACTATATGAGTTAGGAGGAACAACTGCCATTACGTTAAACAGTTCACTCTACTTACTCTCATACATGTTACAACTATATGAGTTAGCATGAACAACTGCCATTACGGTAAACAGTTCACTGTACTTAATCTCACAACACATTACAACTATATGAGTTAGCATGAACAACTGCCATTACGGTAAACAGTTCACTCTACTTACTCTCACACACATTACAACTATATTATTTAGCATGAAAAACTGCCATTACGGTAAACAGTTTACTGTACTTACTCTCAAAACACGTTACAACTATATTAGTTAGCATGAACAACTGCCATTACGATAAACCGTTCACTGTACTTACTCTCACACACGTTACAACTATATGAGTTAGCATGAACAACTGCCATTACGGTAAACAGTTCACTGTACTTACTCTCACAACACATTACAACTATATGAGTTAGCATGAACAACTGCCATTACGGTAAACAGTTCACTGTACTTACTCACACAACACGTTACAACTACATGAGTTAGCATGAACAACTGCCATTACGGTAAACAGTTCGCTGTACTTACTCTCACAACACGTTACAACTATATTAGTTAGCATGAAGAACTGCCATTACGGTAAACAGTTCACTGTACTTACTTTCATACATGTTACAACTATATGAGTTAGCCTGAACAACTGCCATTACGGTAAACAGTTCACTGTACTTTCTCTCACACACGTTACAACTATATGAGTTAGCATGAACAACTACTATTACGGTAAACAGTTCACTGTACTTACGCTCATACACGTTACACCTATATGAGTTAGCATGAACAACTGCCATTACGGCAAACAGTTCACTGTACTTACTCTCATACATGTTACAACTATATGAGTTAGCATGAACAACTGCCATTACGGTAAAAAGTACACTGTACTTCCTCTCAAACATGTTACAACTATATGAGTTAGGAGGAACAACTGCCATTACGTTAAACAGTTCACTCTACTTACTCTCATACATTTTACAACTATATGAATTAGCATGAACAACTGCCCTTATGGTAAACAGCTCGCTGTACTTACTCTCACACACGTTACAACTATATGAGTTAGCATGAGCAACTGCCATTACGGTAAACAGTTCGCTATACTTACTCTCACACACGTTACAACTATATGAGTTAGCATGAACAAGTGCCATTATGGTAAACAGTTCGCTGTACTTAATCTCAGACATGTTACAACTATATGAGTTAGCATGAACAACTGCCATTACGGTAAACAGTTCGCTGTACTTACTCTCACACACGTTACAACTATATGAGTTAGCATGAACAACTGCCATTACGGTAAAGAGTTCACTGTACTTCCTCTCACACGTTACAACTATATGAGTTAGGAGGAACAACTGCCATTACGTTAAACAGTTCACTCTACTTACTCTCATACATGTTACAACTATATGAGTTAGCATGAACAACTGCCATTACGGTAAACAGTTCACTGTACTTACTCTCACAACACATTACAACTATATGAGTTAGCATGAACAACTGCCATTACGGTAAACAGTTCACTCTACTTACTCTCACACACATTACAACTATATTATTTAGCATGAAAAACTGCCATTACGGTAAACAGTTCACTGTACTTACTCTCAAAACACGTTACAACTATATTAGTTAGCATGAACAACTGCCATTACGGTAAACAGTTCACTGTACTTACTTTCATACATGTTACCACTATATGAGTTAGCATGAACAACTGCAATTACGGTAAACAGTTCACTGTACCTACGCTCACAACGCGTTACAACTATATGAGTTAGCCTGAACAACTGCCATTACGATAAACCGTTCACTGTACTTACTCTCATACATGTTACAACTATATGAGTTAGCATGAACAACTGCCATTACGGTAAACAGTTCACTCTACTTACTCTCAAACACATTACAACTATATTATTTAGCATGAACAACTGCCATTACGGTAAACAGTTCACTGTACTTTCTCTCACACACGTTACAACTATATGAGTTAGCAGGAACAACTACCATCACGGTAAACAGTTCACTGTACTTACGCTCATACACGTTACACCTATATGAGTTAGCATGAACAACTGCCATTACGGTAAACCGTTCAATGTAATTAGGTTCACACACGTTACATATATATGAGTTAGCATGAACAACTGCAATTACGGTAAATAGTTCACTGTACTTACGCTTACAACGCGTTACAACTATATGAGTTAGCCTGAACAACTGCCATTACGATAAACCGTTCACTGTACTTACTCTCACACACGTTACAACTATATGAGTTAGCATGAACAACTGCCATTACGGTAAAGAGTTCACTGTACTTCCTCTCACACATGTTACAACTATATGAGTTAGGAGGAACAACTGCCATTACGTTAAACAGTTCACTCTACTTACTCTCATACATGTTACAACTATATGAGTTAGCATGAACAACTGCCATTACGGTAAACAATTCACTATACTTACTCTCACAACACATTACAACTATATGAGTTAGCATGAACAACTGCCATTACGGTAAAGAGTTCACTGTACTTACTCACACAACACGTTACAACTACATGAGTTAGCATGAACAACTGCCATTACGGTAAACAGTTCGCTGTACTTACTCTCAGACACGTTACAACTATATGAGTTAGCATGAACAACTGCCATTACGGTAAAGAGTTCACTGTACTTCCTCTCACACATGTTACAACTATATGAGTTAGCATGAACAACTGCCATTACGGTAAACAGTTCACTGTACTTACTCTCACAACAAATTACAACTATATGAGTTAGCATGAACAACTGCCATTACGGTAAACAGTTCACTGTACTTACTCACACAACACGTTACAACTACATGAGTTAGCATGAACAACTGCCATTACGGTAAACAGTTCACTGTACTTACCCTCAAAACACGTTACAACTACATGAGTTAGCATGAACAACTGCCATTACGGTAAACAGTTCGCTGTACTTACTCTCAAACACGTTACAACTATATGAGTTAGCATGAACAACTGCCATTACGGTAAAGAGTTCACTGTACTTCCTCTCACACATGTTACAAATATATGAGTTAGGAGGAACAACTGCCATTACGTTAAACAGTTCACTCTACTTACTCTCATACATGTTACAACTATATGAGTTAGCATGAACAACTGCCATTACGGTAAACAGTTCACTGTACTTACTCTCACAACACATTACAACTATATGAGTTAGCATGAACAACTGCCATTACGGTAAACAGTTCACTGTACTTACTCACACAACACGTTACAACTACATGAGTTAGCATGAACAACTGCCATTACGGTAAACAGTTCACTGTACTTTCTCTCACACACGTTACAACTATATGAGTTAGCATGAACAACTACCATTACGGTAAACAGTTCACTGTACTTACGCTCATACACGTTACACCTATATGAGTTAGCATTAACAACTGCCATTACGGCAAACAGTTCACTGTACTTACTCTCATACATGTTACAACTATATGAGTTAGGAGGAACAACTGCCATTACGTTAAACAGTTCACTCTACTTACTCTCATACATTTTACAACTATATGAATTAGCATGAACAACTGCCCTTATGGTAAACAGCTCGCTGTACTTACTCTCACACACGTTACAACTATATGAGTTAGCATGAACAACTGCCATTACGGTAAACAGTTCACTGTACTTACGCTCACAACGCGTTACAACTATATGAGTTAGCCTGAACAACTGCCATTACGATAAACCGTTCACTGTACTTACTCTCACACACGTTACAACTATATGAGTTAGCATGAACAACTGCCATTACGGTAAAGAGTTCACTGTACTTCCTCTCACACATGTTACAACTATATGAGTTAGGAGGAACAACTGCCATTACGTTAAACAGTTCACTCTACTTACTCTCATACATGTTACAACTATATGAGTTAGCATGAACAACTGCCATTACGGTAAACAGTTCACTGTACTTAATCTCACAACACATTACAACTATATGAGTTAGCATGAACAACTGCCATTACGGTAAACAGTTCACTCTACTTACTCTCACACACATTACAACTATATTATTTAGCATGAAAAACTGCCATTACGGTAAACAGTTTACTGTACTTACTCTCAAAACACGTTACAACTATATTAGTTAGCATGAACAACTGCCATTACGGTAAACAGTTCACTGTACTTACTTTCATACATGTTACAACTATATGAGTTAGCATGAACAACTGCAATTACGGTAAACAGTTCACTGTACTTACGCTCACAATGCGTTACAACTATATGTGTTAGCCTGAACAACTGCCATTACGATAAACCGTTCACTGTACTTACTCTCACACACGTTACAACTATATGAGTTAGCATGAACAACTGCCATTACGGTAAAGAGTTCACTGTACTTCCTCTCACACATGTTACAACTATATGAGTTAGGAGGAACAACTGCCATTACGTTAAACAGTTCACTCTACTTACTCTCATACATGTTACAACTATATGAGTTAGCATGAACAACTGCCATTACGGTAAACAGTTCACTGTACTTACTCTCACAACACATTACAACTATATGAGTTAGCATGAACAACTGCCATTACGGTAAAGAGTTCACTGTACTTACCCTCAAAACACGTTACAACTACATGAGTTAGCATGAACAACTGCCATTACGGTAAACAGTTCGCTGTACTTACTCTCAAACACGTTACAACTATATGAGTTAGCATGAACAACTGCCATTACGGTAAAGAGTTCACTGTACTTCCTCTCACACATGTTACAAATATATGAGTTAGGAGGAACAACTGCCATTACGTTAAACAGTTCACTCTACTTACTCTCATACATGTTACAACTATATGAGTTAGCATGAACAACTGCCATTACGGTAAACAGTTCACTGTACTTACTCTCACAACACATTACAACTATATGAGTTAGCATGAACAACTGCCATTACGGTAAACAGTTCACTGTACTTACTCACACAACACGTTACAACTACATGAGTTAGCATGAACAACTGCCATTACGGTAAACAGTTCACTGTACTTTCTCTCACACACGTTACAACTATATGAGTTAGCATGAACAACTACCATTACGGTAAACAGTTCACTGTACTTACGCTCATACACGTTACACCTATATGAGTTAGCATTAACAACTGCCATTACGGCAAACAGTTCACTGTACTTACTCTCATACATGTTACAACTATATGAGTTAGGAGGAACAACTGCCATTACGTTAAACAGTTCACTCTACTTACTCTCATACATTTTACAACTATATGAATTAGCATGAACAACTGCCCTTATGGTAAACAGCTCGCTGTACTTACTCTCACACACGTTACAACTATATGAGTTAGCATGAACAACTGCCATTACGGTAAACAGTTCACTGTACTTACGCTCACAACGCGTTACAACTATATGAGTTAGCCTGAACAACTGCCATTACGATAAACCGTTCACTGTACTTACTCTCACACACGTTACAACTATATGAGTTAGCATGAACAACTGCCATTACGGTAAAGAGTTCACTGTACTTCCTCTCACACATGTTACAACTATATGAGTTAGGAGGAACAACTGCCATTACGTTAAACAGTTCACTCTACTTACTCTCATACATGTTACAACTATATGAGTTAGCATGAACAACTGCCATTACGGTAAACAGTTCACTGTACTTAATCTCACAACACATTACAACTATATGAGTTAGCATGAACAACTGCCATTACGGTAAACAGTTCACTCTACTTACTCTCACACACATTACAACTATATTATTTAGCATGAAAAACTGCCATTACGGTAAACAGTTTACTGTACTTACTCTCAAAACACGTTACAACTATATTAGTTAGCATGAACAACTGCCATTACGGTAAACAGTTCACTGTACTTACTTTCATACATGTTACAACTATACGAGTTAGCATGAACAACTGCAATTACGGTAAACAGTTCACTGTACTTACGCTCACAATGCGTTACAACTATATGTGTTAGCCTGAACAACTGCCATTACGATAAACCGTTCACTGTACTTACTCTCACACACGTTACAACTATATGAGTTAGCATGAACAACTGCCATTACGGTAAAGAGTTCACTGTACTTCCTCTCACACATGTTACAACTATATGAGTTAGGAGGAACAACTGCCATTACGTTAAACAGTTCACTCTACTTACTCTCATACATGTTACAACTATATGAGTTAGCATGAACAACTGCCATTACGGTAAACCGTTCACTGTACTTACGCTCACAATGCGTTACAACTATATGTGTTAGCCTGAACAACTGCCATTACGATAAACCGATCACTGTACTTACTCTCACACACGTTACAACTATATGAGTTAGCATGAACAACTGCCATTACGGTAAACCGTTCACTGTACTTACTCTCACAACACATTACAACTATATGAGTTAGCATGAACAACTACCATTACGGTAAACAGTTCGCTGTACTTACTCTCAAACACGTTACAACTATATGAGTTAGCATGAACAAGTGCCATTATGGTAAACAGTTCGCTGTACTTAATCTCAGACATGTTACAACTATATGAGTTAGCATGAACAACTGCCATTACGGTAAACAGTTCGCTGTACTTACTCTCACACACGTTACAACTATATGAGTTAGCATGAACAACTGCCATTACGGTAAAGAGTTCACTGTACTTCCTCTCACACATGTTACAACTATATGAGTTAGGAGGAACAACTGCCATTACGTTAAACAGTTCACTCTACTTACTCTCATACATGTTACAACTATATGAGTTAGCATGAACAACTGCCATTACGGTAAACAGTTCACTGTACTTACTCTCACAACACATTACAACTATATGAGTTAGCATGAACAACTGCCATTACGGTAAACAGTTCGCTGTACTTACTCTCACAACAAGTTACAACTATATTAGTTAGCATGAACAACTGCCATTACGGTAAACAGTTCACTGTACTTACTTTCATACATGTTACAACTATATGAGTTAGCCTGAACAACTGCCATTACGGTAAACAGTTCACTGTACTTTCTCTCACACAAGTTACAACTATATGAGTTAGCATGAACAACTACCACTACAGTAAACAGTTCACTGTACTTACGCTCATACACGTTACACCTATATTAGTTAGCATGAACAACTGCCATTACGGTAAACAGTTCACTGTACTTACTCTCATACATGTTACAACTATATGAGTTAGCATGAACAACTGCAATTACGGTAAACAATTCACTGTACTTACGCTCACAATGCGTTACAACTATATGAGTTAGCCTGAACAACTGCCATTACGATAAACCGTTCACTGTACTTACTCTCACACACGTTACAACTATATGAATTAGCATGAACAACTGCCATTACGGCAAAGAGTTCACTGTACTTCCTCTCACACATGTTACAACTATATGAGTTAGGAGGAACAACTGCCATTACGTTAAACAGTTCACTCTACTTACTCTCATACATTTTACAACTATATGAATTAGCATGAACAACTGCCCTTATGGTAAACAGCTCGCTGTACTTACTCTCACACACGTTACAACTATATGAGTTAGCATGAACAACTGCCATTACGGTAAACAGTTCACTGTACTTACGCTCACAACGCGTTACAACTATATGAGTTAGCCTGAACAACTGCCATTACGATAAACCGTTCACTGTACTTACTCTCACACACGTTACAACTATATGAGTTAGCATGAACAACTGCCATTACGGTAAAGAGTTCACTGTACTTCCTCTCACACATGTTACAACTATATGAGTTAGGAGGAACAACTGCCATTACGTTAAACAGTTCACTCTACTTACTCTCATACATGTTACAACTATATGAGTTAGCATGAACAACTGCCATTACGGTAAACAGTTCACTGTACTTACTGTCACAACACATTACAACTATATGAGTTAGCATGAACAACTGCCATTACGGTAAACAGTTCACTCTACTTACTCTCACACATATTACAACTATATTATTTAGCATGAAAAACTGCCATTACGGTAAACAGTTCACTGTATTTACTCTCACAACACGTTACAACTATATTAGTTAGCATGAACAACTGCCATTACGGTAAACAGTTCACTGTACTTACTTTCATATATGTTACAACTATATGAGTTAGCATGAACAACTGCAATTACGGTAAACAGTTCACTGTACTTACGCTCACAACGCGTTACAACTATATGAGTTAGCCTGAACAACTGCCATTACGATAAACCGTTCACTGTACTTACTCTCATACATGTTACAACTATATGAGTTAGCATGAACAACTGCCATTACGGTAAACAGTTCACTCTACTTACTCTCACACACATTACAACTATATTATTTAGCATGAACAACTGCCATTACGGTAAACAGTTCACTGTACTTTCTCTCACACACGTTACAACTATATGAGTTAGCATGAACAACTACCATTACGGTAAACAGTTCACTGTACTTACGCTCATACACATTACACCTATATGAGTTAGCATGAACAACTGCCATTACGGTAAACCGTTCACTGTAATTAGGTTCACACACGTTACATATATATGAGTTAGCATGAACAACTGCAATTACGGTAAACAGTTCACTGTACTTACGCTCACAACGCGTTACAACTATATGAGTTAGCCTGAACAACTGCCATTACGATAAACCGTTCACTGTACTTACTCTCACACACGTTACAACTATATTAGTTAGCATGAACAACTGCCATTACGGTAAAGAGTTCACTGTACTTACTCTCACACACGTTACAACTATATGAGTTAGCATGAACAACTGCCATTACGGTAAAGAGTTCACTGTACTTCCTCTCACACATGTTACAACTATATGAGTTAGGAGGAACAACTGCCATTACGTTAAACAGTTCACTCTACTTCCTCTCATACATGTTACAACTATATGAGTTAGCATGAACAACTGCCATTACGGTAAACAGTTCACTCTACTTACTCTCACACACATTACAACTATATTATTTAGCATGAACAACTGCCATTACGGTAAACAGTTCACTGTACTTTCTCTCACACATGTTACAACTATATGAGTTAGCATGAACAACTACCATTACGGTAAACAGTTCACTGTACTTACGCTCATACACGTTACACCTATATGAGTTAGCATGAACAACTGCCATTACGGTAAACCGTTCACTGTAATTAGGTTCACACACGCTACATATATATGAGTTAGCATGAACAACTGCAATTACGGTAAACAGTTCACTGTACTTACGCTCACAACGCGTTACAACTATATGAGTTAGCCTGAACAACTGCCATTACGATAAACCGTTCACTGTACTTACTCTCACACACGTTACAACTATATGAGTTAGCATGAACAACTGCCATTACGGTAAAGAGTTCACTGTACTTACTCTCACACACGTTACAACGATATGAGTTAGCATGAACAACTGCCATTACGGTAAAGTGTTCAATGTACTTCCTCTCACACATGTTACAACTATATGAGTTAGGAGGAACAACTGCCATTACGTTAAACAGTTCACTCTACTTCCTCTCATACATGTTACAACAATATGAGTTAGCATGAACAACTGCCATTACGGTAAACAGTTCACTGTACTTACTCTCACAACACATTACAACTATATGAGTTAGCATGAACAACTGCCATTACGGTAAACAGTTCACTGTACTTACTTTCATACATGTTACAACTATGTGAGTTAGCCTGAACAACTGCCATTACGTTAAACAGTTCACTCTACTTACTCTCATACATGTTACAACTATATGAGTTAGCATGAACAACTGCCATTACGGTAAACAGTTCACTGTACTTACTCTCACAACACATTACAACTATATGAGTTAGCATGAACAACTGCCATTACGGTAAACAGTTCACTGTACTTACTCACACAACACGTTACAACTACATGAGTTAGCATGAACAACTGCCATTACGGTAAACAGTTCACTGTACTTTCTCTCACACACGTTACAACTATATGAGTTAGCATGAACAACTACCATTACGGTAAACAGTTCACTGTACTTACGCTCATACACGTTACACCTATATGAGTTAGCATTAACAACTGCCATTACGGCAAACAGTTCACTGTACTTACTCTCATACATGTTACAACTATATGAGTTAGGAGGAACAACTGCCATTACGTTAAACAGTTCACTCTACTTACTCTCATACATTTTACAACTATATGAATTAGCATGAACAACTGCCCTTATGGTAAACAGCTCGCTGTACTTACTCTCACACACGTTACAACTATATGAGTTAGCATGAACAACTGCCATTACGGTAAACAGTTCACTGTACTTACGCTCACAACGCGTTACAACTATATGAGTTAGCCTGAACAACTGCCATTACGATAAACCGTTCACTGTACTTACTCTCACACACGTTACAACTATATGAGTTAGCATGAACAACTGCCATTACGGTAAAGAGTTCACTGTACTTCCTCTCACACATGTTACAACTATATGAGTTAGGAGGAACAACTGCCATTACGTTAAACAGTTCACTCTACTTACTCTCATACATGTTACAACTATATGAGTTAGCATGAACAACTGCCATTACGGTAAACAGTTCACTGTACTTAATCTCACAACACATTACAACTATATGAGTTAGCATGAACAACTGCCATTACGGTAAACAGTTCACTCTACTTACTCTCACACACATTACAACTATATTATTTAGCATGAAAAACTGCCATTACGGTAAACAGTTTACTGTACTTACTCTCAAAACACGTTACAACTATATTAGTTAGCATGAACAACTGCCATTACGGTAAACAGTTCACTGTACTTACTTTCATACATGTTACAACTATATGAGTTAGCATGAACAACTGCAATTACGGTAAACAGTTCACTGTACTTACGCTCACAATGCGTTACAACTATATGTGTTAGCCTGAACAACTGCCATTACGATAAACCGTTCACTGTACTTACTCTCACACACGTTACAACTATATGAGTTAGCATGAACAACTGCCATTACGGTAAAGAGTTCACTGTACTTCCTCTCACACATGTTACAACTATATGAGTTAGGAGGAACAACTGCCATTACGTTAAACAGTTCACTCTACTTACTCTCATACATGTTACAACTATATGAGTTAGCATGAACAACTGCCATTACGGTAAACCGTTCACTGTACTTACGCTCACAATGCGTTACAACTATATGTGTTAGCCTGAACAACTGCCATTACGATAAACCGATCACTGTACTTACTCTCACACACGTTACAACTATATGAGTTAGCATGAACAACTGCCATTACGGTAAACCGTTCACTGTACTTACTCTCACAACACATTACAACTATATGAGTTAGCATGAACAACTACCATTACGGTAAACAGTTCGCTGTACTTACTCTCAAACACGTTACAACTATATGAGTTAGCATGAACAAGTGCCATTATGGTAAACAGTTCGCTGTACTTAATCTCAGACATGTTACAACTATATGAGTTAGCATGAACAACTGCCATTACGGTAAACAGTTCGCTGTACTTACTCTCACACACGTTACAACTATATGAGTTAGCATGAACAACTGCCATTACGGTAAAGAGTTCACTGTACTTCCTCTCACACATGTTACAACTATATGAGTTAGGAGGAACAACTGCCATTACGTTAAACAGTTCACTCTACTTACTCTCATACATGTTACAACTATATGAGTTAGCATGAACAACTGCCATTACGGTAAACAGTTCACTGTACTTACTCTCACAACACATTACAACTATATGAGTTAGCATGAACAACTGCCATTACGGTAAACAGTTCGCTGTACTTACTCTCACAACAAGTTACAACTATATTAGTTAGCATGAACAACTGCCATTACGGTAAACAGTTCACTGTACTTACTTTCATACATGTTACAACTATATGAGTTAGCCTGAACAACTGTCATTACGGTAAACAGTTCACTGTACTTTCTCTCACACAAGTTACAACTATATGAGTTAGCATGAACAACTACCACTACAGTAAACAGTTCACTGTACTTACGCTCATACACGTTACACCTATATTAGTTAGCATGAACAACTGCCATTACGGTAAACAGTTCACTGTACTTACTCTCATACATGTTACAACTATATGAGTTAGCATGAACAACTGCAATTACGGTAAACAATTCACTGTACTTACGCTCACAATGCGTTACAACTATATGAGTTAGCCTGAACAACTGCCATTACGATAAACCGTTCACTGTACTTACTCTCACACACGTTACAACTATATGAATTAGCATGAACAACTGCCATTACGGTAAAGAGTTCACTGTACTTCCTCTCACACATGTTACAACTATATGAGTTAGGAGGAACAACTGCCATTACGTTAAACAGTTCACTCTACTTACTCTCATACATTTTACAACTATATGAATTAGCATGAACAACTGCCCTTATGGTAAACAGCTCGCTGTACTTACTCTCACACACGTTACAACTATATGAGTTAGCATGAACAACTGCCATTACGGTAAACAGTTCACTGTACTTACGCTCACAACGCGTTACAACTATATGAGTTAGCCTGAACAACTGCCATTACGATAAACCGTTCACTGTACTTACTCTCACACACGTTACAACTATATGAGTTAGCATGAACAACTGCCATTACGGTAAAGAGTTCACTGTACTTCCTCTCACACATGTTACAACTATATGAGTTAGGAGGAACAACTGCCATTACGTTAAACAGTTCACTCTACTTACTCTCATACATGTTACAACTATATGAGTTAGCATGAACAACTGCCATTACGGTAAACAGTTCACTGTACTTACTGTCACAACACATTACAACTATATGAGTTAGCATGAACAACTGCCATTACGGTAAACAGTTCACTCTACTTACTCTCACACATATTACAACTATATTATTTAGCATGAAAAACTGCCATTACGGTAAACAGTTCACTGTATTTACTCTCACAACACGTTACAACTATATTAGTTAGCATGAACAACTGCCATTACGGTAAACAGTTCACTGTACTTACTTTCATATATGTTACAACTATATGAGTTAGCATGAACAACTGCAATTACGGTAAACAGTTCACTGTACTTACGCTCACAACGCGTTACAACTATATGAGTTAGCCTGAACAACTGCCATTACGATAAACCGTTCACTGTACTTACTCTCATACATGTTACAACTATATGAGTTAGCATGAACAACTGCCATTACGGTAAACAGTTCACTCTACTTACTCTCACACACATTACAACTATATTATTTAGCATGAACAACTGCCATTACGGTAAACAGTTCACTGTACTTTCTCTCACACACGTTACAACTATATGAGTTAGCATGAACAACTACCATTACGGTAAACAGTTCACTGTACTTACGCTCATACACATTACACCTATATGAGTTAGCATGAACAACTGCCATTACGGTAAACCGTTCACTGTAATTAGGTTCACACACGTTACATATATATGAGTTAGCATGAACAACTGCAATTACGGTAAACAGTTCACTGTACTTACGCTCACAACGCGTTACAACTATATGAGTTAGCCTGAACAACTGCCATTACGATAAACCGTTCACTGTACTTACTCTCACACACGTTACAACTATATTAGTTAGCATGAACAACTGCCATTACGGTAAAGAGTTCACTGTACTTACTCTCACACACGTTACAACTATATGAGTTAGCATGAACAACTGCCATTACGGTAAAGAGTTCACTGTACTTCCTCTCACACATGTTACAACTATATGAGTTAGGAGGAACAACTGCCATTACGTTAAACAGTTCACTCTACTTCCTCTCATACATGTTACAACTATATGAGTTAGCATGAACAACTGCCATTACGGTAAACAGTTCACTCTACTTACTCTCACACACATTACAACTATATTATTTAGCATGAACAACTGCCATTACGGTAAACAGTTCACTGTACTTTCTCTCACACATGTTACAACTATATGAGTTAGCATGAACAACTACCATTACGGTAAACAGTTCACTGTACTTACGCTCATACACGTTACACCTATATGAGTTAGCATGAACAACTGCCATTACGGTAAACCGTTCACTGTAATTAGGTTCACACACGCTACATATATATGAGTTAGCATGAACAACTGCAATTACGGTAAACAGTTCACTGTACTTACGCTCACAACGCGTTACAACTATATGAGTTAGCCTGAACAACTGCCATTACGATAAACCGTTCACTGTACTTACTCTCACACACGTTACAACTATATGAGTTAGCATGAACAACTGCCATTACGGTAAAGAGTTCACTGTACTTACTCTCACACACGTTACAACGATATGAGTTAGCATGAACAACTGCCATTACGGTAAAGTGTTCAATGTACTTCCTCTCACACATGTTACAACTATATGAGTTAGGAGGAACAACTGCCATTACGTTAAACAGTTCACTCTACTTCCTCTCATACATGTTACAACAATATGAGTTAGCATGAACAACTGCCATTACGGTAAACAGTTCACTGTACTTACTCTCACAACACATTACAACTATATGAGTTAGCATGAACAACTGCCATTACGGTAAACAGTTCACTGTACTTACTTTCATACATGTTACAACTATGTGAGTTAGCCTGAACAACTGCCATTACGGTAAACAGTTCACTGTACTTTCTCTCACACACGTTACAACTATATGAGTTAGCATGAACAAGTGCCATTATGGTAAACAGTTCGCTGTACTTACTCTCAGACATGTTACAACTATATGAGTTAGCATGAACAACTGCCATTACGGTAAACAGTTCGCTGTACTTACTCTCACACACGTTACAACTATATGAGTTAGCATGAACAACTGCCATTACGGTAAAGAGTTCACTGTACTTCCTCTCACACATGTTACAACTATATGAGTTAGGAGGAACAACTGCCATTACGTTAAACAGTTCACTCTACTTACTCTCATGCATGTTATAACTATATGAGTTAGCATGAACAACTGCCATTACGGTAAACAGTTCACTGTACTTACTCTCACAACACATTACAACTATATGAGTTAGCATGAACAACTGCCATTACGGTAAACAGTTCACTGTACTTACTCACACAACACGTTACAACTACATGAGTTAGCATGAACAACTGCCATTACGGTAAACAGTTCGCTGTACTTACTCTCACAACAAGTTACAACTATATTAGTTAGCATGAACAACTGCCATTACGGTAAACAGTTCACTGTACTTACTTTCATACATGTTACAACTATATGAGTTAGCCTGAACAACTGCCATTACGGTAAACAGTTCACTGTACTTTCTCTCACACACGTTACAACTATATGAGTTAGCATGAACAACTACCACTACAGTAAACAGTTCACTGTACTTACGCTCATACACGTTACACCTATATGAGTTAGCATGAACAACTGCCATTACGGTAAACAGTTCACTGTACTTACTCTCACACACGTTACAACTATATGAGTTAGCATGAACAACTACCACTACAGTAAACAGTTCACTGTACTTACTCTCATACATGTTACAACTATATGAGTTAGCATGAACAACTGCCATTACGGTAAACAGTTCACTGTACTTACTCTCACAACACATTACAACTATATGAGTTAGCATGAACAACTGCCATTACGGTAAACAGTTCACTGTACTTACTCACACAACACGTTACAACTACATGAGTTAGCATGAACAACTGCCATTACGGTAAACAGTTCACTGTACTTTCTCTCACACACGTTACAACTATATGAGTTAGCATGAACAACTACCATTACGGTAAACAGTTCACTGTACTTACGCTCATACACGATACACCTATATGAGTTAGCATTAACAACTGCCATTACGGCAAACAGTTCACTGTACTTACTCTCATACATGTTACAACTATATGAGTTAGGAGGAACAACTGCCATTACGTTAAACAGTTCACTCTACTTACTCTCATACATTTTACAACTATATGAATTAGCATGAACAACTGCCCTTATGGTAAACAGCTCGCTGTACTTACTCTCACACACGTTACAACTATATGAGTTAGCATGAACAACTGCCATTACGGTAAACAGTTCACTGTACTTACGCTCACAACGCGTTACAACTATATGAGTTAGCCTGAACAACTGCCATTACGATAAACCGTTCACTGTACTTACTCTCACACACGTTACAACTATATGAGTTAGCATGAACAACTGCCATTACGGTAAAGAGTTCACTGTACTTCCTCTCACACATGTTACAACTATATGAGTTAGGAGGAACAACTGCCATTACGTTAAACAGTTCACTCTACTTACTCTCATACATGTTACAACTATATGAGTTAGCATGAACAACTGCCATTACGGTAAACAGTTCACTGTACTTAATCTCACAACACATTACAACTATATGAGTTAGCATGAACAACTGCCATTACGGTAAACAGTTCACTCTACTTACTCTCACACACATTACAACTATATTATTTAGCATGAAAAACTGCCATTAAGGTAAACAGTTTACTGTACTTACTCTCAAAACACGTTACAACTATATTAGTTAGCATGAACAACTGCCATTACGGTAAACAGTTCACTGTACTTACTTTCATACATGTTACAACTATATGAGTTAGCATGAACAACTGCAATTACGGTAAACAGTTCACTGTACTTACGCTCACAATGCGTTACAACTATATGTGTTAGCCTGAACAACTGCCATTACGATAAACCGTTCACTGTACTTACTCTCACACACGTTACAACTATATGAGTTAGCATGAACAACTGCCATTACGGTAAAGAGTTCACTGTACTTCCTCTCACACATGTTACAACTATATGAGTTAGGAGGAACAACTGCCATTACGTTAAACAGTTCACTCTACTTACTCTCATACATGTTACAACTATATGAGTTAGCATGAACAACTGCCATTACGGTAAACAGTTCATTGTACTTACTCTCACAACACATTACAACTATATGAGTTAGCATGAACAACTGCCATTACGGTAAAGAGTTCACTGTACTTACCCTCAAAACACGTTACAACTACATGAGTTAGCATGAACAACTGCCATTACGGTAAACAGTTCGCTGTACTTACTCTCAAACACGTTACAACTATATGAGTTAGCATGAACAACTGCCATTACGGTAAAGAGTTCACTGTACTTCCTCTCACACATGTTACAAATATATGAGTTAGGAGGAACAACTGCCATTACGTTAAACAGTTCACTCTACTTACTCTCATACATGTTACAACTATATGAGTTAGCATGAACAACTGCCATTACGGTAAACAGTTCACTGTACTTACTCTCACAACACATTACAACTATATGACTTAGCATGAACAACTGCCATTACGGTAAACAGTTCACTGTACTTACTCACACAACACGTTACAACTACATGAGTTAGCATGAACAACTGCCATTACGGTAAACAGTTCACTGTACTTTCTCTCACACACGTTACAACTATATGAGTTAGCATGAACAACTACCATTACGGTAAACAGTTCACTGTACTTACGCTCATACACGTTACACCTATATGAGTTAGCATTAACAACTGCCATTACGGCAAACAGTTCACTGTACTTTCTCTCATACATGTTACAACTATATGAGTTAGGAGGAACAACTGCCATTACGTTAAACAGTTCACTCTACTTACTCTCATACATTTTACAACTATATGAATTAGCATGAACAACTGCCCTTATGGTAAACAGCTCGCTGTACTTACTCTCACACACGTTACAACTATATGAGTTAGCATGAACAACTGCCATTACGGTAAACAGTTCACTGTACTTACGCTCACAACGCGTTACAACTATATGAGTTAGCCTGAACAACTGCCATTACGATAAACCGTTCACTGTACTTACTCTCACACACGTTACAACTATATGAGTTAGCATGAACAACTGCCATTACGGTAAAGAGTTCACTGTACTTCCTCTCACACATGTTACAACTATATGAGTTAGGAGGAACAACTGCCATTACGTTAAACAGTTCACTCTACTTACTCTCATACATGTTACAACTATATGAGTTAGCATGAACAACTGCCATTACGGTAAACAGTTCACTGTACTTAATCTCACAACACATTACAACTATATGAGTTAGCATGAACAACTGCCATTACGGTAAACAGTTCACTCTACTTACTCTCACACACATTACAACTATATTATTTAGCATGAAAAACTGCCATTACGGTAAACAGTTTACTGTACTTACTCTCAAAACACGTTACAACTATATTAGTTAGCATGAACAACTGCCATTACGGTAAACAGTTCACTGTACTTACTTTCATACATGTTACAACTATATGAGTTAGCATGAACAACTGCAATTACGGTAAACAGTTCACTGTACTTACGCTCACAATGCGTTACAACTATATGTGTTAGCCTGAACAACTGCCATTACGATAAACCGTTCACTGTACTTACTCTCACACACGTTACAACTATATGAGTTAGCATGAACAACTGCCATTACGGTAAAGAGTTCACTGTACTTCCTCTCACACATGTTACAACTATATGAGTTAGGAGGAACAACTGCCATTACGTTAAACAGTTCACTCTACTTACTCTCATACATGTTACAACTATATGAGTTAGCATGAACAACTGCCATTACGGTAAACCGTTCACTGTACTTACGCTCACAATGCGTTACAACTATATGTGTTAGCCTGAACAACTGCCATTACGATAAACCGTTCACTGTACTTACTCTCACACACGTTACAACTATATGAGTTAGCATGAACAACTGCCATTACGGTAAACCGTTCACTGTACTTACTCTCACAACACATTACAACTATATGAGTTAGCATGAACAACTACCATTACGGTAAACAGTTCGCTGTACTTACTCTCACACACGTTACAACTATATGAGTTAGCATGAACAAGTGCCATTATGGTAAACAGTTCGCTGTACTTAATCTCAGACATGTTACAACTATATGAGTTAGCATGAACAACTGCCATTACGGTAAACAGTTCGCTGTACTTACTCTCACACACGTTACAACTATATGAGTTAGCATGAACAACTGCCATTACGGTAAAGAGTTCACTGTACTTCCTCTCACACATGTTACAACTATATGAGTTAGGAGGAACAACTGCCATTACGTTAAACAGTTCACTCTACTTACTCTCATACATGTTACAACTATATGAGTTAGCATGAACAACTGCCATTACGGTAAACAGTTCACTGTACTTACTCTCACAACACATTACAACTATATGAGTTAGCATGAACAACTGCCATTACGGTAAACAGTTCGCTGTACTTACTCTCACAACAAGTTACAACTATATTAGTTAGCATGAACAACTGCCATTACGGTAAACAGTTCACTGTACTTACTTTCATACATGTTACAACTATATGAGTTAGCCTGAACAACTGCCATTACGGTAAACAGTTCACTGTACTTTCTCTCACACACGTTACAACTATATGAGTTAGCATGAACAACTACCACTACAGTAAACAGTTCACTGTACTTACGCTCATACACGTTACACCTATATGAGTTAGCATGAACAACTGCCATTACGGTAAACAGTTCACTGTACTTACTCTCATACATGTTACAACTATATGAGTTAGCATGAACAACTGCAATTACGGTAAACAATTCACTGTACTTACGCTCACAATGCGTTACAACTATATGAGTTAGCCTGAACAACTGCCATTACGATAAACCGTTCACTGTACTTACTCTCACACACGTTACAACTATATGAATTAGCATGAACAACTGCCATTACGGTAAAGAGTTCACTGTACTTCCTCTCACACATGTTACAACTATATGAGTTAGGAGGAACAACTGCCATTACGTTAAACAGTTCACTCTACATACTCTCATACATTTTACAACTATATGAATTAGCATGAACAACTGCCCTTATGGTAAACAGCTCGCTGTACTTACTCTCACACACGTTACAACTATATGAGTTAGCATGAACAACTGCCATTACGGTAAACAGTTCACTGTACTTACGCTCACAACGCGTTACAACTATATGAGTTAGCCTGAACAACTGCCATTACGATAAACCGTTCACTGTACTTACTCTCACACACGTTACAACTATATGAGTTAGCATGAACAACTGCCATTACGGTAAAGAGTTCACTGTACTTCCTCTCACACATGTTACAACTATATGAGTTAGGAGGAACAACTGCCATTACGTTAAACAGTTCACTCTACTTACTCTCATACATGTTACAACTATATGAGTTAGCATGAACAACTGCCATTACGGTAAACAGTTCACTGTACTTACTGTCACAACACATTACAACTATATGAGTTAGCATGAACAACTGCCATTACGGTAAACAGTTCACTCTACTTACTCTCACACATATTACAACTATATTATTTAGCATGAAAAACTGCCATTACGGTAAACAGTTCACTGTATTTACTCTCACAACACGTTACAACTATATTAGTTAGCATGAACAACTGCCATTACGGTAAACAGTTCACTGTACTTACTTTCATATATGTTACAACTATATGAGTTAGCATGAACAACTGCAATTACGGTAAACAGTTCACTGTACTTACGCTCACAACGCGTTACAACTATATGAGTTAGCCTGAACAACTGCCATTACGATAAACCGTTCACTGTACTTACTCTCATACATGTTACAACTATATGAGTTAGCATGAACAACTGCCATTACGGTAAACAGTTCACTCTACTTACTCTCACACACATTACAACTATATTATTTAGCATGAACAACTGCCATTACGGTAAACAGTTCACTGTACTTTCTCTCACACACGTTACAACTATATGAGTTAGCATGAACAACTACCATTACGGTAAACAGTTCACTGTACTTACGCTCATACACATTACACCTATATGAGTTAGCATGAACAACTGCCATTACGGTAAACCGTTCACTGTAATTAGGTTCACACACGTTACATATATATGAGTTAGCATGAACAACTGCAATTACGGTAAACAGTTCACTGTACTTACGCTCACAACGCGTTACAACTATATGAGTTAGCCTGAACAACTGCCATTACGATAAACCGTTCACTGTACTTACTCTCACACACGTTACAACTATATTAGTTAGCATGAACAACTGCCATTACGGTAAAGAGTTCACTGTACTTACTCTCACACACGTTACAACTATATGAGTTAGCATGAACAACTGCCATTACGGTAAAGAGTTCACTGTACTTCCTCTCACACATGTTACAACTATATGAGTTAGGAGGAACAACTGCCATTACGTTAAACAGTTCACTCTACTTCCTCTCATACATGTTACAACTATATGAGTTAGCATGAACAACTGCCATTACGGTAAACAGTTCACTCTACTTACTCTCACACACATTACAACTATATGAGTTAGCATGAACAACTGCCATTACGGTAAAGAGTTCACTGTACTTTCTCTCACACATGTTACAACTATATGAGTTAGCATGAACAACTACCATTACGGTAAACAGTTCACTGTACTTACGCTCATACACGTTACACCTATATGAGTTAGCATGAACAACTGCCATTACGGTAAACCGTTCACTGTAATTAGGTTCACACACGCTACATATATATGAGTTAGCATGAACAACTGCAATTACGGTAAACAGTTCACTGTACTTACGCTCACAACGCGTTACAACTATATGAGTTAGCCTGAACAACTGCCATTACGATAAACCGTTCACTGTACTTACTCTCACACACGTTACAACTATATGAGTTAGCATGAACAACTGCCATTACGGTAAAGAGTTCACTGTACTTACTCTCACACACGTTACAACGATATGAGTTAGCATGAACAACTGCCATTACGGTAAAGTGTTCAATGTACTTCCTCTCACACATGTTACAACTATATGAGTTAGGAGGAACAACTGCCATTACGTTAAACAGTTCACTCTACTTCCTCTCATACATGTTACAACTATATGAGTTAGCATGAACAACTGCCATTACGGTAAACAGTTCACTGTACTTACTCTCACAACACATTACAACTATATGAGTTAGCATGAACAACTGCCATTACGGTAAACAGTTCACTGTACTTACTTTCATACATGTTACAACTATGTGAGTTAGCCTGAACAACTGCCATTACGGTAAACAGTTCACTGTACTTTCTCTCACACACGTTACAACTATATGAGTTAGCATGAACAAGTGCCATTATGGTAAACAGTTCGCTGTACTTACTCTCAGACATGTTACAACTATATGAGTTAGCATGAACAACTGCCATTACGGTAAACAGTTCGCTGTACTTACTCTCACACACGTTACAACTATATGAGTTAGCATGAACAACTGCCATTACGGTAAAGAGTTCACTGTACTTCCTCTCACACATGTTACAACTATATGAGTTAGGAGGAACAACTGCCATTACGTTAAACAGTTCACTCTACTTACTCTCATGCATGTTATAACTATATGAGTTAGCATGAACAACTGCCATTACGGTAAACAGTTCACTGTACTTACTCTCACAACACATTACAACTATATGAGTTAGCATGAACAACTGCCATTACGGTAAACAGTTCACTGTACTTACTCACACAACACGTTACAACTACATGAGTTAGCATGAACAACTGCCATTACGGTAAACAGTTCGCTGTACTTACTCTCACAACAAGTTACAACTATATTAGTTAGCATGAACAACTGCCATTACGGTAAACAGTTCACTGTACTTACTTTCATACATGTTACAACTATATGAGTTAGCCTGAACAACTGCCATTACGGTAAACAGTTCACTGTACTTTCTCTCACACACGTTACAACTATATGAGTTAGCATGAACAACTACCACTACAGTAAACAGTTCACTGTACTTACGCTCATACACGTTACACCTATATGAGTTAGCATGAACAACTGCCATTACGGTAAACAGTTCACTGTACTTACTCTCATACATGTTACAACTATATGAGTTAGCATGAACAACTGCAATTACGGTAAACAATTCACTGTACTTACGCTCACAATGCGTTACAACTATATGAGTTAGCCTGAACAACTGCCATTACGATAAACCGTTCACTGTACTTACTCTCACACACGTTACAACTATATGAATTAGCATGAACAACTGCCATTACGGTAAAGAGTTCACTGTACTTCCTCTCACACATGTTACAACTATATGAGTTAGGAGGAACAACTGCCATTACGTTAAACAGTTCACTCTACTTACTCTCATACATTTTACAACTATATGAATTAGCATGAACAACTGCCCTTATGGTAAACAGCTCGCTGTACTTACTCTCACACACGTTACAACTATATGAGTTAGCATGAACAACTGCCATTACGGGAAACAATTCATTGTACTTACGCTCACAACGCGTTACAACTATATGAGTTAGCCTGAACAACTGCCATTACGATAAACCGTTCACTGTACTTACTCTCACACACGTTACAACTATATGAGTTAGCATGAACAACTGCCATTACGGTAAAGAGTTCACTGTACTTCCTCTCACACATGTTACAACTATATGAGTTAGGAGGAACAACTGCCATTACGTTAAACAGTTCACTCTACTTACTCTCATACATGTTACAACTATATGAGTTAGCATGAACAACTGCCATTACGGTAAACAGTTCACTGTACTTAATCTCACAACACATTACAACTATATGAGTTAGCATGAACAACTGCCATTACGGTAAACAGTTCACTGTACTTACTCTCACAACACATTACAACTATATGAGTTAGCATGATCAACTGCCATTACGGTAAACAGTTCACTGTACTTACTTTCATACATGTTACAACTATATGAGTTAGCCTGAACAACTGCCATTACGGTAAACAGTTCACTGTACTTTCTCTCACACATGTTACAACTATATGAGTTAGCAAGAACAACTACCATTACGGTAAACAGTTCACTGTACTTACGCTCATACACGTTACACCTATATGAGTTAGCATGAACAACTGCCATTACGGTAAACAGTTCACTGTACTTACTCTCATACATGTTACAACTATATGAGTTAGCATGAACAACTGCAATTATGGTAAACAGTTCACTGTACTTACGCTCACAATGCGTTACAACTATATGAGTTAGCCTGAACAACTGCCATTACGATAAACCGTTCACTGTACTTACTCTCACACACGTTACAACTATATGAGTTAGCATGAACAACTGCCATTACGGTAAAGAGTTCACTGTACTTCCTCTCACACATGTTACAACTATATGAGTTAGGAGGAACAACTGCCATTACGTTAAACAGTTCACTCTACTTAATCTCATACATTTTACAACTATATGAATTAGCATGAACAACTGCCCTTATGGTAAACAGCTCGCTGTACTTACTCTCACACACGTTACAACTATATGAGTTAGCATGAGCAACTGCCCTTACGGTAAACAGTTCGCTGTACTTACTCTCACACACGTTACAACTATATGAGTTAGCATGAACAAGTGCCATTATGGTAAACAGTTCGCTGTACTTACTCTCAGACATGTTACAACTATATGAGTTAGCATGAACAACTGCCATTACGGTAAACAGTTCGCTGTACTTACTCTCACACACGTTACAACTATATGAGTTAGCATGAACAACTGCCATTACGGTAAAGAGTTCACTGTACTTCCTCTCACACATGTTACAACTATATGAGTTAGGAGGAACAACTGCCATTACGTTAAACAGTTCACTCTACTTACTCTCATGCATGTTACAACTATATGAGTTAGCATGAACAACTGCCATTACGGTAAACAGTTCACTGTACTTACTCTCACAACACATTACAACTATATGAGTTAGCATGAACAACTGCCATTACGGTAAACAGTTCACTGTACTTACTCACACAACACGTTACAACTACATGAGTTAGCATGAACAACTGCCATTACGGTAAACAGTTCGCTGTACTTACTCTCACAACAAGTTACAACTATATTAGTTAGCATGAACAACTGCCATTACGGTAAACAGTTCACTGTACTTACTTTCATACATGTTACAACTATATGAGTTAGCCTGAACAACTGCCATTACGGTAAACAGTTCACTGTACTTTCTCTCACACACGTTACAACTATATGAGTTAGCATGAAAAACTACCACTACAGTAAACAGTTCACTGTACTTACGCTCATACACGTTACACCTATATGAGTTAGCATGAACAACTGCCATTACGGTAAACAGTTCACTGTACTTACTCTCATACATGTTACAACTATATGAGTTAGCATGAACAACTGCAATTACGGTAAACAATTCACTGTACTTACGCTCACAATGCATTACAACTATATGAGTTAGCCTGAACAACTGCCATTACGATAAACCGTTCACTGTACTTCCTCTCACACATGTTACAACTATATGAGTTAGGAGGAACAACTGCCATTACGTTAAACAGTTCACTCTACTTACTCTCATACATTTTACAACTATATGAATTAGCATGAACAACTGCCCTTATGGTAAACAGCTCGCTGTACTTACTCTCACACACGTTACAACTATATGAGTTAGCATGAACAACTGCCATTACGGTAAACAGTTCACTGTACTTACGCTCACAACGCGTTACAACTATATGAGTTAGCCTGAACAACTGCCATTACGATAAACCGTTCACTGTACTTACTCTCACACACGTTACAACTATATGAGTTAGCATGAACCACTGCCATTACGGTAAAGAGTTCACTGTACTTCCTCTCACACATGTTACAACTATATGAGTTAGGAGGAACAACTGCCATTACGTTAAACAGTTCACTCTACTTACTCTCATACATGTTACAACTATATGAGTTAGCATGAACAACTGCCATTACGGTAAACAGTTCACTGTACTTAATCTCACAACACATTACAACTATATGAGTTAGCATGAACAACTGCCATTACGGTAAACAGTTCACTCTACTTACTCTCACACACATTACAACTATATTATTTAGCATGAAAAACTGCCATTACGGTAAACAGTTCACTGTACTTACTCTCAAAACACGTTACAACTATATTAGTTAGCATGAACAACTGCCATTACGGTAAACAGTTCACTGTACTTACTTTCATACATGTTACAACTATATGAGTTAGCATGAACAACTGCAATTACGGTAAACAGTTCACTGTACCTACGCTCACAACGCGTTACAACTATATGAGTTAGCCTGAACAACTGCCATTATGATAAACCGTTCACTGTACTTACTCTCATACATGTTACAACTATATGAGTTAGCATGAACAACTGCCATTACGGTAAACAGTTCACTCTACTTACTCTCACACACATTACTACTATATTATTTAGCATGAACAACTGCCATTACGGTAAACAGTTCACTGTACTTTCTCTCACACACGTTACAACTATATGAGTTAGCATGAACAACTACCATCACGGTAAACAGTTCACTGTACTTACGCTCATACACGTAACACCTATATGAGTCAGCATGAACAACTGCCATTACGGTAAACCGTTCAATGTAATTAGGTTCACACACGTTACATATATATGAGTTAGCATGAACAACTGCAATTACGGTAAACAGTTCACTGTACTTACGCTTACAACGTGTTACAACTATATGAGTTAGCCTGAACAACTGCCATTACGATAAACCGTTCACTGTACTTACTCTCACACACGTTACAACTATATGAGTTAGCATGAACAACTGCCATTACGGTAAAGAGTTCACTGTACTTCCTCTCACACATGTTACAACTATATGAGTTAGGAGGAACAACTGCCATTACGGTAAACAGTTCACTGTACTTACTCACACAACACGTTACAACTACATGAGTTAGCATGAACAACTGCCATTACGGTAAACAGTTCGCTGTACTTACTCTCAAACACGTTACAACTATATGAGTTAGCATGAACAACTGCCATTACGGTAAAGAGTTCGCTGTACTTCCTCTCACACATTTTACAAGTATATGAGTTAGCATGAACAACTGCCATTACGGTAAACAGTTCACTGTACTTACTCTCACAACAAATTACAACTATATGAGTTAGCATGAACAACTGCCATTACGGTAAACAGTTCACTGTACTTACTCTCACAACACGTTACAACTATATTAGTTAGCATGAAGAACTGCCATTACGGTAAACAGTTCACTGTACTTACTTTCATACATGTTACAACTATATGAGTTAGCCTGAACAACTGCCATTACGGTAAACAGTTCACTGTACTTTCTCTCACACACGTTACAACTATATGAGTTAGCATGAACAACTACCATTACGGTAAACAGTATACTGTACTTACGCTCATACACGTTACACCTATATGAGATAGCATGAACAACTGCCATTACGGTAAACAGTTCACTGTACTTACTCTCATACATGTTACAACTATATGAGTTAGCATGAACAATTGCAATTACGGTAAACAGTTCACTGTACTTACGCTCACAATGCGTTACAACTATATGAGTTAGCCTGAACAACTGCCATTACGATAAACCGTTCACTGTACTTACTCTCACACACGTTACAACTATATGAGTTAGCATGAACAACTGCCATTACGGTAAAGAGTTCACTGTACTTCCTCTCACACATGTTACAACTATATGAGTTAGGAGGAACAACTGCCATTACGTTAAACAGTTCACTCTACTTACTCTCATACATGTTACAACTATATGAGTTAGCATGAACAACTGCCATTACGGTAAACAGTTCACTGTACTTACTCTCACAACACATTACAACTATATGAGTTAGCATGAACAACTGCCATTACGGTAAACAGTTCACTGTACTTACCCTCAAAACACGTTACAACTACATGAGTTAGCATTAACAACTGCCATTACGGTAAACAGTTCGCTGTACTTACTCTCAAACAAGTTACAACTATATGAGTTAGCATGAACAACTGCCATTACGGTAAAGAGTTCACTGTACTTCCTCTCACACATGTTACAAATATATGAGTTAGGAGGAACAACTGCCATTACGTTAAACAGTTCACTCTACTTACTCTCATACATGTTACAACTATATGAGTTAGCATGAACAACTGCCATTACGGTAAACAGTTCACTGTACTTACTCTCACAACACATTACAACTATATGAGTTAGCATGAACAACTGCCATTACGGTAAACAGTTCACTGTACTTACTCACACAACACGTTACAACTACATGAGTTAGCATGAACAACTGCCATTACGGTAAACAGTTCACTGTACTTTCTCTCACACACGTTACAACTATATGAGTTAGCATGAACAACTACCATTACGGTAAACAGTTCACTGTACTTACGCTCATACACGTTACACCTATATGAGTTAGCATGAACAACTGCCATTACGGCAAACAGTTCACTGTACTTACTCTCATACATGTTACAACTATATGAGTTAGGAGGAACAACTGCCATTACGTTAAACAGTTCACTCTACTTACTCTCATACATTTTACAACTATATTAATTAGCATGAACAACTGCCCTTATGGTAAACAGCTCGCTGTACTTACTCTCACACACGTTACAACTATATGAGTTAGCATGAACAACTGCCATTACGGTAAACAGTTCACTGTACTTACGCTCACAACGCGTTACAACTATATGAGTTAGCCTGAACAACTGCCATTACGATAAACCGTTCACTGTACTTACTCTCACACACGTTACAGCTATACGAGTTAGCATGAACAACTGCCATTACGGTAAAGAGTTCACTGTACTTCCTCTCACACATGTTACAACTATATGAGTTAGGAGGAACAACTGCCATTACGTTAAACAGTTCACTCTACTTACTCTCATACATGTTACAACTATATGAGTTAGCATGAACAACTGCCATTACGGTAAACAGTTCACTGTACTTAATCTCACAACACATTACAACTATATGAGTTAGCATGAACAACTGCCATTACGGTGAACAGTTCACTCTACTTACTCTCACACACATTACAACTATATTATTTAGCATGAAAAACTGCCATTACGGTAAACAGTTCACTGTACTTACTCTCAAAACACGTTACAACTATATTAGTTAGCATGAACAACTGCCATTACGGTAAACAGTTCACTGTACTTACTTTCATACATGTTACAACTATATGAGTTAGCATGAACAACTGCAATTACGGTAAACAGTTCACTGTACTTACGCTCACAATGCGTTACAACTATATGAGTTAGCCTGAACAACTGCCATTACGATAAACCGTTCACTGTACTTACTCTCACACACGTTACAACTATATGAGTTAGCATGAACAACTGCCATTACGGTAAAGAGTTCACTGTACTTCCTCTCACACATGTTACAACTATATGAGTTAGGAGGAACAACTGCCATTACGTTAAACAGTTCACTCTACTTACTCTCATACATGTTACAACTATATGAGTTAGCATGAACAACTGCCATTACGGTAAACAGTTCACTGTACTTACTCTCACAACACATTACAACTATATGAGTTAGCATGAACAACTGCCATTACGGTAAACAGTTCACTGTACTTACCCTCAAAACACGTTACAACTACATGAGTTAGCATGAACAACTGCCATTACGGTAAACAGTTCGCTGTACTTACTCTCAAACACGTTACAACTATATGAGTTAGCATGAACAACTGCCATTACGGTAAAGAGTTCACTGTACTTCCTCTCACACATGTTACAAATATATGAGTTAGGAGGAACAACTGCCATTACGTTAAACAGTTCACTCTACTTACTCTCATACATGTTACAACTATATGAGTTAGCATGAACAACTGCCATTACGGTAAACAGTTCACTGTACTTACTCTCACAACACATTACAACTATATGAGTTAGCATGAACAACTGCCATTACGGTAAAAAGTTCACTGTACTTACTCACACAACACGTTACAACTACATGAGTTAGCATGAACAACTGCCATTACGGTAAACAGTTCACTGTACTTTCTCTCACACACGTTACAACTATATGAGTTAGCATGAACAACTACCATTACGGTAAACAGTTCACTGTACTTACGCTCATACACGTTACACCTATATGAGTTAGCATGAACAACTGCCATTACGGCAAACAGTTCACTGTACTTACTCTCATACATGTTACAACTATATGAGTTAGGAGGAACAACTGCCATTACGTTAAACAGTTCACTCTACTTACTCTCATACATTTTACAACTATATGAATTAGCATGAACAACTGCCCTTATGGTAAACAGCTCGCTGTACTTACTCTCACACACGTTACAACTATATGAGTTAGCATGAACAACTGCCATTACGGTAAACAGTTCACTGTACTTACGCTCACAACGCGTTACAACTATATGAGTTAGCCTGAACAACTGCCATTACGATAAACCGTTCACTGTACTTACTCTCACACACGTTACAACTATATGAGTTAGCATGAACAACTGCCATTACGGTAAAGAGTTCACTGTACTTCCTCTCACACATGTTACAACTATATGAGTTAGGAGGAACAACTGCCATTACGTTAAACAGTTCACTCTACTTACTCTCATACATGTTACAACTATATGAGTTAGCATGAACAACTGCCATTACGGTAAACAGTTCACTGTACTTAATCTCACAACACATTACAACTATATGAGTTAGCATGAACAACTGCCATTACGGTAAACAGTTCACTCTACTTACTCTCACACACATTACAACTATATTATTTAGCATGAAAAACTGCCATTACGGTAAACAGTTCACTGTACTTACTCTCAAAACACGTTACAACTATATTAGTTAGCATGAACAACTGCCATTACGGTAAACAGTTCACTGTACTTACTTTCATACATGTTACAACTATATGAGTTAGCATGAACAACTGCAATTACGGTAAACAGTTCACTGTACCTACGCTCACAACGCGTTACAACTATATGAGTTAGCCTGAACAACTGCCATTACGATAAACCGTTCACTGTACTTACTCTCATACATGTTACAACTATATGAGTTAGCATGAACAACTGCCATTACGGTAAACAGTTCACTCTACTTACTCTCACACACATTACAACTATATTATTTAGCATGAACAACTGCCATTACGGTAAACAGTTCACTGTACTTTCTCTCACACACGTTACAACTATATGAGTTAGCATGAACAACTACCATCACGGTAAACAGTTCACTGTACTTACGCTCATACACGTAACACCTATATGAGTTAGCATGAACAACTGCCATTACGGTAAACCGTTCAATGTAATTAGGTTCACACACGTTACATATATATGAGTTAGCATGAACAACTGCAATTACGGTAAACAGTTCACTGTACTTACGCTTACAACGCGTTACAACTATATGAGTTAGCCTGAACAACTGCCATTACGATAAACCGTTCACTGTACTTACTCTCACACACGTTACAACTATATGAGTTAGCATGAACAACTGCCATTACGGTAAAGAGTTCACTGTACTTCCTCTCACACATGTTACAACTATATGAGTTAGGAGGAACAACTGCCATTACGGTAAACAGTTCACTGTACTTACTCACACAACACGTTACAACTACATGAGTTAGCATGAACAACTGCCATTACGGTAAACGGTTCGCTGTACTTACTCTCAAACACGTTACAACTATATGAGTTAGCATGAACAACTGCCATTACGGTAAAGAGTTCACTGTACTTCCTCTCATACATTTTACAAGTATATGAGTTAGCATGAACAACTGCCATTACGGTAAACAGTTCACTGTACTTACTCTCACAACAAATTACAACTATATGAGTTAGCATGAACAACTGCCATTACGGTAAACAGTTCACTGTACTTACTCTCACAACACGTTACAACTATATTAGTTAGCATGAAGAACTGCCATTACGGTAAACAGTTCACTGTACTTACTTTCATACATGTTACAACTATATGAGTTAGCCTGAACAACTGCCATTACGGTAAACAGTTCACTGTACTTCCTCTCACACACGTTACAACTATGTGAGTTAGCATGAACAACTACCATTACGGTAAACAGTATACTGTACTTACGCTCATACACGTTACACCTATATGAGACAGCATGAACAACTGCCATTACGGTAAACAGTTCACTGTACTTACTCTCATACATGTTACAACTATATGAGTTAGCATGAACAACTGCAATTACGGTAAACCGTTCACTGTACTTACTCTCACACACGTTACAACTATATGAGTTAGCATGAACAACTGCCATTACGGTAAAGAGTTCACTGTACTTCCTCTCACACATGTTACAACTATATGAGTTAGGAGGAACAACTGCCATTACGTTAAACAGTTCACTCTACTTACTCTCATACATGTTACAACTATATGAGTTAGCATGAACAACTGCCATTACGGTAAACAGTTCACTGTACTTACTCTCACAACACATTACAACTATATGAGTTAGCATGAACAACTGCCATTACGGTAAACAGTTCACTGTACTTACTCACACAACACGTTACAACTACATGAGTTAGCATGAAAAACTGCCATTACGGTAAACAGTTCGCTGTACTTACTCTCACAACACGTTACAACTATATTAGTTAGCATGAAGAACTGCCATTACGGTAAACAGTTCACTGTACTTACTTTCATACATGTTACAACTATATGAGTTAGCCTGAACAACTGCCATTACGGTAAACAGTTCACTGTACTTTCTCTCACACACGTTACAACTATATGAGTTAGCATGAACAACTACCATTACGGTAAACAGTTCACTGTACTTACGCTCATACACGTTACACCTATATGAGTTAGCATGAACAACTGCCATTACGGCAAACAGTTCACTGTACTTACTCTCATACATGTTACAACTATATGAGTTAGCATGAACAACTGCCATTACGGTAAAAAGTACACTGTACTTCCTCTCACACATGTTACAACTATATGAGTTAGGAGGAACAACTGCCATTACGTTAAACAGTTCACTCTACTTACTCTCATACATTTTACAACTATATGAATTAGCATGAACAATTGCCCTTATGGTAAACAGCTCGCTGTACTTACTCTCACAAACGTTACAACTATATGAGTTAGCATGAGCAACTGCCATTACGGTAAACAGTTCGCTGTACTTACTCTCACACACGTTACAACTATATGAGTTAGCATGAACAAGTGCCATTATGGTAAACAGTTCGCTGTACTTAATCTCAGACATGTTACAACTATATGAGTTAGTATGAACAACTGCCATTACGGTAAACAGTTCGCTGTACTTACTCTCACACACGGTACAACTATATGAGTTAGCATGAACAACTGCCATTACGGTAAAGAGTTCACTGTACTTCCTCTCACACGTTACAACTATATGAGTTAGGAGGAACAACTGCCATTACGTTAAACAGTTCACTCTACTTACTCTCATACATGTTACAACTATATGAGTTAGCATGAACAACTGCCATTACGGTAAACAGTTCACTGTACTTACTCTCACAACACATTACAACTATATGAGTTAGCATGAACAACTGCCATTACGGTAAACAGTTCACTCTACTTACTCTCACACACATTACAACTATATTATTTAGCATGAAAAACTGCCATTACGGTAAACAGTTCACTGTACTTACTCTCAAAACACGTTACAACTATATTAGTTAGCATGAACAACTGCCATTACGGTAAACAGTTCACTGTACTTACTTTCATACATGTTACCACTATATGAGTTAGCATGAACAACTGCAATTACGGTAAACAGTTCACTGTACCTACGCTCACAACGCGTTACAACTATATGAGTTAGCCTGAACAACTGCCATTACGATAAACCGTTCACTGTACTTACTCTCATACATGTTACAACTATATGAGTTAGCATGAACAACTGCCATTACGGTAAACAGTTCACTCTACTTACTCTCAAACACATTACATCTATATTATTTAGCATGAACAACTGCCATTACGGTAAACAGTTCACTGTACTTTCTCTCACACACGTTACAACTATATGAGTTAGCAGGAACAACTACCATCACGGTAAACAGTTCACTGTACTTACGCTCATACACGTTACACCTATATGAGTTAGCATGAACAACTGCCATTACGGTAAACCGTTCAATGTAATTAGGTTCACACACGTTACATATATATGAGTTAGCATGAACAACTGCAATTACGGTAAATAGTTCACTGTACTTACGCTTACAACGCGTTACAACTATATGAGTTAGCCTGAACAACTGCCATTACGATAAACCGTTCACTGTACTTACTCTCACACACGTTACAACTATATGAGTTAGCATGAACAACTGCCATTACGGTAAAGAGTTCACTGTACTTCCTCTCACACATGTTACAACTATATGAGTTAGGAGGAACAACTGCCATTACGTTAAACAGTTCACTCTACTTACTCTCATACATGTTACAACTATATGAGTTAGCATGAACAACTGCCATTACGGTAAACAGTTCACTGTACTTACTCTCACAACACATTACAACTATATGAGTTAGCATGAACAACTGCCATTACGGTAAACAGTTCACTGTACTTACTCACACAACACGTTACAACTACATGAGTTAGCATGAACAACTGCCATTACGGTAAACAGTTCGCTGTACTTACTCTCAGACACGTTACAACTATATGAGTTAGCATGAACAACTGCCATTACGGTAAAGAGTTCACTGTACTTCCTCTCACACATGTTACAACTATATGAGTTAGCATGAACAACTGCCATTACGGTAAACAGTTCACTGTACTTACTCTCACAACTAATTACAACTATATGAGTTAGCATGAACAACTGCCATTACGGTAAACAGTTCACTGTACTTACTCACACAACACGTTACAACTACATGAGTTAGCATGAACAACTGCCATTACGGTAAACAGTTCGCTGTACTTACTCTCACAACACGTTACAACTATATTAGTTAGCATGAAGAACTGCCATTACGGTAAACAGTTCACTGTACTTACTTTCATACATGTTACAACTATATGAGTTAGCCTGAACAACTGCCATTACGGTAAACAGTTCACTGTACTTTCTCTCACACACGTTACAACTATATGAGTTGGCATGAACAACTACCATTACGGTAAACAGTTCACTGTACTTACGCTCATACATGTTACAACTATATGAGTTAGCATGAACAACTGCCATTACGGTAAACAGTTCACTGTACTTACTCTCACAACACATTACAACTATATGAGTTAGCATGAACAACTGCCATTACGGTAAACAGTTCACTGTACTTACCCTCAAAACACGTTACAACTACATGAGTTAGCATGAACAACTGCCATTACGGTAAACAGTTCGCTGTACTTACTCTCAAACACGTTACAACTATATGAGTTAGCATGAACAACTGCCATTACGGTAAAGAGTTCACTGTACTTCCTCTCACACATGTTACAAATATATGAGTTAGGAGGAACAACTGCCATTACGTTAAACAGTTCACTCTACTTACTCTCATACATGTTACAACTATATGAGTTAGCATGAACAACTGCCATTACGGTAAACAGTTCACTGTACTTACTCTCACAACACATTACAACTATATGAGTTAGCATGAACAACTGCCATTACGGTAAACAGTTCACTGTACTTACTCTCACAACACGTTACAACTACATGAGTTAGCATGAACAACTGCCATTACGGTAAACAGTTCACTGTACTTTCTCTCACACACGTTACAACTATATGAGTTAGCATGAACAACTACCATTACGGTAAACAGTTCACTGTACTTACGCTCATACACGTTACACCTATATGAGTTAGCATGAACAACTGCCATTACGGCAAACAGTTCACTGTACTTACTCTCATACATGTTACAACTATATGAGTTAGGAGGAACAACTGCCATTACGTTAAACAGTTCACTCTACTTACTCTCATACATTTTACAACTATATGAATTAGCATGAACAACTGCCCTTATGGTAAACAGCTCGCTGTACTTACTCTCACACACGTTACAACTATATGAGTTAGCATGAACAACTGCCATTACGGTAAACAGTTCACTGTACTTACGCTCACAACGCGTTACAACTATATGAGTTAGCCTGAACAACTGCCATTACGATAAACCGTTCACTGTACTTACTCTCACACACGTTACAACTATATGAGTTAGCATGAACAACTGCCCTTACGGTAAAGAGTTCACTGTACTTCCTCTCACACATGTTACAACTATATGAGTTAGGAGGAACAACTGCCATTACGTTAAACAGTTCACTCTACTTACTCTCATACATGTTACAACTATATGAGTTAGCATGAACAACTGCCATTACGGTAAACAGTTCACTGTACTTAATCTCACAACACATTACAACTATATGAGTTAGCATGAACAACTGCCATTACGGTAAACAGTTCACTCTACTTACTCTCACACACATTACAACTATATTATTTAGCATGAAAAACTGCCATTACGGTAAACAGTTCACTGTACTTACTCTCAAAACACGTTACAACTATATTAGTTAGCATGAACAACTGCCATTACGGTAAACAGTTCACTGTACTTACTTTCATACATGTTACAACTATATGAGTTAGCATGAACAACTGCAATTACGGTAAACAGTTCACTGTACTTACGCTCACAATGCGTTACAACTATATGAGTTAGCCTGAACAACTGCCATTACGATAAACCGTTCACTGTACTTACTCTCACACACGTTACAACTATATGAGTTAGCATGAACAACTGCCATTACGGTAAAGAGTTCACTGTACTTCCTCTCACACATGTTACAACTATATGAGTTAGGAGGAACAACTGCCATTACGTTAAACAGTTCACTCTACTTACTCTCATACATGTTACAACTATATGAGTTAGCATGAACAACTGCCATTACGGTAAACAGTTCACTGTACTTACTCTCATACACGTTACACCTATATGAGTTAGCATGAACAACTGCCATTACGGTAAACCGTTCACTGTAATTAGGTTCACACACGTTACATATATATGAGTTAGCATGAACAACTGCAATTACGGTAAACAGTTCACTGTACTTACGCTCACAACGCGTTACAACTATATGAGTTAGCCTGAACAACTGCCATTACGATAAACCGTTCACTGTACTTACTCTCACACACGTTACAACTATATGAGTTAGCATGAACAACTGCCATTACGGTAAAGAGTTCACTGTACTTACTCTCACACACGTTACAACTATATGAGTTAGCATGAACAACTGCCATTACGGTAAAGAGTTCACTGTACTTCCTCTCACACATGTTACAACTATATGAGTCAGGAGGAACAACTGCCATTACGTTAAACAGTTCACTCTACTTCCTCTCATACATGTTACAACTATATGAGTTAGGAGGAACAACTGCCATTACGTTAAACAGTTCACTCTACTTACTCTCATACATTTTACAACTATATGAATTAGCATGAACAACTGCCCTTATGGTAAACAGCTCGCTGTACTTACTCTCACACACGTTACAACTATATGAGTTAGCATGAACAACTGCCATTACGGTAAACAGTTCACTGTACTTACGCTCACAACGCGTTACAACTATATGAGTTAGCCTGAACAACTGCCATTACGATAAACCGTTCACTGTACTTACTCTCACACACGTTACAACTATATGAGTTAGCATGAACAACTGCCATTACGGTAAAGAGTTCACTGTACTTC
This sequence comes from Lampris incognitus, assembly GCF_029633865.1. NCBI lineage: Eukaryota > Metazoa > Chordata > Actinopteri > Lampriformes > Lampridae > Lampris > Lampris incognitus. The sequence goes on along the minus strand of NC_079211.1, from coordinate 62,381,728 downwards.
CTCTCACACATGTTACAACTATATGAGTTAGGAGGAACAACTGCCATTACGTTAAACAGTTCACTCTACTTACTCTCATACATGTTACAACTATATGAGTTAGCATGAACAACTGCCATTACGGTAAACAGTTCACTGTACTTAATCTCACAACACATTACAACTATATGAGTTAGCATGAACAACTGCCATTACGGTAAACAGTTCACTCTACTTACTCTCACACACATTACAACTATATTATTTAGCATGAAAAACTGCCATTACGGTAAACAGTTCACTGTACTTACTCTCAAAACACGTTACAACTATATTAGTTAGCATGAACAACTGCCATTACGGTAAACAGTTCACTGTACTTACTTTCATACATGTTACAACTATATGAGTTAGCATGAACAACTGCAATTACGGTAAACAGTTCACTGTACTTACGCTCACAATGCGTTACAACTATATGAGTTAGCCTGAACAACTGCCATTACGATAAACCGTTCACTGTACTTACTCTCACACACGTTACAACTATATGAGTTAGCATGAACAACTGCCATTACGGTAAAGAGTTCACTGTACTTCCTCTCACACATGTTACAACTATATGAGTTAGGAGGAACAACTGCCATTACGTTAAACAGTTCACTCTACTTACTCTCATACATGTTACAACTATATGAGTTAGCATGAACAACTGCCATTACGGTAAACAGTTCACTGTACTTACTCTCACAACACATTACAACTATATGAGTTAGCATGAACAACTGCCATTACGGTAAACAGTTCACTGTACTTACCCTCAAAACACGTTACAACTACATGAGTTAGCATGAACAACTGCCATTACGGTAAACAGTTCGCTGTACTTACTCTCAAACACGTTACAACTATATGAGTTAGCATGAACAACTGCCATTACGGTAAAGAGTTCACTGTACTTCCTCTCACACATGTTACAAATATATGAGTTAGGAGGAACAACTGCCATTACGTTAAACAGTTCACTCTACTTACTCTCATACATGTTACAACTATATGAGTTAGCATGAACAACTGCCATTACGGTAAACAGTTCACTGTACTTACTCTCACAACACATTACAACTATATGAGTTAGCATGAGCAACTGCCATTACGGTAAACAGTTCACTGTACTTACTCACACAACACGTTACAACTACATGAGTTAGCATGAACAACTGCCATTACGGTAAACAGTTCACTGTACTTTCTCTCACACACGTTACAACTATATGAGTTAGCATGAACAACTACCATTACGGTAAACAGTTCACTGTACTTACGCTCATACACGTTACACCTATATGAGTTAGCATGAACAACTGCCATTACGGCAAACAGTTCACTGTACTTACTCTCATACATGTTACAACTATATGAGTTAGGAGGAACAACTGCCATTACGTTAAACAGTTCACTCTACTTACTCTCATACATTTTACAACTATATGAATTAGCATGAACAACTGCCCTTATGGTAAACAGCTCGCTGTACTTACTCTCACACACGTTACAACTATATGAGTTAGCATGAACAACTGCCATTACGGTAAACAGTTCACTGTACTTACGCTCACAACGCGTTACAACTATATGAGTTAGCCTGAACAACTGCCATTACGATAAACCGTTCACTGTACTTACTCTCACACACGTTACAACTATATGAGTTAGCATGAACAACTGCCATTACGGTAAAGAGTTCACTGTACTTCCTCTCACACATGTTACAACTATATGAGTTAGGAGGAACAACTGCCATTACGTTAAACAGTTCACTCTACTTACTCTCATACATGTTACAACTATATGAGTTAGCATGAACAACTGCCATTACGGTAAACAGTTCACTGTACTTAATCTCACAACACATTACAACTATATGAGTTAGCATGAACAACTGCCATTACGGTAAACAGTTCACTCTACTTACTCTCACACACATTACAACTATATTATTTAGCATGAAAAACTGCCATTACGGTAAACAGTTCACTGTACTTACTCTCAAAACACGTTACAACTATATTAGTTAGCATGAACAACTGCCATTACGGTAAACAGTTCACTGTACTTACTTTCATACATGTTACAACTATATGAGTTAGCATGAACAACTGCAATTACGGTAAACAGTTCACTGTACCTACGCTCACAACGCGTTACAACTATATGAGTTAGCCTGAACAACTGCCATTACGATAAACCGTTCACTGTACTTACTCTCATACATGTTACAACTATATGAGTTAGCATGAACAACTGCCATTACGGTAAACAGTTCACTCTACTTACTCTCACACACATTACAACTATATTATTTAGCATGAACAACTGCCATTACGGTAAACAGTTCACTGTACTTTCTCTCACACACGTTACAACTATATGAGTTAGCATGAACAACTACCATCACGGTAAACAGTTCACTGTACTTACGCTCATACACGTAACACCTATATGAGTTAGCATGAACAACTGCCATTACGGTAAACCGTTCAATGTAATTAGGTTCACACACGTTACATATATATGAGTTAGCATGAACAACTGCAATTACGGTAAACAGTTCACTGTACTTACGCTTACAACGCGTTACAACTATATGAGTTAGCCTGAACAACTGCCATTACGATAAACCGTTCACTGTACTTACTCTCACACACGTTACAACTATATGAGTTAGCATGAACAACTGCCATTACGGTAAAGAGTTCACTGTACTTCCTCTCACACATGTTACAACTATATGAGTTAGGAGGAACAACTGCCATTACGGTAAACAGTTCACTGTACTTACTCACACAACACGTTACAACTACATGAGTTAGCATGAACAACTGCCATTACGGTAAACAGTTCGCTGTACTTACTCTCAAACACGTTACAACTATATGAGTTAGCATGAACAACTGCCATTACGGTAAAGAGTTCACTGTACTTCCTCTCACACATTTTACAAGTATATGAGTTAGCATGAACAACTGCCATTACGGTAAACAGTTCACTGTACTTACTCTCACAACAAATTACAACTATATGAGTTAGCATGAACAACTGCCATTACGGTAAAGAGTTCACTGTACTTCCTCTCACACATGTTACAACTATATGAGTTAGGAGGAACAACTGCCATTACGTTAAACAGTTCACTCTACTTACTCTCATACATGTTACAACTATATGAGTTAGCATGAACAACTGCCATTACGGTAAACAGTTCACTGTACTTACTCTCACAACACATTACAACTATATGAGTTAGCATGAACAACTGCCATTACGGTAAACAGTTCACTGTACTTACCCTCAAAACACGTTACAACTACATGAGTTAGCATGAACAACTGCCATTACGGTAAACAGTTCGCTGTACTTACTCTCAAACACGTTACAACTATATGAGTTAGCATGAACAACTGCCATTACGGTAAAGAGTTCACTGTACTTCCTCTCACACATGTTACAACTATATGAGTTAGGAGGAACAACTGCCATTACGTTAAACAGTTCACTCTACTTACTCTCATACATGTTACAACTATATGAGTTAGCATGAACAACTGCCATTACGGTAAACAGTTCACTGTACTTACTCACACAACACGTTACAACTACATGAGTTAGCATGAACAACTGCCATTACGGTAAACAGTTCGCTGTACTTACTCTCACAACACGTTACAACTATATTAGTTAGCATGAAGAACTGCCATTACGGTAAACAGTTCACTGTACTTACTTTCATACATGTTACAACTATATGAGTTAGCCTGAACAACTGCCATTACGGTAAACAGTTCACTGTACTTTCTCTCACACACGTTACAACTATATGAGTTAGCATGAACAACTACCATTACGGTAAACAGTTCACTGTACTTACGCTCATACACGTTACACCTATATGAGTTAGCATGAACAACTGCCATTACGGCAAACAGTTCAATGTACTTACTCTCATAAATGTTACAACTATATGAGTTAGCATGAACAACTGCCATTACGGTAAAAAGTACACTGTACTTCCTCTCACACATGTTACAACTATATGAGTTAGGAGGAACAACTGCCATTACGTTAAACAGTTCACTCTACTTACTCTCATACATTTTACAACTATATGAATTAGCATGAACAACTGCCCTTATGGTAAACAGCTCGCTGTACTTACTCTCACACACGTTACAACTATTTGAGTTAGCATGAGCAACTGCCATTACGGTAAACAGTTCGCTGTACTTACTCTCACACACGTTACAACTATATGAGTTAGCATGGACAAGTGCCATTATGGTAAACAGTTCGCTGTACTTAATCTCAGACATGTTACAGCTATATGAGTTAGCATGAACAACTGCCATTACGGTAAACAGTTCGCTGTACTTACTCTCACACACGTTACGACTATATGAGTTAGCATGAACAACTGCCATTACGGTAAAGAGTTCACTGTACTTCCTCTCACACGTTACAACTATATGAGTTAGGAGGAACAACTGCCATTACGTTAAACAGTTCACTCTACTTACTCTCAAAACACGTTACACCTATATGAGTTAGCATGAACAACTGCCATTACGGTAAACAGTTCACTCTACTTACTCTCACACACATTACAACTATATTATTTAGCATGAAAAACTGCCATTACGGTAAACAGTTCACTGTACTTACTCTCAAAACACGTTACACCTATATGAGTTAGCATGAACAACTGCCATTACGGTAAACCGTTCAATGTAATTAGGTTCACACACGTTACATATATATGAGTTAGCATGAACAACTGCAATTACGGTAAATAGTTCACTGTACTTACGCTTACAACGCGTTACAACTATATGAGTTAGCCTGAACAACTGCCATTACGATAAACCGTTCACTGTACTTACTCTCACACACGTTACAACTATATGAGTTAGCATGAACAACTGCCATTACGGTAAAGAGTTCACTGTACTTCCTCTCACACATGTTACAACTATATGAGTTAGGAGGAACAACTGCCATTACGTTAAACAGTTCACTCTACTTACTCTCATACATGTTACAACTATATGAGTTAGCATGAACTACTGCCATTACGGTAAACAGTTCACTGTACTTACTCTCACAACACATTACAACTATATGACTTAGCATGAACAACTGCCATTACGGTAAACAGTTCACTGTACTTACTCACACAACACGTTACAACTACATGAGTTAGCATGAACAACTGCCATTACGGTAAACAGTTCGCTGTACTTACTCTCAGACACGTTACAACTATATGAGTTAGCATGAACAACTGCCATTACGGTAAAGAGTTCACTGTACTTCCTCTCACACATGTTACAACTATATGAGTTAGCATGAACAACTGCCATTACGGTAAACAGTTCACTGTACTTACTCTCACAACAAATTACAACTATATGAGTTAGCATGAACAACTGCCATTACGGTAAACAGTTCACTGTACTTACTCACACAACACGTTACAACTACATGAGTTAGCATGAACAACTGCCATTACGGTAAACAGTTCGCTGTACTTACTCTCACAACACGTTACAACTATATTAGTTAGCATGAAGAACTGCCATTACGGTAAACAGTTCACTGTACTTACTTTCATACATGTTACAACTATATGAGTTAGCCTGAACAACTGCCATTACGGTAAACAGTTCACTGTACTTTCTCTCACACACGTTACAACTATATGAGTTGGCATGAACAACTACCATTACGGTAAACAGTTCACTGTACTTACGCTCATACACGTTACACCTATATGAGATAGCATGAACAACTGCCATTACGGTAAACAGTTCACTGTACTTACTCTCATACATGTTACAACTATATGAGTTAGCATGAACAACTGCAATTACGGTAAACAGTTCACTGTACTTACACTCACAATGCGTTACAACTATATGAGTTAGCCTGAACAACTGCCATTATGATAAACCGTTCACTGTACTTACTCTCACACACGTTACAACTATATGAGTTAGCATGAACAACTGCCATTACGGTAAAGAGTTCACTGTACTTCCTCTCACACATGTTACAACTATATGAGTTAGGAGGAACAACTGCCATTACGTTAAACAGTTCACTCTACTTACTCTCACACATGTTACAACTATATGAGTTAGCATGAACAACTGCCATTACGGTAAACAGTGCACTGTACTTACTCACACAACACGTTACAACTATATGAGTTAGCATGAACAACTGCAATTACGGTAAACAGTTCACTGTACTTACGCTCACAACGCGTTACAACTATATGAGTTAGCCTGAACATCTGCCATTACGATAAACCGTTCACTGTACTTACTCTCATACATGTTACAACTATATGAGTTAGCATGAACAACTGCCATTACGGTAAACAGTTCACTCTACTTACTCTCACACACATTACAACTATATTATTTAGCATGAACAACTGCCATTACGGTAAACAGTTCACTGTACTTTCTCTCACACACGTTACAACTATATGAGTTAGCATGAACAACTACCATTACGGTAAACAGTTCACTGTACTTACGCTCATACACGTTACACCTATATGAGTTAGCATGAACAACTGCCATTACGGTAAACCGTTCACTGTAATTAGGTTCACACACGTTACATATATATGAGTTAGCATGAACAACTGCAATTACGGTAAACAGTTCACTGTACTTACGCTCACAATGCGTTACAACTATATGAGTTAGCCTGAACAACTGCCATTACGATAAACCGTTCACTGTACTTACTCTCACACACGTTACAACTATATGAGTTAGCATGAACAACTGCCATTACGGTAAAGAGTTCACTGTACTTACTCTCACACACGTTACAACTATATGAGTTAGCATGAACAACTGCCATTACGGTAAAGAGTTCACTGTACTTCCTCTCACACATGTTACAACTATATGAGTTAGGAGGAACAACTGCCATTACGTTAAACAGTTCACTCTACTTCCTCTCATACATGTTACAACTATATGAGTTAGCATGAACAACTGCCATTACGGTAAACAGTTCACTGTACTTACTCTCACAACACATTACAACTATATGAGTTAGCATGAACAACTGCCATTACGGTAAACAGTTCACTGTACTTACTTTCATACATGTTACAACTATATGAGTTAGCCTGAACAACTGCCATTACGGTAAACAGTTCACTGTACTTTCTCTCACACACGTTACAACTATATGAGTTAGCATGAAGAACTGCCATTACGGTAAACAGTTCACTGTACTTACTTTCATACATGTTACAACTATATGAGTTAGCCTGAACAACTGCCATTACGGTAAACAGTTCACTGTACTTTCTCTCACACACGTTACAACTATATGAGTTAGCAAGAACAACTACCATTACGGTAAACAGTTCACTGTACTTACGCTCATACACGTTACACCTATATGAGTTAGCATGAACAACTGCCATTACGGTAAACAGTTCACTGTACTTACTCTCATACATGTTACAACTATATGAGTTAGCATGAACAACTGCAATTATGGTAAACAGTTCACTGTACTTACACTCACAATGCGTTACAACTATATGAGTTAGCCTGAACAACTGCCATTATGATAAACCGTTCACTGTACTTAATCTCAGACATGTTACAGCTATATGAGTTAGCAAGAACAACTACCATTACGGTAAACAGTTCGCTGTACTTAATCTCAGACATGTTACAGCTATATGAGTTAGCATGAACAACTGCCATTACGGTAAACAGTTCGCTGTACTTACTCTCACACACGTTACGACTATATGAGTTAGCATGAACAACTGCCATTACGGTAAAGAGTTCACTGTACTTCCTCTCACACGTTACAACTATATGAGTTAGGAGGAACAACTGCCATTACGTTAAACAGTTCACTCTACTTACTCTCATACATGTTACAACTATATGAGTTAGCATGAACAACTGCCATTACGGTAAACAGTTCACTGTACTTACTCTCACAACACATTACAACTATATGAGTTAGCATGAACAACTGCCATTACGGTAAACAGTTCACTCTACTTACTCTCACACACATTACAACTATATTATTTAGCATGAAAAACTGCCATTACGGTAAACAGTTCACTGTACTTACTCTCAAAACACGTTACACCTATATGAGTTAGCATGAACAACTGCCATTACGGTAAACCGTTCAATGTAATTAGGTTCACACACGTTACATATATATGAGTTAGCATGAACAACTGCAATTACGGTAAATAGTTCACTGTACTTACGCTTACAACGCGTTACAACTATATGAGTTAGCCTGAACAACTGCCATTACGATAAACCGTTCACTGTACTTACTCTCACACACGTTACAACTATATGAGTTAGCATGAACAACTGCCATTACGGTAAAGAGTTCACTGTACTTCCTCTCACACATGTTACAACTATATGAGTTAGGAGGAACAACTGCCATTACGTTAAACAGTTCACTCTACTTACTCTCATACATGTTACAACTATATGAGTTAGCATGAACTACTGCCATTACGGTAAACAGTTCACTGTACTTACTCTCACAACACATTACAACTATATGAGTTAGCATGAAAAACTGCCATTACGGTAAACAGTTCACTGTACTTACTCACACAACACGTTACAACTACATGAGTTAGCATGAACAACTGCCATTACGGTAAACAGTTCGCTGTACTTACTCTCAGACACGTTACAACTATATGAGTTAGCATGAACAACTGCCATTACGGTAAAGAGTTCACTGTACTTCCTCTCACACATGTTACAACTATATGAGTTAGCATGAACAACTGCCATTACGGTAAACAGTTCACTGTACTTACTCTCACAACAAATTACAACTATATGAGTTAGCATGAACAACTGCCATTACGGTAAACAGTTCACTGTACTTACTCACACAACACGTTACAACTACATGAGTTAGCATGAACAACTGCCATTACGGTAAACAGTTCGCTGTACTTACTCTCACAACACGTTACAACTATATTAGTTAGCATGAAGAACTGCCATTACGGTAAACAGTTCACTGTACTTACTTTCATACATGTTACAACTATATGAGTTAGCCTGAACAACTACCATTACGGTAAACAGTTCACTGTACTTACGCTCATACACGTTACACCTATATGAGATAGCATGAACAACTGCCATTACGGTAAACAGTCCACTGTACTTACTCTCATACATGTTACAACTATATGAGTTAGCATGAACAACTGCAATTACGGTAAACAGTTCACTGTACTTACACTCACAATGCGTTACAACTATATGAGTTAGCCTGAACAACTGCCATTATGATAAACCGTTCACTGTACTTACTCTCACACACGTTACAACTATATGAGTTAGCATGAACAACTGCCATTACGGTAAAGAGTTCACTGTACTTCCTCTCACACATGTTACAACTATATGAGTTAGGAGGAACAACTGCCATTACGTTAAACAGTTCACTCTACTTACTCTCACACATGTTACAACTATATGAGTTAGCATGAACAACTGCCATTACGGTAAACAGTGCACTGTACTTACTCACACAACACGTTACAACTATATGAGTTAGCATGAACAACTGCCATTACGGTAAACAGTTCACTGTACTTACTTTCATACATGTTACAACTATATGAGTTAGCCTGAACAACTGCCATTACGGTAAACAGTTCACTGTACTTTCTCTCACACACGTTACAACTATATGAGTTAGCATGAAGAACTGCCATTACGGTAAACAGTTCACTGTACTTACTTTCATACATGTTACAACTATATGAGTTAGCCTGAACAACTGCCATTACGGTAAACAGTTCACTGTACTTTCTCTCACACACGTTACAACTATATGAGTTAGCAAGAACAACTACCATTACGGTAAACAGTTCACTGTACTTACGCTCATACACGTTACACCTATATGAGTTAGCATGAACAACTGCCATTACGGTAAACAGTTCACTGTACTTACTCTCATACATGTTACAACTATATGAGTTAGCATGAACAACTGCAATTATGGTAAACAGTTCACTGTACTTACACTCACAATGCGTTACAACTATATGAGTTAGCCTGAACAACTGCCATTATGATAAACCGTTCACTGTACTTAATCTCAGACATGTTACAGCTATATGAGTTAGCAAGAACAACTACCATTACGGTAAACAGTTCGCTGTACTTAATCTCAGACATGTTACAGCTATATGAGTTAGCATGAACAACTGCCATTACGGTAAACAGTTCGCTGTACTTACTCTCACACACGTTACGACTATATGAGTTAGCATGAACAACTGCCATTACGGTAAAGAGTTCACTGTACTTCCTCTCACACGTTACAACTATATGAGTTAGGAGGAACAACTGCCATTACGTTAAACAGTTCACTCTACTTACTCTCATACATGTTACAACTATATGAGTTAGCATGAACAACTGCCATTACGGTAAACAGTTCACTGTACTTACTCTCACAACACATTACAACTATATGAGTTAGCATGAACAACTGCCATTACGGTAAACAGTTCACTCTACTTACTCTCACACACATTACAACTATATTATTTAGCATGAAAAACTGCCATTACGGTAAACAGTTCACTGTACTTACTCTCAAAACACGTTACACCTATATGAGTTAGCATGAACAACTGCCATTACGGTAAACCGTTCAATGTAATTAGGTTCACACACGTTACATATATATGAGTTAGCATGAACAACTGCAATTACGGTAAATAGTTCACTGTACTTACGCTTACAACGCGTTACAACTATATGAGTTAGCCTGAACAACTGCCATTACGATAAACCGTTCACTGTACTTACTCTCACACACGTTACAACTATATGAGTTAGCATGAACAACTGCCATTACGGTAAAGAGTTCACTGTACTTCCTCTCACACATGTTACAACTATATGAGTTAGGAGGAACAACTGCCATTACGTTAAACAGTTCACTCTACTTACTCTCATACATGTTACAACTATATGAGTTAGCATGAACTACTGCCATTACGGTAAACAGTTCACTGTACTTACTCTCACAACACATTACAACTATATGAGTTAGCATGAAAAACTGCCATTACGGTAAACAGTTCACTGTACTTACTCACACAACACGTTACAACTACATGAGTTAGCATGAACAACTGCCATTACGGTAAACAGTTCGCTGTACTTACTCTCAGACACGTTACAACTATATGAGTTAGCATGAACAACTGCCATTACGGTAAAGAGTTCACTGTACTTCCTCTCACACATGTTACAACTATATGAGTTAGCATGAACAACTGCCATTACGGTAAACAGTTCACTGTACTTACTCTCACAACAAATTACAACTATATGAGTTAGCATGAACAACTGCCATTACGGTAAACAGTTCACTGTACTTACTCACACAACACGTTACAACTACATGAGTTAGCATGAACAACTGCCATTACGGTAAACAGTTCGCTGTACTTACTCTCACAACACGTTACAACTATATTAGTTAGCATGAAGAACTGCCATTACGGTAAACAGTTCACTGTACTTACTTTCATACATGTTACAACTATATGAGTTAGCCTGAACAACTGCCATTACGGTAAACAGTTCACTGTACTTTCTCTCACACACGTTACAACTATATGAGTTGGCATGAACAACTACCATTACGGTAAACAGTTCACTGTACTTACGCTCATACACGTTACACCTATATGAGATAGCATGAACAACTGCCATTACGGTAAACAGTTCACTGTACTTACTCTCATACATGTTACAACTATATGAGTTAGCATGAACAACTGCAATTACGGTAAACAGTTCACTGTACTTACACTCACAATGCGTTACAACTATATGAGTTAGCCTGAACAACTGCCATTATGATAAACCGTTCACTGTACTTACTCTCACACACGTTACAACTATATGAGTTAGCATGAACAACTGCCATTACGGTAAAGAGTTCACTGTACTTCCTCTCACACATGTTACAACTATATGAGTTAGGAGGAACAACTGCCATTACGTTAAACAGTTCACTCTACTTACTCTCACACATGTTACAACTATATGAGTTAGCATGAACAACTGCCATTACGGTAAACAGTGCACTGTACTTACTCACACAACACGTTACAACTATATGAGTTAGCATGAACAACTGCAATTACGGTAAACAGTTCACTGTACTTACGCTCACAACGCGTTACAACTATATGAGTTAGCCTGAACATCTGCCATTACGATAAACCGTTCACTGTACTTACTCTCATACATGTTACAACTATATGAGTTAGCATGAACAACTGCCATTACGGTAAACAGTTCACTCTACTTACTCTCACACACATTACAACTATATTATTTAGCATGAACAACTGCCATTACGGTAAACAGTTCACTGTACTTTCTCTCACACACGTTACAACTATATGAGTTAGCATGAACAACTACCATTACGGTAAACAGTTCACTGTACTTACGCTCATACACGTTACACCTATATGAGTTAGCATGAACAACTGCCATTACGGTAAACCGTTCACTGTAATTAGGTTCACACACGTTACATATATATGAGTTAGCATGAACAACTGCAATTACGGTAAACAGTTCACTGTACTTACGCTCACAATGCGTTACAACTATATGAGTTAGCCTGAACAACTGCCATTACGATAAACCGTTCACTGTACTTACTCTCACACACGTTACAACTATATGAGTTAGCATGAACAACTGCCATTACGGTAAAGAGTTCACTGTACTTACTCTCACACACGTTACAACTATATGAGTTAGCATGAACAACTGCCATTACGGTAAAGAGTTCACTGTACTTCCTCTCACACATGTTACAACTATATGAGTTAGGAGGAACAACTGCCATTACGTTAAACAGTTCACTCTACTTCCTCTCATACATGTTACAACTATATGAGTTAGCATGAACAACTGCCATTACGGTAAACAGTTCACTGTACTTACTCTCACAACACATTACAACTATATGAGTTAGCATGAACAACTGCCATTACGGTAAACAGTTCACTGTACTTACTTTCATACATGTTACAACTATATGAGTTAGCCTGAACAACTGCCATTACGGTAAACAGTTCACTGTACTTTCTCTCACACACGTTACAACTATATGAGTTAGCATGAAGAACTGCCATTACGGTAAACAGTTCACTGTACTTACTTTCATACATGTTACAACTATATGAGTTAGCCTGAACAACTGCCATTACGGTAAACAGTTCACTGTACTTTCTCTCACACACGTTACAACTATATGAGTTAGCAAGAACAACTACCATTACGGTAAACAGTTCACTGTACTTACGCTCATACACGTTACACCTATATGAGTTAGCATGAACAACTGCCATTACGGTAAACAGTTCACTGTACTTACTCTCATACATGTTACAACTATATGAGTTAGCATGAACAACTGCAATTATGGTAAACAGTTCACTGTACTTACACTCACAATGCGTTACAACTATATGTGTTAGCCTGAACAACTGCCATTATGATAAACCCTTCACTGTACTTACTCTCACACACGTTACAACTATATGAGTTAGCATGAACAACTGCCATTACGGTAAAGAGTTCACTGTACTTCCTCTCACACATGTTACAACTATATGAGTTAGGAGGAACAACTGCCATTACGTTAAACAGTTCACTCTACTTACTCTCATACATGTTACAACTATATGAGTTAGCATGAACAACTGCCATTACGGTAAACAGTTCACTGTACTTACTCACACAACACGTTACAACTATATGAGTTAGCATGAACAACTGCAATTACGGTAAACAGTTCACTGTACTTACGCTCACAACGCGTTACAATTATATGAGTTAGCCTGAACAACTGCCATTACGATAAACCGTTAACTGTACTTACTCTCATACATGTTACAACTATATGAGTTAGCATGAACAACTGCCATTACGGTAAACAGTTCACTCTACTTACTCTCACACACATTACAACTATATTATTTAGCATGAACAACTGCCATTACGGTAAACAGTTCACTGTACTTTCTCTCACACACGTTACAACTATATGAGTTAGCATGAACAACTACCATTACGGTAAACAGTTCACTGTACTTACGCTCATACACGTTACACCTATATGAGTTAGCATGAACAACTGCCATTACGGTAAACCGTTCACTGTAATTAGGTTCACACACGTTACATATATATGAGTTAGCATGGACAACTGCAATTACGGTAAACAGTTCACTGTACTTACGCTAACAACGCGTTACAACTATATGAGTTAGCCTGAACAACTGCCATTACGATAAACCGTTCACTGTACTTACTCTCACACACGTTACAACTATATGAGTTAGCATGAACAACTGCCATTACGGTAAAGAGTTCACTGTACTTACTCTCACACACGTTACAACTATATGAGTTAGCATGAACAACTGCCATTACGGTAAAGAGTTCACTGTACTTCCTCTCACACATGTTACAACTATATGAGTTAGGAGGAACAACTGCCATTACGTTAAACAGTTCACTCTACTTCCTCTCATACATGTTACAACTATATGAGTTAGCATGAACAACTGCCATTACGGTAAACAGTTCACTGTACTTACTCTCACAACACATTACAACTATATGAGTTAGCATGAAGAACTGCCATTACGGTAAACAGTTCACTGTACTTACTTTCATACATGTTACAACTATATGAGTTAGCCTGAACAACTGCCATTACGGTAAACAGTTCACTGTACTTTCTCTCACACACGTTACAACTATATGAGTTAGCAAGAACAACTACCATTACGGTAAACAGTTCACTGTACTTACGCTCATACACGTTACACCTATATGAGTTAGCATGAACAACTGCCATTACGGTAAACAGTTCACTGTACTTACTCTCATACATGTTACAACTATATGAGTTAGCATGAACAACTGCAATTATGGTAAACAGTTCACTGTACTTACACTCACAATGCGTTACAACTATATGAGTTAGCCTGAACAACTGCCATTATGATAAACCGTTCACTGTACTTACTCTCACACACGTTACAACTATATGAGTTAGCATGAACAACTGCCATTACGGTAAAGAGTTCACTGTACTTCCTCTCACACATGTTACAACTATATGAGTTAGGAGGAACAACTGCCATTACGTTAATAAGTTCACTCTACTTACTCTCATACATGTTACAACTATATGAGTTAGCATGAACAACTGCCATTACGGTAAACAGTTCACTGTACTTACTCACACAACACGTTACAACTATATGAGTTAGCATGAACAACTGCAATTACGCTAAACAGTTCACTGTACTTACGCTCACAACGCGTTACAACTATATGAGTTAGCCTGAACAACTGCCATTACGATAAACCGTTCACTGTACTTACTCTCATACATGTTACAACTATATGAGTTAGCATGAACAACTGCCATTACGGTAAACAGTTCACTCTACTTACTCTCACACACATTACAACTATATTATTTAGCATGAACAACTGCCATTACGGTAAACAGTTCACTGTACTTTCTCTCACACACGTTACAACTATATGAGTTAGAATGAACAACTACCATTACGGTAAACAGTTCACTGTACTTACGCTCATACACGTTACACCTATATGAGTTAGCATGAACAACTGCCATTACGGTAAACCGTTCACTGTAATTAGGTTCACACACGTTACATATATATGAGTTAGCATGAACAACTGCAATTACGGTAAACAGTTCACTGTACTTACGCTCACAACGCGTTACAACTATATGAGTTAGCCTGAACAACTGCCATTACGATAAACCGTTCACTGTACTTACTCTCACACACGTTACAACTATATGAGTTAGCATGAACAACTGCCATTACGGTAAAGAGTTCACTGTACTTACTCTCACACACGTTACAACTATATGAGTTAGCATGAACAACTGCCATTACGGTAAAGAGTTCACTGTACTTCCTCTCACACATGTTACAACTATATGAGTTAGGAGGAACAACTGCCATTACGTTAAACAGTTCACTCTACTTCCTCTCATACATGTTACAACTATATGAGTTAGCATGAACAACTGCCATTACGGTAAACAGTTCACTGTACTTACTCTCACAACACATTACAACTATATGAGTTAGCATGAACAACTGCCATTACGGTAAACAGTTCACTGTACTTACTTTCATACATGTTACAACTATATGAGTTAGCCTGAACAACTGCCATTACGGTAAACAGTTCACTGTACTTTCTCTCACACACGTTACAACTATATGAGTTAGGAGGAACAACTGCCATTACGTTAAACAGTTCACTCTACTTAATCTCATACATGTTACAACTATATGAGTTAGCCTGAACAACTGCCATTACGGTAAACAGTTCACTGTACTTTCTCTCACACACGTTACAACTATATGAGTTAGCAAGAACAACTACCATTACGGTAAACAGTTCACTGTACTTACGCTCATACACGTTACACCTATATGAGTTAGCATGAACAACTGCCATTACGGTAAACAGTTCACTGTACTTACTCTCATACATGTTACAACTATATGAGTTAGCATGAACAACTGCAATTATGGTAAACAGTTCACTGTACTTACGCTCACAATGCGTTACAACTATATGAGTTAGCCTGAACAACTGCCATTACGATAAACCGTTCACTGTACTTACTCTCACACACGTTACAACTATATGAGTTAGCATGAACAACTGCCATTACGGTAAAGAGTTCACTGTACTTCCTCTCACACATGTTACAACTATATGAGTTAGGAGGAACAACTGCCATTACGTTAAACAGTTCACTCTACTTAATCTCATACATTTTACAACTATATGAATTAGCATGAACAACTGCCCTTATGGTAAACAGCTCGCTGTACTTACTCTCACACACGTTACAACTATATGAGTTAGCATGAGCAACTGCCCTTACGGTAAACAGTTCGCTGTACTTACTCTCACACACGTTACAACTATATGAGTTAGCATGAACAAGTGCCATTATGGTAAACAGTTCGCTGTACTTACTCTCAGACATGTTACAACTATATGAGTTAGCATGAACAACTGCCATTACGGTAAACAGTTCGCTGTACTTACTCTCACACACGTTACAACTATATGAGTTAGCATGAACAACTGCCATTACGGTAAAGAGTTCACTGTACTTCCTCTCACACATGTTACAACTATATGAGTTAGCATGAACAACTGCCATTACGGTAAACAGTTCACTGTACTTACTCTCACAACAAATTACAACTATATGAGTTAGCATGAACAACTGCCATTACGGTAAACAGTTCACTGTACTTACTCTCACAACACATTACAACTATATGAGTTAGCATGAACAACTGCCATTACGGTAAACAGTTCACTGTACTTACTCACACAACACGTTACAACTACATGAGTTAGCATGAACAACTGCCATTACGGTAAACAGTTCGCTGTACTTCCTCTCACACATGTTACAACTATACGAGTTAGGAGGAATACTGCCATTACGTTAAACAGTTCACTCTACTTACTCTCATACATTTTACAACTATATGAATTAGCATGAACAACTGCCCTTATGGTAAACAGCTCGCTGTACTTACTCTCACACACGTTACAACTATATGAGTTAGCATGAACAACTGCCATTACGGTAAACAGTTCACTGTACTTACGCTCACAACGCGTTACAACTATATGAGTTAGCCTGAACAACTGCCATTACGATAAACCGTTCACTGTACTTACTCTCACACACGTTACAACTATATGAGTTAGCATGAACAACTGCCATTACGGTAAAGAGTTCACTGTACTTCCTCTCACACATGTTACAACTATATGAGTTGGCATGAACAACTACCATTACGGTAAACAGTTCACTGTACTTACGCTCATACACGTTACACCTATATGAGATAGCATGAACAACTGCCATTACGGTAAACAGTTCACTGTACTTACTCTCATACATGTTACAACTATATGAGTTAGCATGAACAACTGCAATTACGGTAAACAGTTCACTGTACTTACACTCACAATGCGTTACAACTATATGAGTTAGCCTGAACAACTGCCATTATGATAAACCGTTCACTGTACTTACTCTCACACACGTTACAACTATATGAGTTAGCATGAACAACTGCCATTACGGTAAAGAGTTCACTGTACTTCCTCTCACACATGTTACAACTATATGAGTTAGGAGGAACAACTGCCATTACGTTAAACAGTTCACTCTACTTACTCTCATACATGTTACAACTATATGAGTTAGCATGAACAACTGCCATTACGGTAAACAGTGCACTGTACTTACTCACACAACACGTTACAACTATATGAGTTAGCATGAACAACTGCAATTACGGTAAACAGTTCACTGTACTTACGCTCACAACGCGTTACAACTATATGAGTTAGCCTGAACAACTGCAATTATGGTAAACAGTTCACTGTACTTACACTCACAATGCGTTACAACTATATGAGTTAGCCTGAACAACTGCCATTATGATAAACCGTTCACTGTACTTACTCTCACACACGTTACAACTATATGAGTTAGCATGAACAACTGCCATTACGGTAAAGAGTTCACTGTACTTCCTCTCACACATGTTACAACTATATGAGTTAGGAGGAACAACTGCCATTACGTTAAACAGTTCACTCTACTTACTCTCATACATGTTACAACTATATGAGTTAGCATGAACAACTGCCATTACGGTAAACAGTTCACTGTACTTACTCACACAACACGTTACAACTATATGAGTTAGCATGAACAACTGCAATTACGCTAAACAGTTCACTGTACTTACGCTCACAACGCGTTACAACTATATGAGTTAGCCTGAACAACTGCCATTACGATAAACCGTTCACTGTACTTACTCTCATACATGTTACAACTATATGAGTTAGCATGAACAACTGCCATTACGGTAAACAGTTCACTCTACTTACTCTCACACACATTACAACTATATTATTTAGCATGAACAACTGCCATTACGGTAAACAGTTCACTGTACTTTCTCTCACACACGTTACAACTATATGAGTTAGAATGAACAACTACCATTACGGTAAACAGTTCACTGTACTTACGCTCATACACGTTACACCTATATGAGTTAGCATGAACAACTGCCATTACGGTAAACCGTTCACTGTAATTAGGTTCACACACGTTACATATATATGAGTTAGCATGAACAACTGCAATTACGGTAAACAGTTCACTGTACTTACGCTCACAACGCGTTACAACTATATGAGTTAGCCTGAACAACTGCCATTACGATAAACCGTTCACTGTACTTACTCTCACACACGTTACAACTATATGAGTTAGCATGAACAACTGCCATTACGGTAAAGAGTTCACTGTACTTACTCTCACACACGTTACAACTATATGAGTTAGCATGAACAACTGCCATTACGGTAAAGAGTTCACTGTACTTCCTCTCACACATGTTACAACTATATGAGTTAGGAGGAACAACTGCCATTACGTTAAACAGTTCACTCTACTTCCTCTCATACATGTTACAACTATATGAGTTAGCATGAACAACTGCCATTACGGTAAACAGTTCACTGTACTTACTCTCACAACACATTACAACTATATGAGTTAGCATGAACAACTGCCATTACGGTAAACAGTTCACTGTACTTACTTTCATACATGTTACAACTATATGAGTTAGCCTGAACAACTGCCATTACGGTAAACAGTTCACTGTACTTTCTCTCACACACGTTACAACTATATGAGTTAGGAGGAACAACTGCCATTACGTTAAACAGTTCACTCTACTTAATCTCATACATGTTACAACTATATGAGTTAGCCTGAACAACTGCCATTACGGTAAACAGTTCACTGTACTTTCTCTCACACACGTTACAACTATATGAGTTAGCATGAACAACTGCAATTATGGTAAACAGTTCACTGTACTTACGCTCACAATGCGTTACAACTATATGAGTTAGCCTGAACAACTGCCATTACGATAAACCGTTCACTGTACTTACTCTCACACACGTTACAACTATATGAGTTAGCATGAACAACTGCCATTACGGTAAAGAGTTCACTGTACTTCCTCTCACACATGTTACAACTATATGAGTTAGGAGGAACAACTGCCATTACGTTAAACAGTTCACTCTACTTAATCTCATACATTTTACAATTATATGAATTAGCATGAACAACTGCCCTTATGGTAAACAGCTCGCTGTACTTACTCTCACACACGTTACAACTATATGAGTTAGCATGAGCAACTGCCCTTACGGTAAACAGTTCGCTGTACTTACTCTCACACACGTTACAACTATATGAGTTAGCATGAACAAGTGCCATTATGGTAAACAGTTCGCTGTACTTACTCTCAGACATGTTACAACTATATGAGTTAGCATGAACAACTGCCATTACGGTAAACAGTTCGCTGTACTTACTCTCACACACGTTACAACTATATGAGTTAGCATGAACAACTGCCATTACGGTAAAGAGTTCACTGTACTTCCTCTCACACATGTTACAACTATATGAGTTAGCATGAACAACTGCCATTACGGTAAACAGTTCACTGTACTTACTCTCACAACAAATTACAACTATATGAGTTAGCATGAACAACTGCCATTACGGTAAACAGTTCACTGTACTTACTCTCACAACACATTACAACTATATGAGTTAGCATGAACAACTGCCATTACGGTAAACAGTTCACTGTACTTACTCACACAACACGTTACAACTACATGAGTTAGCATGAACAACTGCCATTACGGTAAACAGTTCGCTGTACTTCCTCTCACACATGTTACAACTATATGAGTTAGGAGGAATACTGCCATTACGTTAAACAGTTCACTCTACTTACTCTCATACATTTTACAACTATATGAATTAGCATGAACAACTGCCCTTATGGTAAACAGCTCGCTGTACTTACTCTCACACACGTTACAACTATATGAGTTAGCATGAACAACTGCCATTACGGTAAACAGTTCACTGTACTTACGCTCACAACGCGTTACAACTATATGAGTTAGCCTGAACAACTGCCATTACGATAAACCGTTCACTGTACTTACTCTCACACACGTTACAACTATATGAGTTAGCATGAACAACTGCCATTACGGTAAAGAGTTCACTGTACTTCCTCTCACACATGTTACAACTATATGAGTTGGCATGAACAACTACCATTACGGTAAACAGTTCACTGTACTTACGCTCATACACGTTACACCTATATGAGATAGCATGAACAACTGCCATTACGGTAAACAGTTCACTGTACTTACTCTCATACATGTTACAACTATATGAGTTAGCATGAACAACTGCAATTACGGTAAACAGTTCACTGTACTTACACTCACAATGCGTTACAACTATATGAGTTAGCCTGAACAACTGCCATTATGATAAACCGTTCACTGTACTTACTCTCACACACGTTACAACTATATGAGTTAGCATGAACAACTGCCATTACGGTAAAGAGTTCACTGTACTTCCTCTCACACATGTTACAACTATATGAGTTAGGAGGAACAACTGCCATTACGTTAAACAGTTCACTCTACTTACTCTCATACATGTTACAACTATATGAGTTAGCATGAACAACTGCCATTACGGTAAACAGTGCACTGTACTTACTCACACAACACGTTACAACTATATGAGTTAGCATGAACAACTGCAATTACGGTAAACAGTTCACTGTACTTACGCTCACAACGCGTTACAACTATATGAGTTAGCCTGAACAACTGCAATTATGGTAAACAGTTCACTGTACTTACACTCACAATGCGTTACAACTATATGAGTTAGCCTGAACAACTGCCATTATGATAAACCGTTCACTGTACTTACTCTCACACACGTTACAACTATATGAGTTAGCATGAACAACTGCCATTACGGTAAAGAGTTCACTGTACTTCCTCTCACACATGTTACAACTATATGAGTTAGGAGGAACAACTGCCATTACGTTAAACAGTTCACTCTACTTACTCTCATACATGTTACAACTATATGAGTTAGCATGAACAACTGCCATTACGGTAAACAGTTCACTGTACTTACTCACACAACACGTTACAACTATATGAGTTAGCATGAACAACTGCAATTACGCTAAACAGTTCACTGTACTTACGCTCACAACGCGTTACAACTATATGAGTTAGCCTGAACAACTGCCATTACGATAAACCGTTCACTGTACTTACTCTCATACATGTTACAACTATATGAGTTAGCATGAACAACTGCCATTACCGTAAACAGTTCACTCTACTTACTCTCACACACATTACAACTATATTATTTAGCATGAACAACTGCCATTACGGTAAACAGTTCACTGTACTTTCTCTCACAAACGTTACAACTATATGAGTTAGAATGAACAACTACCATTACGGTAAACAGTTCACTGTACTTACGCTCATACACGTTACACCTATATGAGTTAGCATGAACAACTGCCATTACGGTAAACCGTTCACTGTAATTAGGTTCACACACGTTACATATATATGAGTTAGCATGAACAACTGCAATTACGGTAAACAGTTCACTGTACTTACGCTCACAACGCGTTACAACTATATGAGTTAGCCTGAACAACTGCCATTACGATAAACCGTTCACTGTACTTACTCTCACACACGTTACAACTATATGAGTTAGCATGAACAACTGCCATTACGGTAAAGAGTTCACTGTACTTACTCTCACACACGTTACAACTATATGAGTTAGCATGAACAACTGCCATTACGGTAAAGAGTTCACTGTACTTCCTCTCACACATGTTACAACTATATGAGTTAGGAGGAACAACTGCCATTACGTTAAACAGTTCACTCTACTTCCTCTCATACATGTTACAACTATATGAGTTAGCATGAACAACTGCCATTACGGTAAACAGTTCACTGTACTTACTCTCACAACACATTACAACTATATGAGTTAGCATGAACAACTGCCATTACGGTAAACAGTTCACTGTACTTACTTTCATACATGTTACAACTATATGAGTTAGCCTGAACAACTGCCATTACGGTAAACAGTTCACTGTACTTTCTCTCACACACGTTACAACTATATGAGTTAGGAGGAACAACTGCCATTACGTTAAACAGTTCACTCTACTTAATCTCATACATGTTACAACTATATGAGTTAGCCTGAACAACTGCCATTACGGTAAACAGTTCACTGTACTTTCTCTCACATACGTTACAACTATATGAGTTAGCATGAACAACTGCAATTATGGTAAACAGTTCACTGTACTTACGCTCACAATGCGTTACAACTATATGAGTTAGCCTGAACAACTGCCATTACGATAAACCGTTCACTGTACTTACTCTCACACACGTTACAACTATATGAGTTAGCATGAACAACTGCCATTACGGTAAAGAGTTCACTGTACTTCCTCTCACACATGTTACAACTATATGAGTTAGGAGGAACAACTGCCATTACGTTAAACAGTTCACTCTACTTAATCTCATACATTTTACAATTATATGAATTAGCATGAACAACTGCCCTTATGGTAAACAGCTCGCTGTACTTACTCTCACACACGTTACAACTATATGAGTTAGCATGAGCAACTGCCCTTACGGTAAACAGTTCGCTGTACTTACTCTCACACACGTTACAACTATATGAGTTAGCATGAACAAGTGCCATTATGGTAAACAGTTCGCTGTGCTTACTCTCAGACATGTTACAACTATATGAGTTAGCATGAGCAACTGCCATTACGGTAAACAGTTCGCTGTACTTACTCTCACACACGTTACAACTATATGAGTTAGCATGAACAACTGCCATTACGGTAAAGAGTTCACTGTACTTCCTCTCACACATGTTACAACTATATGAGTTAGCATGAACAACTGCCATTACGGTAAACAGTTCACTGTACTTACTCTCACAACAAATTACAACTATATGAGTTAGCATGAACAACTGCCATTACGGTAAACAGTTCACTGTACTTACTCTCACAACACATTACAACTATATGAGTTAGCATGAACAACTGCCATTACGGTAAACAGTTCACTGTACTTACTCACACAACACGTTACAACTACATGAGTTAGCATGAACAACTGCCATTACGGTAATCAGTTCGCTGTACTTCCTCTCACACATGTTACAACTATATGAGTTAGGAGGAACAACTGCCATTACGTTAAACAGTTCACTCTACTTACTCTCATACATTTTACAACTATATGAATTAGCATGAACAACTGCCCTTATGGTAAACAGCTCGCTGTACTTACTCTCACACACGTTACAACTATATGAGTTAGCATGAACAACTGCCATTACGGTAAACAGTTCACTGTACTTACGCTCACAACGCGTTACAACTATATGAGTTAGCCTGAACAACTGCCATTACGATAAACCGTTCACTGTACTTACTCTCACACACGTTACAACTATATGAGTTAGCATGAACAACTGCCATTACGGTAAAGAGTTCACTGTACTTCCTCTCACACATGTTACAACTATATGAGTTGGCATGAACAACTACCATTACGGTAAACAGTTCACTGTACTTACGCTCATACACGTTACACCTATATGAGATAGCATGAACAACTGCCATTACGGTAAACAGTTCACTGTACTTACTCTCATACATGTTACAACTATATGAGTTAGCATGAACAACTGCAATTACGGTAAACAGTTCACTGTACTTACACTCACAATGCGTTACAACTATATGAGTTAGCCTGAACAACTGCCATTATGATAAACCGTTCACTGTACTTACTCTCACACACGTTACAACTATATGAGTTAGCATGAACAACTGCCATTACGGTAAAGAGTTCACTGTACTTCCTCTCACACATGTTACAACTATATGAGTTAGGAGGAACAACTGCCATTACGTTAAACAGTTCACTCTACTTACTCTCATACATGTTACAACTATATGAGTTAGCATGAACAACTGCCATTACGGTAAACAGTGCACTGTACTTACTCACACAACACGTTACAACTATATGAGTTAGCATGAACAACTGCAATTACGGTAAACAGTTCACTGTACTTACGCTCACAACGCGTTACAACTATATGAGTTAGCCTGAACAACTGCCATTACGATAAACCGTTCACTGTACTTACTCTCACACACGTTACAACTATATGAGTTAGCATGAACAACTGCCATTACGGTAAAGAGTTCACTGTACTTACTCTCACACACGTTACAACTATATGAGTTAGCATGAACAACTGCCATTACGGTAAAGAGTTCACTGTACTTCCTCTCACACATGTTACAACTATATGAGTTAGGAGGAACAACTGCCATTACGTTAAACAGTTCACTCTACTTCCTCTCATACATGTTACAACTATATGAGTTAGCATGAACAACTGCCATTACGGTAAACAGTTCACTGTACTTACTCTCACAACACATTACAACTATATGAGTTAGCATGAACAACTGCCATTACGGTAAACAGTTCACTGTACTTACTTTCATACATGTTACAACTATATGAGTTAGCCTGAACAACTGCCATTACGGTAAACAGTTCACTGTACTTTCTCTCACACACGTTACAACTATATGAGTTAGCATGAAGAACTGCCATTACGGTAAACAGTTCACTGTACTTACTTTAATACATGTTACAACTATATGAATTAGCATGAACAACTGCCCTTATGGTAAACAGCTCGCTGTACTTACTCTCACACACGTTACAACTATATGAGTTAGCATGAACAACTGCCATTACGGTAAACAGTTCACTGTACTTACGCTCACAACGCGTTACAACTATATGAGTTAGCCTGAACAACTGCCATTACGATAAACCGTTCACTGTACTTACTCTCACACACGTTACAACTATATGAGTTAGCATGAACAACTGCCATTACGGTAAAGAGTTCACTGTACTTCCTCTCACACATGTTACAACTATATGAGTTGGCATGAACAACTACCATTACGGTAAACAGTTCACTGTACTTACGCTCATACACGTTACACCTATATGAGATAGCATGAACAACTGCCATTACGGTAAACAGTTCACTGTACTTACTCTCATACATGTTACAACCATATGAGTTAGCATGAACAACTGCAATTACGGTAAACAGTTCACTGTACTTACACTCACAATGCGTTACAACTATATGAGTTAGCCTGAACAACTGCCATTATGATAAACCGTACACTGTACTTACTCTCACACACGTTACAACTATATGAGTTAGCATGAACAACTGCCATTACGGTAAAGAGTTCACTGTACTTCCTCTCACACATGTTACAACTATATGAGTTAGGAGGAACAACTGCCATTACGTTAAACAGTTCACTCTACTTACTCTCATACATGTTACAACTATATGAGTTAGCATGAACAACTGCCATTACGGTAAACAGTGCACTGTACTTACTCACACAACACGTTACAACTATATGAGTTAGCATGAACAACTGCAATTACGGTAAACAGTTCACTGTACTTACGCTCACAACGCGTTACAACTATATGAGTTAGCCTGAACAACTGCCATTACGATAAACCGTTCACTGTACTTACTCTCATACATGTTACAACTATATGAGTTAGCATGAACAACTGCCATTACGGTAAACAGTTCACTCTACTTACTCTCACACACATTACAACTATATTATTTAGCATGAACAACTGCCATTACGGTAAACAGTTCACTGTACTTTCTCTCACACACGTTACAACTATATGAGTTAGCATGAACAACTACCATTACGGTAAACAGTTCACTGTACTTACGCTCATACACGTTACACCTATATGAGTTAGCATGAACAACTGCCATTACGGTAAACCGTTCACTGTAATTAGGTTCACACACGTTACAACTATATGAGTTAGCCTGAACAACTGCCATTACGATAAACCGTTCACTGTACTTACTCTCACACACGTTACAACTATATGAGTTAGCATGAACAACTGCCATTACGGTAAAGAGTTCACTGTACTTACTCTCACACACGTTACAACTATATGAGTTAGCATGAACAACTGCCATTACGGTAAAGAGTTCACTGTACTTCCTCTCACACATGTTACAACTATATGAGTTAGGAGGAACAACTGCCATTACGTTAAACAGTTCACTCTACTTCCTCTCATACATGTTACAACTATATTAGTTAGCATGAACAACTGCCATTACGGTAAACAGTTCACTGTACTTACTCTCACAACACATTACAACTATATGAGTTAGCATGAACAACTGCCATTACGGTAAACAGTTCACTGTACTTACTTTCATACATGTTACAACTATATGAGTTAGCCTGAACAACTGCCATTACGGTAAACAGTTCACTGTACTTTCTCTCACACACGTTACAACTATATGAGTTAGCATGAAGAACTGCCATTACGGTAAACAGTTCACTGTACTTACTTTCATACATGTTACAACTATATGAGTTAGCCTGAACAACTGCCATTACGGTAAAAAGTTCACTGTACTTTCTCTCACACACGTTACAACTATATGAGTTAGCAAGAACAACTACCATTACGGTAAACAGTTCACTGTACTTACGCTCATACACGTTACACCTATATGAGTTAGCATGAACAACTGCCATTACGGTAAACAGTTCACTGTACTTACTCTCATACATGTTACAACTATATGAGTTAGCATGAACAACTGCAATTATGGTAAACAGTTCACTGTACTTACACTCACAATGCGTTACAACTATATGAGTTAGCCTGAACAACTGCCATTATGATAAACCGTTCACTGTACTTACTCTCACACACGTTACAACTATATGAGTTAGCATGAACAACTGCCATTACGGTAAAGAGTTCACTGTACTTCCTCTCACACATGTTACAACTATATGAGTTAGGAGGAACAACTGCCATTACGTTAAACAGTTCACTCTACTTACTCACACAACACGTTACAACTATATGAGTTAGCATGAACAACTGCAATTACGGTAAACAGTTCACTGTACTTACGCTCACAACGCGTTACAACTATATGAGTTAGCCTGAACAACTGCCATTACGATAAACCGTTAACTGTACTTACTCTCATACATGTTACAACTATATGAGTTAGCATGAACAACTGCCATTACGGTAAACAGTTCACTCTACTTACTCTCACACACATTACAACTATATTATTTAGCATGAACAACTGCCATTACGGTAAACAGTTCACTGTACTTACGCTCATACACGTTACACCTATATGAGTTAGCATGAACAACTGCCATTACGGTAAACCGTTCACTGTAATTAGGTTCACACACGTTACATATATATGAGTTAGCATGAACAACTGCAATTACGGTAAACAGTTCACTGTACTTACGCTAACAACGCGTTACAACTATATGAGTTAGCCTGAACAACTGCCATTACGGTAAACAGTTCACTGTACTTACTCTCATACATGTTACAACTATATGAGTTAGCATGAACAACTGCAATTATGGTAAACAGTTCACTGTACTTACGCTCACAATGCGTTACAACTATATGAGTTAGCCTGAACAACTGCCATTACGATAAACCGTTCACTGTACTTACTCTCACACACGTTACAACTATATGAGTTAGCATGAACAACTGCCATTACGGTAAAGAGTTCACTGTACTTCCTCTCACACATGTTACAACTATATGAGTTAGGAGGAACAACTGCCATTACGTTAAACAGTTCACTCTACTTAATCTCATACATTTTACAACTATATGAATTAGCATGAACAACTGCCCTTATGGTAAACAGCTCGCTGTACTTACTCTCACACACGTTACAACTATATGAGTTAGCATGAGCAACTGCCCTTACGGTAAACAGTTCGCTGTACTTACTCTCACACATGTTACAACTATATGAGTTAGCATGAACAAGTGCCATTATGGTAAACAGTTCGCTGTACTTACTCTCAGACATGTTACAACTATATGAGTTAGCATGAACAACTGCCATTACGGTAAACAGTTCGCTGTACTTACTCTCACACACGTTACAACTATATGAGTTAGCATGAACAACTGCCATTACGGTAAAGAGTTCACTGTACTTCCTCTCACACATGTTACAACTATATGAGTTAGCATGAACAACTGCCATTACGGTAAACAGTTCACTGTACTTACTCTCACAACAAATTACAACTATATGAGTTAGCATGAACAACTGC
Organism: Lampris incognitus; assembly: GCF_029633865.1. Classification (NCBI taxonomy): domain Eukaryota; kingdom Metazoa; phylum Chordata; class Actinopteri; order Lampriformes; family Lampridae; genus Lampris; species Lampris incognitus. Next base: position 62,352,204 of record NC_079211.1, on the reverse strand, counting down.
CATTACGGTAAACAGTTCACTGTACTTACTCTCACAACACATTACAACTATATGAGTTAGCATGAACAACTGCCATAACGGTAAACAGTTCACTGTACTTACTCACACAACACGTTACAACTACATGAGTTAGCATGAACAACTGCCATTACGGTAAACAGTTCGCTGTACTTCCTCTCACACATGTTACAACTATATGAGTTAGGAGGAACAACTGCCATTACGTTAAACAGTTCACTCTACTTACTCTCATACATTTTACAACTATATGAATTAGCATGAACAACTGCCCTTATGGTAAACAGCTCGCTGTACTTACTCTCACACACGTTACAACTATATGAGTTAGCATGAACAACTGCCATTACGGTAAACAGTTCACTGTACTTACGCTCACAACGCGTTACAACTATATGAGTTAGCCTGAACAACTGCCATTACGATAAACCGTTCACTGTACTTACTCTCACACACGTTACAACTATATGAGTTAGCATGAACAACTGCCATTACGGTAAAGAGTTCACTGTACTTCCTCTCACACATGTTACAACTATATGAGTTGGCATGAACAACTACCATTACGGTAAACAGTTCACTGTACTTACGCTCATACACGTTACACCTATATGAGATAGCATGAACAACTGCCATTACGGTAAACAGTTCACTGTACTTACTCTCATACATGTTACAACTATATGAGTTAGCATGAACAACTGCAATTACGGTAAACAGTTCACTGTACTTACACTCACAATGCGTTACAACTATATGAGTTAGCCTGAACAACTGCCATTATGATAAACCGTTCACTGTACTTACTCTCACACACGTTACAACTATATGAGTTAGCATGAACAACTGCCATTACGGTAAATAGTTCACTGTACTTCCTCTCACACATGTTACAACTATATGAGTTAGGAGGAACAACTGCCATTACGTTAAACAGTTCACTCTACTTACTCTCATACATGTTACAACTATATGAGTTAGCATGAACAACTGCAATTACGGTAAACAGTTCACTGTACTTACTCACACAACACGTTACAACTATATGAGTTAGCATGAACAACTGCAATTACGCTAAACAGTTCACTGTACTTACGCTCACAACGCGTTACAACTATATGAGTTAGCCTGAACAACTGCCATTACGATAAACCGTTCACTGTACTTACTCTCATACATGTTACAACTATATGAGTTAGCATGAACAACTGCCATTACGGTAAACAGTTCACTCTACTTACTCTCACACACATTACAACTATATTATTTAGCATGAACAACTGCCATTACGGTAAACAGTTCACTGTACTTTCTCTCATACACGTTACAACTATATGAGTTAGAATGAACAACTACCATTACGGTAAACAGTTCACTGTACTTACGCTCATACACGTTACACCTATATGAGTTAGCATGAACAACTGCCATTACGGTAAACCGTTCACTGTAATTAGGTTCACACACGTTACATATATATGAGTTAGCATGAACAACTGCAATTACGGTAAACAGTTCACTGTACTTACGCTCACAACGCGTTACAACTATATGAGTTAGCCTGAACAACTGCCATTACGATAAACCGTTCACTGTACTTACTCTCACACACGTTACAACTATATGAGTTAGCATGAACAACTGCAATTACGGTAAAGAGTTCACTGTACTTACTCTCACACACGTTACAACTATATGAGTTAGCATGAACAACTGCCATTACGGTAAAGAGTTCACTGTACTTCCTCTCACACATGTTACAACTATATGAGTTAGGAGGAACAACTGCCATTACGTTAAACAGTTCACTCTACTTCCTCTCATACATGTTACAACTATATGAGTTAGCATGAACAACTGCCATTACGGTAAACAGTTCACTGTACTTACTCTCACAACACATTACAACTATATGAGTTAGCATGAACAACTGCCATTACGGTAAACAGTTCACTGTACTTACTTTCATACATGTTACAACTATATGAGTTAGCCTGAACAACTGCCATTACGGTAAACAGTTCACTGTACTTTCTCTCACACACGTTACAACTATATGAGTTAGGAGGAACAACTGCCATTACGTTAAACAGTTCACTCTACTTAATCTCATACATGTTACAACTATATGAGTTAGCCTGAACAACTGCCATTACGGTAAACAGTTCACTGTACTTTCTCTCACACACGTTACAACTATATGAGTTAGCATGAACAACTGCAATTATGGTAAACAGTTCACTGTACTTACGCTCACAATGCGTTACAACTATATGAGTTAGCCTGAACAACTGCCATTACGATAAACCGTTCACTGTACTTACTCTCACACACGTTACAACTATATGAGTTAGCATGAACAACTGCCATTACGGTAAAGAGTTCACTGTACTTCCTCTCACACATGTTACAACTATATGAGTTAGGAGGAACAACTGCCATTACGTTAAACAGTTCACTCTACTTAATCTCATACATTTTACAACTATATGAATTAGCATGAACAACTGCCCTTATGGTAAACAGCTCGCTGTACTTACTCTCACACACGTTACAACTATATGAGTTAGCATGAGCAACTGCCCTTACGGTAAACAGTTCGCTGTACTTACTCTCACACACGTTACAACTATATGAGTTAGCATGAACAAGTGCCATTATGGTAAACAGTTCGCTGTACTTACTCTCAGACATGTTACAACTATATGAGTTAGCATGAACAACTGCCATTACGGTAAACAGTTCGCTGTACTTACTCTCACACACGTTACAACTATATGAGTTAGCATGAACAACTGCCATTACGGTAAAGAGTTCACTGTACTTCCTCTCACACATGTTACAACTATATGAGTTAGCATGAACAACTGCCATTACGGTAAACAGTTCACTGTACTTACTCTCACAACAAATTACAACTATATGAGTTAGCATGAACAACTGCCATTACGGTAAACAGTTCACTGTACTTACTCTCACAACACATTACAACTATATGAGTTAGCATGAACAACTGCCATTACGGTAAACAGTTCACTGTACTTACTCACACAACACGTTACAACTACATGAGTTAGCATGAACAACTGCCATTACGGTAAACAGTTCGCTGTACTTCCTCTCACACATGTTACAACTATATGAGTTAGGAGGAACAACTGCCATTACGTTAAACAGTTCACTCTACTTACTCTCATACATTTTACAACTATATGAATTAGCATGAACAACTGCCCTTATGGTAAACAGCTCGCTGTACTTACTCTCACACACGTTACAACTATATGAGTTAGCATGAACAACTGCCATTACGGTAAACAGTTCACTGTACTTACGCTCACAACGCGTTACAACTATATGAGTTAGCCTGAACAACTACCATTACGATAAACCGTTCACTGTACTTACTCTCACACACGTTACAACTATATGAGTTAGCATGAACAACTGCCATTACGGTAAAGAGTTCACTGTACTTCCTCTCACACATGTTACAACTATATGAGTTGGCATGAACAACTACCATTACGGTAAACAGTTCACTGTACTTACGCTCATACACGTTACACCTATATGAGATAGCATGAACAACTGCCATTACGGTAAACAGTTCACTGTACTTACTCTCATACATGTTACAACTATATGAGTTAGCATGAACAACTGCAATTACGGTAAACAGTTCACTGTACTTACACTCACAATGCGTTACAACTATATGAGTTAGCCTGAACAACTGCCATTATGATAAACCGTTCACTGTACTTACTCTCACACACGTTACAACTATATTATTTAGCATGAACAACTGCCATTACGGTAAACAGTTCACTGTACTTTCTCTCACACACGTTACAACTATATGAGTTAGCATGAACAACTACCATTACGGTAAACAGTTCACTGTACTTACGCTCATACACGTTACACCTATATGAGTTAGCATGAACAACTGCCATTACGGTAAACCGTTCACTGTAATTAGGTTCACACACGTTACATATATATGAGTTAGCATGAACAACTGCAATTACGGTAAACAGTTCACTGTACTTACGCTCACAACGCGTTACAACTATATGAGTTAGCCTGAACAACTGCCATTACGATAAACCGTTCACTGTACTTACTCTCACACACGTTACAACTATATGAGTTAGCATGAACAACTGCCATTACGGTAAAGAGTTCACTGTACTTACTCTCACACACGTTACAACTATATGAGTTAGCATGAACAACTGCCATTACGGTAAAGAGTTCACTGTACTTCCTCTCACACATGTTACAACTATATGAGTTAGGAGGAACAACTGCCATTACGTTAAACAGTTCACTCTACTTCCTCTCATACATGTTACAACTATATTAGTTAGCATGAACAACTGCCATTACGGTAAACAGTTCACTGTACTTACTCTCACAACACATTACAACTATATGAGTTAGCATGAACAACTGCCATTACGGTAAACAGTTCACTGTACTTACTTTCATACAACTTACAACTATATGAGTTAGCCTGAACAACTGCCATTACGGTAAACAGTTCACTGTACTTTCTCTCACACACGTTACAACTATATGAGTTAGCATGAAGAACTGCCATTACGGTAAACAGTTCACTGTACTTACTTTCATACATGTTACAACTATATGAGTTAGCCTGAACAACTGCCATTACGGTAAACAGTTCACTGTACTTTCTCTCACACACGTTACAACTATATGAGTTAGCAAGAACAACTACCATTACGGTAAACAGTTCACTGTACTTACGCTCATACACGTTACACCTATATGAGTTAGCATGAACAACTGCCATTACGGTAAACAGTTCACTGTACTTACTCTCATACATGTTACAACTATATGAGTTAGCATGAACAACTGCAATTATGGTAAACAGTTCACTGTACTTACACTCACAATGCGTTACAACTATATGAGTTAGCCTGAACAACTGCCATTATGATAAACCGTTCACTGTACTTACTCTCACACACGTTACAACTATATGAGTTAGCATGAACAACTGCCATTACGGTAAAGAGTTCACTGTACTTCCTCTCACACATGTTACAACTATATGAGTTAGGAGGAACAACTGCCATTACGTTAAACAGTTCACTCTACTTACTCACACAACACGTTACACCTATATGAGATAGCATGAACAACTGCCATTACGGTAAACAGTTCACTGTACTTACTCTCATACATGTTACAACTATATGAGTTAGCATGAACAACTGCAATTACGGTAAACAGTTCACTGTACTTACACTCACAATGCGTTACAACTATATGAGTTAGCCTGAACAACTGCCATTATGATAAACCGTTCACTGTACTTACTCTCACACACGTTACAACTATATTATTTAGCATGAACAACTGCCATTACGGTAAACAGTTCACTGTACTTTCTCTCACACACGTTACAACTATATGAGTTAGCATGAACAACTACCATTACGGTAAACAGTTCACTGTACTTACGCTCATACACGTTACACCTATATGAGTTAGCATGAACAACTGCCATTACGGTAAACCGTTCACTGTAATTAGGTTCACACACGTTACATATATATGAGTTAGCATGAACAACTGCAATTACGGTAAACAGTTCACTGTACTTACGCTCACAACGCGTTACAACTATATGAGTTAGCCTGAACAACTGTCATTACGATAAAACGTTCACTGTACTTACTCTCACACACGTTACAACTATATGAGTTAGCATGAACAACTGCCATTACGGTAAAGAGTTCACTGTACTTCCTCTCACACATGTTACAACTATATGAGTTGGCATGAACAACTACCATTACGGTAAACAGTTCACTGTACTTACGCTCATACACGTTACACCTATATGAGATAGCATGAACAACTGCCATTACGGTAAACAGTTCACTGTACTTACTCTCATACATGTTACAACTATATGAGTTAGCATGAACAACTGCAATTACGGTAAACAGTTCACTGTACTTACACTCACAATGCGTTACAACTATATGAGTTAGCCTGAACAACTGCCATTATGATAAACCGTTCACTGTACTTACTCTCACACACGTTACAACTATATTATTTAGCATGAACAACTGCCATTACGGTAAACAGTTCACTGTACTTTCTCTCACACACGTTACAACTATATGAGTTAGCATGAACAACTACCATTACGGTAAACAGTTCACTGTACTTACGCTCATACACGTTACACCTATATGAGTTAGCATGAACAACTGCCATTACGGTAAACCGTTCACTGTAATTAGGTTCACACACGTTACATATATATGAGTTAGCATGAACAACTGCAATTACGGTAAACAGTTCACTGTACTTACGCTCACAACGCGTTACAACTATATGAGTTAGCCTGAACAACTGCCATTACGATAAACCGTTCACTGTACTTACTCTCACACACGTTACAACTATATGAGTTAGCATGAACAACTGCCATTACGGTAAAGAGTTCACTGTACTTACTCTCACACACGTTACAACTATATGAGTTAGCATGAACAACTGCCATTACGGTAAAGAGTTCACTGTACTTCCTCTCACACATGTTACAACTATATGAGTTAGGAGGAACAACTGCCATTACGTTAAACAGTTCACTCTACTTCCTCTCATACATGTTACAACTATATTAGTTAGCATGAACAACTGCCATTACGGTAAACAGTTCACTGTACTTACTCTCACAACACATTACAACTATATGAGTTAGCATGAACAACTGCCATTACGGTAAACAGTTCACTGTACTTTCTCTCACACACGTTACAACTATATGAGTTAGCATGAAGAACTGCCATTACGGTAAACAGTTCACTGTACTTACTTTCATACATGTTACAACTATATGAGTTAGCCTGAACAACTGCCATTACGGTAAACAGTTCACTGTACTTTCTCTCACACACGTTACAACTATATGAGTTAGCAAGAACAACTACCATTACGGTAAACAGTTCACTGTACTTACGCTCATACACGTTACACCTATATGAGTTAGCATGAACAACTGCCATTACGGTAAACAGTTCACTGTACTTACTCTCATACATGTTACAACTATATGAGTTAGCATGAACAACTGCAATTATGGTAAACAGTTCACTGTACTTACACTCACAATGCGTTACAACTATATGAGTTAGCCTGAACAACTGCCATTATGATAAACCGTTCACTGTACTTACTCTCACACACGTTACAACTATATGAGTTAGCATGAACAACTGCCATTACGGTAAAGAGTTCACTGTACTTCCTCTCACACATGTTACAACTATATGAGTTAGGAGGAACAACTGCCATTACGTTAAACAGTTCACTCTACTTACTCACACAACACGTTACAACTATATGAGTTAGCATGAACAACTGCAATTACGGTAAACAGTTCACTGTACTTACGCTCACAACGCGTTACAACTATATGAGTTAGCCTGAACAACTGCCATTACGATAAACCGTTAACTGTACTTACTCTCATACATGTTACAACTATATGAGTTAGCATGAACAACTGCCATTACGGTAAACAGTTCACTCTACTTACTCTCACACACATTACAACTATATTATTTAGCATGAACAACTGCCATTACGGTAAACAGTTCACTGTACTTTCTCTCACACACGTTACAACTATATGAGTTAGCATGAACAACTACCATTACGGTAAACAGTTCACTGTACTTACGCTCATACACGTTACACCTATATGAGTTAGCATGAACAACTGCCATTACGGTAAACCGTTCACTGTAATTAGGTTCACACACGTTACATATATATGAGTTAGCATGAACAACTGCAATTACGGTAAACAGTTCACTGTACTTATGCTAACAACGCGTTACAACTATATGAGTTAGCCTGAACAACTGCCATTACGGTAAACAGTTCACTGTACTTACTCTCATACATGTTACAACTATATGAGTTAGCATGAACAACTGCAATTATGGTAAACAGTTCACTGTACTTACGCTCACAATGCGTTACAACTATATGAGTTAGCCTGAACAACTGCCATTACGATAAACCGTTCACTGTACTTACTCTCACACACGTTACAACTATATGAGTTAGCATGAACAACTGCCATTACGGTAAAGAGTTCACTGTACTTCCTCTCACACATGTTACAACTATATGAGTTAGGAGGAACAACTGCCATTACGTTAAACAGTTCACTCTACTTAATCTCATACATTTTACAACTATATGAATTAGCATGAACAACTGCCCTTATGGTAAACAGCTCGCTGTACTTACTCTCACACACGTTACAACTATATGAGTTAGCATGAGCAACTGCCCTTACGGTAAACAGTTCGCTGTACTTACTCTCACACACGTTACAACTATATGAGTTAGCATGAACAAGTGCCATTATGGTAAACAGTTCGCTGTACTTACTCTCAGACATGTTACAACTATATGAGTTAGCATGAACAACTGCCATTACGGTAAACAGTTCGCTGTACTTACTCTCACACACGTTACAACTATATGAGTTAGCATGAACAACTGCCATTACGGTAAAGAGTTCACTGTACTTCCTCTCACACATGTTACAACTATATGAGTTAGCATGAACAACTGCCATTACGGTAAACAGTTCACTGTACTTACTCTCACAACAAATTACAACTATATGAGTTAGCATGAACAACTGCCATTACGGTAAACAGTTCACTGTACTTACTCTCACAACACATTACAACTATATGAGTTAGCATGAACAACTGCCATTACGGTAAACAGTTCTCTGTACTTACTCACACAACACGTTACAACTACATGAGTTAGCATGAACAACTGCCATTACGGTAAACAGTTCGCTGTACTTCCTCTCACACATGTTACAACTATATGAGTTAGGAGGAACAACTGCCATTACGTTAAACAGTTCACTCTACTTACTCTCATACATTTTACAACTATATGAATTAGCATGAACAACTGCCCTTATGGTAAACAGCTCGCTGTACTTACTCTCACACACGTTACAACTATATGAGTTAGCATGAACAACTGCCATTACGGTAAACAGTTCACTGTACTTATGCTCACAACGCGTTACAACTATATGAGTTAGCCTGAACAACTGCCATTACGATAAACCGTTCACTGTACTTACTCTCACACACGTTACAACTATATGAGTTAGCATGAACAACTGCCATTACGGTAAAGAGTTCACTGTACTTCCTCTCACACATGTTACAACTATATGAGTTGGCATGAACAACTACCATTACGGTAAACAGTTCACTGTACTTACGCTCATACACGTTACACCTATATGAGATAGCATGAACAACTGCCATTACGGTAAACAGTTCACTGTACTTACTCTCATACATGTTACAACTATATGAGTTAGCATGAACAACTGCAATTACGGTAAACAGTTCACTGTACTTACACTCACAATGCGTTACAACTATATGAGTTAGCCTGAACAACTGCCATTATGATAAACCGTTCACTGTACTTACTCTCACACACGTTACAACTATATGAGTTAGCATGAACAACTGCCATTACGGTAAAGAGTTCACTGTACTTCCTCTCACACATGTTACAACTATATGAGTTAGGAGGAACAACTGCCATTACGTTAAACAGTTCACTCTACTTACTCTCATACATGTTACAACTATATGAGTTAGCATGAACAACTGCCATTACGGTAAACAGTGCACTGTACTTACTCACACAACACGTTACAACTATATGAGTTAGCATGAACAACTGCAATTACGGTAAACAGTTCACTGTACTTACGCTCACAACGCGTTACAACTATATGAGTTAGCCTGAACAACTGCAATTATGGTAAACAGTTCACTGTACTTACACTCACAATGCGTTACAACTATATGAGTTAGCCTGAACAACTGCCATTATGATAAACCGTTCACTGTACTTACTCTCACACACGTTACAACTATATGAGTTAGCATGAACAACTGCCATTACGGTAAAGAGTTCACTGTACTTCCTCTCACACATGTTACAACTATATGAGTTAGGAGGAACAACTGCCATTACGTTAAACAGTTCACTCTACTTACTCTCATACATGTTACAACTATATGAGTTAGCATGAACAACTGCCATTACGGTAAACAGTTCACTGTACTTACTCACACAACACGTTACAACTATATGAGTTAGCATGAACAACTGCAATTACGCTAAACAGTTCACTGTACTTACGCTCACAACGCGTTACAACTATATGAGTTAGCCTGAACAACTGCCATTACGATAAACCGTTCACTGTACTTACTCTCATACATGTTACAACTATATGAGTTAGCATGAACAACTGCCATTACGGTAAACAGTTCACTCTACTTACTCTCACACACATTACAACTATATTATTTAGCATGAACAACTGCCATTACGGTTAACAGTTCACTGTACTTTCTCTCACACACGTTACAACTATATGAGTTAGAATGAACAACTACCATTACGGTAAACAGTTCACTGTACTTACGCTCATACACGTTACACCTATATGAGTTAGCATGAACAACTGCCATTACGGTAAACCGTTCACTGTAATTAGGTTCACACACGTTACATATATATGAGTTAGCATGAACAACTGCAATTACGGTAAACAGTTCACTGTACTTACGCTCACAACGCGTTACAACTATATGAGTTAGCCTGAACAACTGCCATTACGATAAACCGTTCACTGTACTTACTCTCACACACGTTACAACTATATGAGTTAGCATGAACAACTGCCATTACGGTAAAGAGTTCACTGTACTTCCTCTCACACATGTTACAACTATATGAGTTAGGAGGAACAACTGCCATTACGTTAAACAGTTCACTCTACTTCCTCTCATACATGTTACAACTATATGAGTTAGCATGAACAACTGCCATTACGGTAAACAGTTCACTGTACTTACTCTCACAACACATTACAACTATATGAGTTAGCATGAACAACTGCCATTACGGTAAACAGTTCACTGTACTTACTTTCATACATGTTACAACTATATGAGTTAGCCTGAACAACTGCCATTACGGTAAACAGTTCACTGTACTTTCTCTCACACACGTTACAACTATATGAGTTAGGAGGAACAACTGCCATTACGTTAAACAGTTCACTCTACTTAATCTCATACATGTTACAACTATATGAGTTAGCCTGAACAACTGCCATTACGGTAAACAGTTCACTGTACTTTCTCTCACACACGTTACAACTATATGAGTTAGCATGAACAACTGCAATTATGGTAAACAGTTCACTGTACTTACGCTCACAATGCGTTACAACTATATGAGTTAGCCTGAACAACTGCCATTACGATAAACCGTTCACTGTACTTACTCTCACACACGTTACAACTATATGAGTTAGCATGAACAACTGCCATTACGGTAAAGAGTTCACTGTACTTCCTCTCACACATGTTACAACTATATGAGTTAGGAGGAACAACTGCCATTACGTTAAACAGTTCACTCTACTTAATCTCATACATTTTACAACTATATGAATTAGCATGAACAACTGCCCTTATGGTAAACAGCTCGCTGTACTTACTCTCACACACGTTACAACTATATGAGTTAGCATGAGCAACTGCCCTTACGGTAAACAGTTCGCTGTACTTACTCTCACACACGTTACAACTATATGAGTTAGCATGAACAAGTGCCATTATGGTAAACAGTTCGCTGTACTTACTCTCAGACATGTTACAACTATATGAGTTAGCATGAACAACTGCCATTACGGTAAACAGTTCGCTGTACTTACTCTCACACACGTTACAACTATATGAGTTAGCATGAACAACTGCCATTACGGTAAAGAGTTCACTGTACTTCCTCTCACACATGTTACAACTATATGAGTTAGCATGAACAACTGCCATTACGGTAAACAGTTCACTGTACTTACTCTCACAACAAATTACAACTATATGAGTTAGCATGAACAACTGCCATTACGGTAAACAGTTCACTGTACTTACTCTCACAACACATTACAACTATATGAGTTAGCATGAACAACTGCCATTACGGTAAACAGTTCACTGTACTTACTCACACAACACGTTACAACTACATGAGTTAGCATGAACAACTGCCATTACGGTAAACAGTTCGCTGTACTTCCTCTCACACATGTTACAACTATATGAGTTAGGAGGAACAACTGCCATTACGTTAAACAGTTCACTCTACTTACTCTCATACATTTTACAACTATATGAATTAGCATGAACAACTGCCCTTATGGTAAACAGCTCGCTGTACTTACTCTCACACACGTTACAACTATATGAGTTAGCATGAACAACTGCCATTACGGTAAACAGTTCACTGTACTTACGCTCACAACGCGTTACAACTATATGAGTTAGCCTGAACAACTGCCATTACGATAAACCGTTCACTGTACTTACTCTCACACACGTTACAACTATATGAGTTAGCATGAACAACTGCCATTACGGTAAAGAGTTCACTGTACTTCCTCTCACACATGTTACAACTATATGAGTTGGCATGAACAACTACCATTACGGTAAACAGTTCACTGTACTTACGCTCATACACGTTACACCTATATGAGATAGCATGAACAACTGCCATTACGGTAAACAGTTCACTGTACTTACTCTCATACATGTTACAACTATATGAGTTAGCATGAACAACTGCAATTACGGTAAACAGTTCACTGTACTTACACTCACAATGCGTTACAACTATATGAGTTAGCCTGAACAACTGCCATTATGATAAACCGTTCACTGTACTTACTCTCACACACGTTACAACTATATTATTTAGCATGAACAACTGCCATTACGGTAAACAGTTCACTGTACTTTCTCTCACACACGTTACAACTATATGAGTTAGCATGAACAACTACCATTACGGTAAACAGTTCACTGTACTTACGCTCATACACGTTACACCTATATGAGTTAGCATGAACAACTGCCATTACGGTAAACCGTTCACTGTAATTAGGTTCACACACGTTACATATATATGAGTTAGCATGAACAACTGCAATTACGGTAAACAGTTCACTGTACTTACGCTCACAACGCGTTACAACTATATGAGTTAGCCTGAACAACTGCCATTACGATAAACCGTTCACTGTACTTACTCTCACACACGTTACAACTATATGAGTTAGCATGAACAACTGCCATTACGGTAAAGAGTTCACTGTACTTACTCTCACACACGTTACAACTATATGAGTTAGCATGAACAACTGCCATTACGGTAAAGAGTTCACTGTACTTCCTCTCACACATGTTACAACTATATGAGTTAGGAGGAACAACTGCCATTACGTTAAACAGTTCACTCTACTTCCTCTCATACATGTTACAACTATATTAGTTAGCATGAACAACTGCCATTACGGTAAACAGTTCACTGTACTTACTCTCACAACACATTACAACTATATGAGTTAGCATGAACAACTGCCATTACGGTAAACAGTTCACTGTACTTACTTTCATACATGTTACAACTATATGAGTTAGCCTGAACAACTGCCATTACGGTAAACAGTTCACTGTACTTTCTCTCACACACGTTACAACTATATGAGTTAGCATGAAGAACTGCCATTACGGTAAACAGTTCACTGTACTTACTTTCATACATGTTACAACTATATGAGTTAGCCTGAACAACTGCCATTACGGTAAACAGTTCACTGTACTTTCTCTCACACACGTTACAACTATATGAGTTAGCAAGAACAACTACCATTACGGTAAACAGTTCACTGTACTTACGCTCATACACGTTACACCTATATGAGTTAGCATGAACAACTGCCATTACGGTAAACAGTTCACTGTACTTACTCTCATACATGTTACAACTATATGAGTTAGCATGAACAACTGCAATTATGGTAAACAGTTCACTGTACTTACACTCACAATGCGTTACAACTATATGAGTTAGCCTGAACAACTGCCATTATGATAAACCGTTCACTGTACTTACTCTCACACACGTTACAACTATATGAGTTAGCATGAACAACTGCCATTACGGTAAAGAGTTCACTGTACTTCCTCTCACACATGTTACAACTATATGAGTTAGGAGGAACAACTGCCATTACGTTAAACAGTTCACTCTACTTACTCACACAACACGTTACAACTATATGAGTTAGCATGAACAACTGCAATTACGCTAAACAGTTCACTGTACTTACGCTCACAACGCGTTACAACTATATGAGTTAGCCTGAACAACTGCCATTACGATAAACCGTTAACTGTACTTACTCTCATACATGTTACAACTATATGAGTTAGCATGAACAACTGCCATTACGGTAAACAGTTCACTCTACTTACTCTCACACACATTACAACTATATTATTTAGCATGAACAACTGCCATTACGGTAAACAGTTCACTGTACTTTCTCTCACACACGTTACAACTATATGAGTTAGCATGAACAACTACCATTACTGTAAACAGTTCACTGTACTTACGCTCATACACGTTACACCTATATGAGTTAGCATGAACAACTGCCATTACGGTAAACCGTTCACTGTAATTAGGTTCACACACGTTACATATATATGAGTTAGCATGAACAACTGCAATTACGGTAAACAGTTCACTGTACTTACGCTAACAACGCGTTACAACTATATGAGTTAGCCTGAACAACTGCCATTACGGTAAACAGTTCACTGTACTTACTCTCATACATGTTACAACTATATGAGTTAGCATGAACAACTGCAATTATGGTAAACAGTTCACTGTACTTACGCTCACAATGCGTTACAACTATATGAGTTAGCCTGAACAACTGCCATTACGATAAACCGTTCACTGTACTTACTCTCACACACGTTACAACTATATGAGTTAGCATGAACAACTGCCATTACGGTAAAGAGTTCACTGTACTTCCTCTCACACATGTTACAACTATATGAGTTAGGAGGAACAACTGCCATTACGTTAAACAGTTCACGCTACTTAATCTCATACATTTTACAACTATATGAATTAGCATGAACAACTGCCCTTATGGTAAACAGCTCGCTGTACTTACTCTCACACACGTTACAACTATATGAGTTAGCATGAGCAACTGCCCTTACGGTAAACAGTTCGCTGTACTTACTCTCACACACGTTACAACTATATGAGTTAGCATGAACAAGTGCCATTATGGTAAACAGTTCGCTGTACTTACTCTCAGACATGTTACAACTATATGAGTTAGCATGAACAACTGCCATTACGGTAAACAGTTCGCTGTACTTACTCTCACACACGTTACAACTATATGAGTTAGCATGAACAACTGCCATTACGGTAAAGAGTTCACTGTACTTCCTCTCACACATGTTACAACTATATGAGTTAGCATGAACAACTGCCATTACGGTAAACAGTTCACTGTACTTACTCTCACAACAAATTACAACTATATGAGTTAGCATGAACAACTGCCATTACGGTAAACAGTTCACTGTACTTACTCTCACAACACATTACAACTATATGAGTTAGCATGAACAACTGCCATTACGGTAAACAGTTCACTGTACTTACTCACACAACACGTTACAACTACATGAGTTAGCATGAACAACTGCCATTACGGTAAACAGTTCGCTGTACTTCCTCTCACACATGTTACAACTATATGAGTTAGGAGGAACAACTGCCATTACGTTAAACAGTTCACTCTACTTACTCTCATACATTTTACAACTATATGAATTAGCATGAACAACTGCCCTTATGGTAAACAGCTCGCTGTACTTACTCTCACACACGTTACAACTATATGAGTTAGCATGAACAACTGCCATTACGGTAAACAGTTCACTGTACTTACGCTCACAACGCGTTACAACTATATGAGTTAGCCTGAACAACTGCCATTACGATAAACCGTTCACTGTACTTACTCTCACACACGTTACAACTATATGAGTTAGCATGAACAACTGCCATTACGGTAAAGAGTTCACTGTACTTCCTCTCACACATGTTACAACTATATGAGTTGGCATGAACAACTACCATTACGGTAAACAGTTCACTGTACTTACGCTCATACACGTTACACCTATATGAGATAGCATGAACAACTGCCATTACGGTAAACAGTTCACTGTACTTACTCTCATACATGTTACAACTATATGAGTTAGCATGAACAACTGCAATTACGGTAAACAGTTCACTGTACTTACACTCACAATGCGTTACAACTATATGAGTTAGCCTGAACAACTGCCATTATGATAAACCGTTCACTGTACTTCCTCTCACACATGTTACAACTATATGAGTTAGGAGGAACAACTGCCATTACGTTAAACAGTTCACTCTACTTCCTCTCATACATGTTACAACTATATTAGTTAGCATGAACAACTGCCATTACGGTAAACAGTTCACTGTACTTACTCTCACAACACATTACAACTATATGAGTTAGCATGAACAACTGCCATTACGGTAAACAGTTCACTGTACTTACTTTCATACATGTTACAACTATATGAGTTAGCCTGAACAACTGCCATTACGGTAAACAGTTCACTGTACTTTCTCTCACACACGTTACAACTATATGAGTTAGCATGAAGAACTGCCATTACGGTAAACAGTTCACTGTACTTACTTTCATACATGTTACAACTATATGAGTTAGCCTGAACAACTGCCATTACGGTAAACAGTTCACTGTACTTTCTCTCACACACGTTACAACTATATGAGTTAGCAAGAACAACTACCATTACGGTAAACAGTTCACTGTACTTACGCTCATACACGTTACACCTATATGAGTTAGCATGAACAACTGCCATTACGGTAAACAGTTCACTGTACTTACTCTCATACATGTTACAACTATATGAGTTAGCATGAACAACTGCAATTATGGTAAACAGTTCACTGTACTTACACTCACAATGCGTTACAACTATATGAGTTAGCCTGAACAACTGCCATTATGATAAACCGTTCACTGTACTTACTCTCACACACGTTACAACTATATGAGTTAGCATGAACAACTGCCATTACGGTAAAGAGTTCACTGTACTTCCTCTCACACATGTTACAACTATATGAGTTAGGAGGAACAACTGCCATTACGTTAAACAGTTCACTCTACTTACTCACACAACACGTTACAACTATATGAGTTAGCATGAACAACTGCAATTACGCTAAACAGTTCACTGTACTTACGCTCACAACGCGTTACAACTATATGAGTTAGCCTGAACAACTGCCATTACGATAAACCGTTAACTGTACTTACTCTCATACATGTTACAACTATATGAGTTAGCATGAACAACTGCCATTACGGTAAACAGTTCACTCTACTTACTCTCACACACATTACAACTATATTATTTAGCATGAACAACTGCCATTACGGTAAACAGTTCACTGTACTTTCTCTCACACACGTTACAACTATATGAGTTAGCATGAACAACTACCATTACGGTAAACAGTTCACTGTACTTACGCTCATACACGTTACACCTATATGAGTTAGCATGAACAACTGCCATTACGGTAAACCGTTCACTGTAATTAGGTTCACACACGTTACATATATATGAGTTAGCATGAACAACTGCAATTACGGTAAACAGTTCACTGTACTTACGCTAACAACGCGTTACAACTATATGAGTTAGCCTGAACAACTGCCATTACGGTAAACAGTTCACTGTACTTACTCTCATACATGTTACAACTATATGAGTTAGCATGAACAACTGCAATTATGGTAAACAGTTCACTGTACTTACGCTCACAATGCGTTACAACTATATGAGTTAGCCTGAACAACTGCCATTACGATAAACCGTTCACTGTACTTACTCTCACACACGTTACAACTATATGAGTTAGCATGAACAACTGCCATTACGGTAAAGAGTTCACTGTACTTCCTCTCACACATGTTACAACTATATGAGTTAGGAGGAACAACTGCCATTACGTTAAACAGTTCACTCTACTTAATCTCATACATTTTACAACTATATGAATTAGCATGAACAACTGCCCTTATGGTAAACAGCTCGCTGTACTTACTCTCACACACGTTACAACTATATGAGTTAGCATGAGCAACTGCCCTTACGGTAAACAGTTCGCTGTACTTACTCTCACACACGTTACAACTATATGAGTTAGCATGAACAAGTGCCATTATGGTAAACAGTTCGCTGTACTTACTCTCAGACATGTTACAACTATATGAGTTAGCATGAACAACTGCCATTACGGTAAACAGTTCGCTGTACTTACTCTCACACACGTTACAACTATATGAGTTAGCATGAACAACTGCCATTACGGTAAAGAGTTCACTGTACTTCCTCTCACACATGTTACAACTATATGAGTTAGCATGAACAACTGCCATTACGGTAAACAGTTCACTGTACTTACTCTCACAACAAATTACAACTATATGAGTTAGCATGAACAACTGCCATTACGGTAAACAGTTCACTGTACTTACTCTCACAACACATTACAACTATATGAGTTAGCATGAACAACTGCCATTACGGTAAACAGTTCACTGTACTTACTCACACAACACGTTACAACTACATGAGTTAGCATGAACAACTGCCATTACGGTAAACAGTTCGCTGTACTTCCTCTCACACATGTTACAACTATATGAGTTAGGAGGAACAACTGCCATTACGTTAAACAGTTCACTCTACTTACTCTCATACATTTTACAACTATATGAATTAGCATGAACAACTGCCCTTATGGTAAACAGCTCGCTGTACTTACTCTCACACACGTTACAACTATATGAGTTAGCATGAACAACTGCCATTACGGTAAACAGTTCACTGTACTTACGCTCACAACGCGTTACAACTATATGAGTTAGCCTGAACAACTGCCATTACGATAAACCGTTCACTGTACTTACTCTCACACACGTTACAACTATATGAGTTAGCATGAACAACTGCCATTACGGTAAAGAGTTCACTGTACTTCCTCTCACACATGTTACAACTATATGAGTTGGCATGAACAACTACCATTACGGTAAACAGTTCACTGTACTTACGCTCATACACGTTACACCTATATGAGATAGCATGAACAACTGCCATTACGGTAAACAGTTCACTGTACTTACTCTCATACATGTTACAACTATATGAGTTAGCATGAACAACTGCAATTACGGTAAACAGTTCACTGTACTTACACTCACAATGCGTTACAACTATATGAGTTAGCCTGAACAACTGCCATTATGATAAACCGTTCACTGTACTTACTCTCACACACGTTACAACTATATGAGTTAGCATGAACAACTGCCATTACGGTAAAGAGTTCACTGTACTTCCTCTCACACATGTTACAACTATATGAGTTAGGAGGAACAACTGCCATTACGTTAAACAGTTCACTCTACTTACTCTCATACATGTTACAACTATATGAGTTAGCATGAACAACTGCCATTACGGTAAACAGTGCACTGTACTTACTCACACAACACGTTACAACTATATGAGTTAGCATGAACAACTGCAATTACGGTAAACAGTTCACTGTACTTACGCTCACAACGCGTTACAACTATATGAGTTAGCCTGAACAACTGCAATTATGGTAAACAGTTCACTGTACTTACACTCACAATGCGTTACAACTATATGAGTTAGCCTGAACAACTGCCATTATGATAAACCGTTCACTGTATTTACTCTCACACACGTTACAACTATATGAGTTAGCATGAACAACTGCCATTACGGTAAATAGTTCACTGTACTTCCTCTCACACATGTTACAACTATATGAGTTAGGAGGAACAACTGCCATTACGTTAAACAGTTCACTCTACTTACTCTCATACATGTTACAACTATATGAGTTAGCATGAACAACTGCAATTACGGTAAACAGTTCACTGTACTTACTCACACAACACGTTACAACTATATGAGTTAGCATGAACAACTGCAATTACGCTAAACAGTTCACTGTACTTACGCTCACAACGCGTTACAACTATATGAGTTAGCCTGAACAACTGCCATTACGATAAACCGTTCACTGTACTTACTCTCATACATGTTACAACTATATGAGTTAGCATGAACAACTGCCATTACGGTAAACAGTTCACTCTACTTACTCTCACACACATTACAACTATATTATTTAGCATGAACAACTGCCATTACGGTAAACAGTTCACTGTACTTTCTCTCACACACATTACAACTATATGAGTTAGAATGAACAACTACCATTACGGTAAACAGTTCACTGTACTTACGCTCATACACGTTACACCTATATGAGTTAGCATGAACAACTGCCATTACGGTAAACCGTTCACTGTAATTAGGTTCACACACGTTACATATATATGAGTTAGCATGAACAACTGCAATTACGGTAAACAGTTCACTGTACTTACGCTCACAACGCGTTACAACTATATGAGTTAGCCTGAACAACTGCCATTACGATAAACCGTTCACTGTACTTACTCTCACACACGTTACAACTATATGAGTTAGCATGAACAACTGCCATTACGGTAAAGAGTTCACTGTACTTACTCTCACACACGTT
Organism: Lampris incognitus; assembly: GCF_029633865.1. Lineage (NCBI taxonomy): Eukaryota > Metazoa > Chordata > Actinopteri > Lampriformes > Lampridae > Lampris > Lampris incognitus. Next base: position 62,331,423 of record NC_079211.1, on the reverse strand, counting down.
ACAACTATATGAGTTAGCATGAACAACTGCCATTACGGTAAAGAGTTCACTGTACTTCCTCTCACACATGTTACAACTATATGAGTTAGGAGGAACAACTGCCATTACGTTAAACAGTTCACTCTACTTCCTCTCATACATGTTACAACTATATGAGTTAGCATGAACAACTGCCATTACGGTAAACAGTTCACTGTACTTACTCTCACAACACATTACAACTATATGAGTTAGCATGAACAACTGCCATTACGGTAAACAGTTCACTGTACTTACTTTCATACATGTTACAACTATATGAGTTAGCCTGAACAACTGCCATTACGGTAAACAGTTCACTGTACTTTCTCTCACACACGTTACAACTATATGAGTTAGGAGGAACAACTGCCATTACGTTAAACAGTTCACTCTACTTAATCTCATACATGTTACAACTATATGAGTTAGCCTGAACAACTGCCATTACGGTAAACAGTTCACTGTACTTTCTCTCACACACGTTACAACTATATGAGTTAGCATGAACAACTGCAATTATGGTAAACAGTTCACTGTACTTACGCTCACAATGCGTTACAACTATATGAGTTAGCCTGAACAACTGCCATTACGATAAACCGTTCACTGTACTTACTCTCACACACGTTACAACTATATGAGTTAGCATGAACAACTGCCATTACGGTAAAGAGTTCACTGTACTTCCTCTCACACATGTTACAACTATATGAGTTAGGAGGAACAACTGCCATTACGTTAAACAGTTCACTCTACTTAATCTCATACATTTTACAACTATATGAATTAGCATGAACAACTGCCATTACGGTAAACAGTTCACTGTACTTTCTCTCACACACGTTACAACTATATGAGTTAGCATGAACAACTACCATTACGGTAAACAGTTCACTGTACTTACGCTCATACACGTTACACCTATATGAGTTAGCATGAACAACTGCCATTACGGTAAACTGTTCACTGTAATTAGGTTCACACACGTTACATATATATGAGTTAGCATGAACAACTGCAATTACGGTAAACAGTTCACTGTACTTACGCTCACAACGCGTTACAACTATATGAGTTAGCCTGAACAACTGCCATTACGATAAACCGTTCACTGTACTTACTCTCACACACGTTACAACTATATGAGTTAGCATGAACAACTGCCATTACGGTAAAGAGTTCACTGTACTTACTCTCACACACGTTACAACTATATGAGTTAGCATGAACAACTGCCATTACGGTAAAGAGTTCACTGTACTTCCTCTCACACATGTTACAACTATATGAGTTAGGAGGAACAACTGCCATTACGTTAAACAGTTCACTCTACTTCCTCTCATACATGTTACAACTATATTAGTTAGCATGAACAACTGCCATTACGGTAAACAGTTCACTGTACTTACTCTCACAACACATTACAACTATATGAGTTAGCATGAACAACTGCCATTACGGTAAACAGTTCACTGTACTTTCTCTCACACACGTTACAACTATATGAGTTAGCATGAAGAACTGCCATTACGGTAAACAGTTCACTGTACTTACTTTCATACATGTTACAACTATATGAGTTAGCCTGAACAACTGCCATTACGGTAAACAGTTCACTGTACTTTCTCTCACACACGTTACAACTATATGAGTTAGCAAGAACAACTACCATTACGGTAAACAGTTCACTGTACTTACGCTCATACACGTTACACCTATATGAGTTAGCATGAACAACTGCCATTACGGTAAACAGTTCACTGTACTTACTCTCATACATGTTACAACTATATGAGTTAGCATGAACAACTGCAATTATGGTAAACAGTTCACTGTACTTACACTCACAATGCGTTACAACTATATGAGTTAGCCTGAACAACTGCCATTATGATAAACCGTTCACTGTACTTACTCTCACACACGTTACAACTATATGAGTTAGCATGAACAACTGCCATTACGGTAAAGAGTTCACTGTACTTCCTCTCACACATGTTACAACTATATGAGTTAGGAGGAACAACTGCCATTACGTTAAACAGTTCACTCTACTTACTCACACAACACGTTACAACTATATGAGTTAGCATGAACAACTGCAATTACGGTAAACAGTTCACTGTACTTACGCTCACAACGCGTTACAACTATATGAGTTAGCCTGAACAACTGCCATTACGATAAACCGTTAACTGTACTTACTCTCATACATGTTACAACTATATGAGTTAGCATGAACAACTGCCATTACGGTAAACAGTTCACTCTACTTACTCTCACACACATTACAACTATATTATTTAGCATGAACAACTGCCATTACGGTAAACAGTTCACTGTACTTTCTCTCACACACGTTACAACTATATGAGTTAGCATGAACAACTACCATTACGGTAAACAGTTCACTGTACTTACGCTCATACACGTTACACCTATATGAGTTAGCATGAACAACTGCCATTACGGTAAACCGTTCACTGTAATTAGGTTCACACACGTTACATATATATGAGTTAGCATGAACAACTGCAAATACGGTAAACAGTTCACTGTACTTACGCTAACAACGCGTTACAACTATATTAGTTAGCCTGAACAACTGCCATTACGGTAAACAGTTCACTGTACTTACTCTCATACATGTTACAACTATATGAGTTAGCATGAACAACTGCAATTATGGTAAACAGTTCACTGTACTTACGCTCACAATGCGTTACAACTATATGAGTTAGCCTGAACAACTGCCATTACGATAAACCGTTCACTGTACTTACTCTCACACACGTTACAACTATATGAGTTAGCATGAACAACTGCCATTACGGTAAAGAGTTCACTGTACTTCCTCTCACACATGTTACAACTATATGAGTTAGGAGGAACAACTGCCATTACGTTAAACAGTTCACTCTACTTAATCTCATACATTTTACAACTATATGAATTAGCATGAACAACTGCCCTTATGGTAAACAGCTCGCTGTACTTACTCTCACACACGTTACAACTATATGAGTTAGCATGAGCAACTGCCCTTACGGTAAACAGTTCGCTGTACTTACTCTCACACACGTTACAACTATATGAGTTAGCATGAACAAGTGCCATTATGGTAAACAGTTCGCTGTACTTACTCTCAGACATGTTACAACTATATGAGTTAGCATGAACAACTGCCATTACGGTAAACAGTTCGCTGTACTTACTCTCACACACGTTACAACTATATGAGTTAGCATGAACAACTGCCATTACGGTAAAGAGTTCACTGTACTTCCTCTCACACATGTTACAACTATATGAGTTAGCATGAACAACTGCCATTACGGTAAACAGTTCACTGTACTTACTCTCACAACAAATTACAACTATATGAGTTAGCATGAACAACTGCCATTACGGTAAACAGTTCACTGTACTTACTCTCACAACACATTACAACTATATGAGTTAGCATGAACAACTGCCATTACGGTAAACAGTTCTCTGTACTTACTCACACAACACGTTACAACTACATGAGTTAGCATGAACAACTGCCATTACGGTAAACAGTTCGCTGTACTTCCTCTCACACATGTTACAACTATATGAGTTAGGAGGAACAACTGCCATTACGTTAAACAGTTCACTCTACTTACTCTCATACATTTTACAACTATATGAATTAGCATGAACAACTGCCCTTATGGTAAACAGCTCGCTGTACTTACTCTCACACACGTTACAACTATATGAGTTAGCATGAACAACTGCCATTACGGTAAACAGTTCACTGTACTTATGCTCACAACGCGTTACAACTATATGAGTTAGCCTGAACAACTGCCATTACGATAAACCGTTCACTGTACTTACTCTCACACACGTTACAACTATATGAGTTAGCATGAACAACTGCCATTACGGTAAAGAGTTCACTGTACTTCCTCTCACACATGTTACAACTATATGAGTTGGCATGAACAACTACCATTACGGTAAACAGTTCACTGTACTTACGCTCATACACGTTACACCTATATGAGATAGCATGAACAACTGCCATTACGGTAAACAGTTCACTGTACTTACTCTCATACATGTTACAACTATATGAGTTAGCATGAACAACTGCAATTACGGTAAACAGTTCACTGTACTTACACTCACAATGCGTTACAACTATATGAGTTAGCCTGAACAACTGCCATTATGATAAACCGTTCACTGTACTTACTCTCACACACGTTACAACTATATGAGTTAGCATGAACAACTGCCATTACGGTAATGAGTTCACTGTACTTCCTCTCACACATGTTACAACTATATGAGTTAGGAGGAACAACTGCCATTACGTTAAACAGTTCACTCTACTTACTCTCATACATGTTACAACTATATGAGTTAGCATGAACAACTGCCATTACGGTAAACAGTGCACTGTACTTACTCACACAACACGTTACAACTATATGAGTTAGCATGAACAACTGCAATTACGGTAAACAGTTCACTGTACTTACGCTCACAACGCGTTACAACTATATGAGTTAGCCTGAACAACTGCAATTATGGTAAACAGTTCACTGTACTTACACTCACAATGCGTTACAACTATATGAGTTAGCCTGAACAACTGCCATTATGATAAACCGTTCACTGTACTTACTCTCACACACGTTACAACTATATGAGTTAGCATGAACAACTGCCATTACGGTAAATAGTTCACTGTACTTCCTCTCACACATGTTACAACTATATGAGTTAGGAGGAACAACTGCCATTACGTTAAACAGTTCACTCTACTTACTCTCATACATGTTACAACTATATGAGTTAGCATGAACAACTGCAATTACGGTAAACAGTTCACTGTACTTACTCACACAACACGTTACAACTATATGAGTTAGCATGAACAACTGCAATTACGCTAAACAGTTCACTGTACTTACGCTCACAACGCGTTACAACTATATGAGTTAGCCTGAACAACTGCCATTACGATAAACCGTTCACTGTACTTACTCTCATACATGTTACAACTATATGAGTTAGCATGAACAACTGCCATTACGGTAAACAGTTCACTCTACTTACTCTCACACACATTACAACTATATTATTTAGCATGAACAACTGCCATTACGGTTAACAGTTCACTGTACTTTCTCTCACACACGTTACAACTATATGAGTTAGAATGAACAACTACCATTACGGTAAACAGTTCACTGTACTTACGCTCATACACGTTACACCTATATGAGTTAGCATGAACAACTGCCATTACGGTAAACCGTTCACTGTAATTAGGTTCACACACGTTACATATATATGAGTTAGCATGAACAACTGCAATTACGGTAAACAGTTCACTGTACTTACGCTCACAACGCGTTACAACTATATGAGTTAGCCTGAACAACTGCCATTACGATAAACCGTTCACTGTACTTACTCTCACACACGTTACAACTATATGAGTTAGCATGAACAACTGCCATTACGGTAAAGAGTTCACTGTACTTCCTCTCACACATGTTACAACTATATGAGTTAGGAGGAACAACTGCCATTACGTTAAACAGTTCACTCTACTTCCTCTCATACATGTTACAACTATATGAGTTAGCATGAACAACTGCCATTACGGTAAACAGTTCACTGTACTTACTCTCACAACACATTACAACTATATGAGTTAGCATGAACAACTGCCATTACGGTAAACAGTTCACTGTACTTACTTTCATACATGTTACAACTATATGAGTTAGCCTGAACAACTGCCATTACGGTAAACAGTTCACTGTACTTTCTCTCACACACGTTACAACTATATGAGTTAGGAGGAACAACTGCCATTACGTTAAACAGTTCACTCTACTTAATCTCATACATGTTACAACTATATGAGTTAGCCTGAACAACTGCCATTACGGTAAACAGTTCACTGTACTTTCTCTCACACACGTTACAACTATATGAGTTAGCATGAACAACTGCAATTATGGTAAACAGTTCACTGTACTTACGCTCACAATGCGTTACAACTATATGAGTTAGCCTGAACAACTGCCATTACGATAAACCGTTCACTGTACTTACTCTCACACACGTTACAACTATATGAGTTAGCATGAACAACTGCCATTACGGTAAAGAGTTCACTGTACTTCCTCTCACACATGTTACAACTATATGAGTTAGGAGGAACAACTGCCATTACGTTAAACAGTTCACTCTACTTAATCTCATACATTTTACAACTATATGAATTAGCATGAACAACTGCCCTTATGGTAAACAGCTCGCTGTACTTACTCTCACACACGTTACAACTATATGAGTTAGCATGAGCAACTGCCCTTACGGTAAACAGTTCGCTGTACTTACTCTCACACACGTTACAACTATATGAGTTAGCATGAACAAGTGCCATTATGGTAAACAGTTCGCTGTACTTACTCTCAGACATGTTACAACTATATGAGTTAGCATGAACAACTGCCATTACGGTAAACAGTTCGCTGTACTTACTCTCACACACGTTACAACTATATGAGTTAGCATGAACAACTGCCATTACGGTAAAGAGTTCACTGTACTTCCTCTCACACATGTTACAACTATATGAGTTAGCATGAACAACTGCCATTACGGTAAACAGTTCACTGTACTTACTCTCACAACAAATTACAACTATATGAGTTAGCATGAACAACTGCCATTACGGTAAACAGTTCACTGTACTTACTCTCACAACACATTACAAATATATGAGTTAGCATGAACAACTGCCATTACGGTAAACAGTTCACTGTACTTACTCACACAACACGTTACAACTACATGAGTTAGCATGAACAACTGCCATTACGGTAAACAGTTCGCTGTACTTCCTCTCACACATGTTACAACTATATGAGTTAGGAGGAACAACTGCCATTACGTTAAACAGTTCACTCTACTTACTCTCATACATTTTACAACTATATGAATTAGCATGAACAACTGCCCTTATGGTAAACAGCTCGCTGTACTTACTCTCACACACGTTACAACTATATGAGTTAGCATGAACAACTGCCATTACGGTAAACAGTTCACTGTACTTACGCTCACAACGCGTTACAACTATATGAGTTAGCCTGAACAACTGCCATTACGATAAACCGTTCACTGTACTTACTCTCACACACGTTACAACTATATGAGTTAGCATGAACAACTGCCATTACGGTAAAGAGTTCACTGTACTTCCTCTCACACATGTTACAACTATATGAGTTGGCATGAACAACTACCATTACGGTAAACAGTTCACTGTACTTACGCTCATACACGTTACACCTATATGAGATAGCATGAACAACTGCCATTACGGTAAACAGTTCACTGTACTTACTCTCATACATGTTACAACTATATGAGTTAGCATGAACAACTGCAATTACGGTAAACAGTTCACTGTACTTACACTCACAATGCGTTACAACTATATGAGTTAGCCTGAACAACTGCCATTATGATAAACCGTTCACTGTACTTACTCTCACACACGTTACAACTATATTATTTAGCATGAACAACTGCCATTACGGTAAACAGTTCACTGTACTTTCTCTCACACACGTTACAACTATATGAGTTAGCATGAACAACTACCATTACGGTAAACAGTTCACTGTACTTACGCTCATACACGTTACACCTATATGAGTTAGCATGAACAACTGCCATTACGGTAAACCGTTCACTGTAATTAGGTTCACACACGTTACATATATATGAGTTAGCATGAACAACTGCAATTACGGTAAACAGTTCACTGTACTTACGCTCACAACGCGTTACAACTATATGAGTTAGCCTGAACAACTGCCATTACGATAAACCGTTCACTGTACTTACTCTCACACACGTTACAACTATATGAGTTAGCATGAACAACTGCCATTACGGTAAAGAGTTCACTGTACTTACTCTCACACACGTTACAACTATATGAGTTAGCATGAACAACTGCCATTACGGTAAAGAGTTCACTGTACTTCCTCTCACACATGTTACAACTATATGAGTTAGGAGGAACAACTGCCATTACGTTAAACAGTTCACTCTACTTCCTCTCATACATGTTACAACTATATTAGTTAGCATGAACAACTGCCATTACGGTAAACAGTTCACTGTACTTACTCTCACAACACATTACAACTATATGAGTTAGCATGAACAACTGCCATTACGGTAAACAGTTCACTGTACTTACTTTCATACATGTTACAACTATATGAGTTAGCCTGAACAACTGCCATTACGGTAAACAGTTCACTGTACTTTCTCTCACACACGTTACAACTATATGAGTTAGCATGAAGAACTGCCATTACGGTAAACAGTTCACTGTACTTACTTTCATACATGTTACAACTATATGAGTTAGCCTGAACAACTGCCATTACGGTAAACAGTTCACTGTACTTTCTCTCACACACGTTACAACTATATGAGTTAGCAAGAACAACTACCATTACGGTAAACAGTTCACTGTACTTACGCTCATACACGTTACACCTATATGAGTTAGCATGAACAACTGCCATTACGGTAAACAGTTCACTGTACTTACTCTCATACATGTTACAACTATATGAGTTAGCATGAACAACTGCAATTATGGTAAACAGTTCACTGTACTTACACTCACAATGCGTTACAACTATATGAGTTAGCCTGAACAACTGCCATTATGATAAACCGTTCACTGTACTTACTCTCACACACGTTACAACTATATGAGTTAGCATGAACAACTGCCATTACGGTAAAGAGTTCACTGTACTTCCTCTCACACATGTTACAACTATATGAGTTAGGAGGAACAACTGCCATTACGTTAAACAGTTCACTCTACTTACTCACACAACACGTTACAACTATATGAGTTAGCATGAACAACTGCAATTACGCTAAACAGTTCACTGTACTTACGCTCACAACGCGTTACAACTATATGAGTTAGCCTGAACAACTGCCATTACGATAAACCGTTAACTGTACTTACTCTCATACATGTTACAACTATATGAGTTAGCATGAACAACTGCCATTACGGTAAACAGTTCACTCTACTTACTCTCACACACATTACAACTATATTATTTAGCATGAACAACTGCCATTACGGTAAACAGTTCACTGTACTTTCTCTCACACACGTTACAACTATATGAGTTAGCATGAACAACTACCATTACGGTAAACAGTTCACTGTACTTACGCTCATACACGTTACACCTATATGAGTTAGCATGAACAACTGCCATTACGGTAAACCGTTCACTGTAATTAGGTTCACACACGTTACATATATATGAGTTAGCATGAACAACTGCAATTACGGTAAACAGTTCACTGTACTTACGCTAACAACGCGTTACAACTATATGAGTTAGCCTGAACAACTCCCATTACGGTAAACAGTTCACTGTACTTACTCTCATACATGTTACAACTATATGAGTTAGCATGAACAACTGCAATTATGGTAAACAGTTCACTGTACTTACGCTCACAATGCGTTACAACTATATGAGTTAGCCTGAACAACTGCCATTACGATAAACCGTTCACTGTACTTACTCTCACACACGTTACAACTATATGAGTTAGCATGAACAACTGCCATTACGGTAAAGAGTTCACTGTACTTCCTCTCACACATGTTACAACTATATGAGTTAGGAGGAACAACTGCCATTACGTTAAACAGTTCACTCTACTTAATCTCATACATTTTACAACTATATGAATTAGCATGAACAACTGCCCTTATGGTAAACAGCTCGCTGTACTTACTCTCACACACGTTACAACTATATGAGTTAGCATGAGCAACTGCCCTTACGGTAAACAGTTCGCTGTACTTACTCTCACACACGTTACAACTATATGAGTTAGCATGAACAAGTGCCATTATGGTAAACAGTTCGCTGTACTTACTCTCAGACATGTTACAACTATATGAGTTAGCATGAACAACTGCCATTACGGTAAACAGTTCGCTGTACTTACTCTCACACACGTTACAACTATATGAGTTAGCATGAACAACTGCCATTACGGTAAAGAGTTCACTGTACTTCCTCTCACACATGTTACAACTATATGAGTTAGCATGAACAACTGCCATTACGGTAAACAGTTCACTGTACTTACTCTCACAACAAATTACAACTATATGAGTTAGCATGAACAACTGCCATTACGGTAAACAGTTCACTGTACTTACTCTCACAACACATTACAACTATATGAGTTAGCATGAACAACTGCCATTACGGTAAACAGTTCACTGTACTTACTCACACAACACGTTACAACTACATGAGTTAGCATGAACAACTGCCATTACGGTAAACAGTTCGCTGTACTTCCTCTCACACATGTTACAACTATATGAGTTAGGAGGAACAACTGCCATTACGTTAAACAGTTCACTCTACTTACTCTCATACATTTTACAACTATATGAATTAGCATGAACAACTGCCCTTATGGTAAACAGCTCGCTGTACTTACTCTCACACACGTTACAACTATATGAGTTAGCATGAACAACTGCCATTACGGTAAACAGTTCACTGTACTTACGCTCACAACGCGTTACAACTATATGAGTTAGCCTGAACAACTGCCATTACGATAAACCGTTCACTGTACTTACTCTCACACACGTTACAACTATATGAGTTAGCATGAACAACTGCCATTACGGTAAAGAGTTCACTGTACTTCCTCTCACACATGTTACAACTATATGAGTTGGCATGAACAACTACCATTACGGTAAACAGTTCACTGTACTTACGCTCATACACGTTACACCTATATGAGATAGCATGAACAACTGCCATTACGGTAAACAGTTCACTGTACTTACTCTCATACATGTTACAACTATATGAGTTAGCATGAACAACTGCCATTACGGTAAACAGTTCACTGTACTTACTTTCATACATGTTACAACTATATGAGTTAGCCTGAACAACTGCCATTACGGTAAACAGTTCACTGTACTTTCTCTCACACACGTTACAACTATATGAGTTAGGAGGAACAACTGCCATTACGTTAAACAGTTCACTCTACTTAATCTCATACATGTTACAACTATATGAGTTAGCCTGAACAACTGCCATTACGGTAAACAGTTCACTGTACTTTCTCTCACACACGTTACAACTATATGAGTTAGCATGAACAACTGCAATTATGGTAAATAGTTCACTGTACTTACGCTCACAATGCGATACAACTATATGAGTTAGCCTGAACAACTGCCATTACGATAAACCGTTCACTGTACTTACTCTCACACACGTTACAACTATATGAGTTAGCATGAACAACTGCCATTACGGTAAACAGTTCACTGTACTTCCTCTCACACATGTTACAACTATATGAGTTAGGAGGAACAACTGCCATTACGTTAAACAGTTCACTCTACTTAATCTCATACATTTTACAACTATATGAATTAGCATGAACAACTGCCCTTATGGTAAACAGCTCGCTGTACTTACTCTCACACACGTTACAACTATATGAGTTAGCATGAGCAACTGCCCTTACGGTAAACAGTTCGCTGTACTTACTCTCACACACGTTACAACTATATGAGTTAGCATGAACAAGTGCCATTATGGTAAACAGTTCGCTGTACTTACTCTCAGACATGTTACAACTATATGAGTTAGCATGAACAACTGCCATTACGGTAAACAGTTCGCTGTACTTACTCTCACACACGTTACAACTATATGAGTTAGCATGAACAACTGCCATTACGGTAAAGAGTTCACTGTACTTCCTCTCACACATGTTACAACTATATGAGTTAGCATGAACAACTGCCATTACGGTAAACAGTTCACTGTACTTACTCTCACAACAAATTACAACTATATGAGTTAGCATGAACAACTGCCATTACGGTAAACAGTTCACTGTACTTACTCACACAACACGTTACAACTACATGAGTTAGCATGAACAACTGCCATTACGGTAAACAGTTCGCTGTACTTCCTCTCACACATGTTACAACTATATGAGTTAGGAGGAACAACTGCCATTACGTTAAACAGTTCACTCTACTTACTCTCATACATTTTACAACTATATGAATTAGCATGAACAACTGCCCTTATGGTAAACAGCTCGCTGTACTTACTCTCACACACGTTACAACTATATGAGTTAGCATGAACAACTGCCATTACGGTAAACAGTTCACTGTACTTACGCTCACAACGCGTTACAACTATATGAGTTAGCCTGAACAACTGCCATTATGATAAACCGTTCACTGTACTTACTCTCACACACGTTACAACTATATGAGTTAGCATGAACAACTGCCATTACGGTAAAGAGTTCACTGTACTTCCTCTCACACATGTTACAACTATATGAGTTGGCATGAACAACTACCATTACGGTAAACAGTTCACTGTACTTACGCTCATACACGTTACACCTATATGAGATAGCATGAACAACTGCCATTACGGTAAACAGTTCACTGTACTTACTCTCATACATGTTAAAACTATATGAGTTAGCATGAACAACTGCAATTACGGTAAACAGTTCACTGTACTTACACTCACAATGCGTTACAACTATATGAGTTAGCCTGAACAACTGCCATTATGATAAACCGTTCACTGTACTTACTCTCACACACGTTACAACTATATTATTTAGCATGAACAACTGCCATTACGGTAAACAGTTCACTGTACTTTCTCTCACACACGTTACAACTATATGAGTTAGCATGAACAACTACCATTACGGTAAACAGTTCACTGTACTTACGCTCATACACGTTACACCTATATGAGTTAGCATGAACAACTGCCATTACGGTAAACCGTTCACTGTAATTAGGTTCACACACGTTACATATATATGAGTTAGCATGAACAACTGCAATTACGGTAAACAGTTCACTGTACTTACGCTCACAACGCGTTACAACTATATGAGTTAGCCTGAACAACTGCCATTACGATAAACCGTTCACTGTACTTACTCTCACACACGTTACAACTATATGAGTTAGCATGAACAACTGCCATTACGGTAAAGAGTTCACTGTACTTACTCTCACACACGTTACAACTATATGAGTTAGCATGAACAACTGCCATTACGGTAAAGAGTTCACTGTACTTCCTCTCACACATGTTACAACTATATGAGTTAGGAGGAACAACTGCCATTACGTTAAACAGTTCACTCTACTTCCTCTCATACATGTTACAACTATATTAGTTAGCATGAACAACTGCCATTACGGTAAACAGTTCACTGTACTTACTCTCACAACACATTACAACTATATGAGTTAGCATGAACAACTGCCATTACGGTAAACAGTTCACTGTACTTACTTTCATACATGTTACAACTATATGAGTTAGCCTGAACAACTGCCATTACGGTAAACAGTTCACTGTACTTTCTCTCACACACGTTACAACTATATGAGTTAGCATGAAGAACTGCCATTACGGTAAACAGTTCACTGTACTTACTTTCATACATGTTACAACTATATGAGTTAGCCTGAACAACTGCCATTACGGTAAACAGTTCACTGTACTTTCTCTCACACACGTTACAACTATATGAGTTAGCAAGAACAACTACCATTACGGTAAACAGTTCACTGTACTTACGCTCATACACGTTACACCTATATGAGTTAGCATGAACAACTGCCATTACGGTAAACAGTTCACTGTACTTACTCTCATACATGTTACAACTATATGAGTTAGCATGAACAACAGCAATTATGGTAAACAGTTCACTGTACTTACACTCACAATGCGTTACAACTATATGAGTTAGCCTGAACAACTGCCATTATGATAAACCGTTCACTGTACTTACTCTCACACACGTTACAACTATATGAGTTAGCATGAACAACTGCCATTACGGTAAAGAGTTCACTGTACTTCCTCTCACACATGTTACAACTATATGAGTTAGGAGGAACAACTGCCATTACGTTAAACAGTTCACTCTACTTACTCACACAACACGTTACAACTATATGAGTTAGCATGAACAACTGCAATTACGCTAAACAGTTCACTGTACTTACGCTCACAACGCGTTACAACTATATGAGTTAGCCTGAACAACTGCCATTACGATAAACCGTTAACTGTACTTACTCTCATACATGTTACAACTATATGAGTTAGCATGAACAACTGCCATTACGGTAAACAGTTCACTCTACTTACTCTCACACACGTTACAACTATATGAGTTAGCATGAACAACTACCATTACGGTAAACAGTTCACTGTACTTACGCTCATACACGTTACACCTATATGAGTTAGCATGAACAACTGCCATTACGGTAAACCGTTCACTGTAATTAGGTTCACACACGTTACATATATATGAGTTAGCATGAACAACTGCAATTACGGTAAACAGTTCACTGTACTTACGCTAACAACGCGTTACAACTATATGAGTTAGCCTGAACAACTGCCATTACGGTAAACAGTTCACTGTACTTACTCTCATACATGTTACAACTATATGAGTTAGCATGAACAACTGCAATTATGGTAAACAGTTCACTGTACTTACGCTCACAATGCGTTACAACTATATGAGTTAGCCTGAACAACTGCCATTACGATAAACCGTTCACTGTACTTACTCTCACACACGTTACAACTATATGAGTTAGCATGAACAACTGCCATTACGGTAAAGAGTTCACTGTACTTCCTCTCACACATGTTACAACTATATGAGTTAGGAGGAACAACTGCCATTACGTTAAACAGTTCACTCTACTTAATCTCATACATTTTACAACTATATGAATTAGCATGAACAACTGCCCTTATGGTAAACAGCTCGCTGTACTTACTCTCACACACGTTACAACTATATGAGTTAGCATGAGCAACTGCCCTTACGGTAAACAGTTCGCTGTACTTACTCTCACACACGTTACAACTATATGAGTTAGCATGAACAAGTGCCATTATGGTAAACAGTTCGCTGTACTTACTCTCAGACATGTTACAACTATATGAGTTAGCATGAACAACTGCCATTACGGTAAACAGTTCGCTGTACTTACTCTCACACACGTTACAACTATATGAGTTAGCATGAACAACTGCCATTACGGTAAAGAGTTCACTGTACTTCCTCTCACACATGTTACAACTATATGAGTTAGCATGAACAACTGCCATTACGGTAAACAGTTCACTGTACTTACTCTCACAACAAATTACAACTATATGAGTTAGCATGAACAACTGCCATTACGGTAAACAGTTCACTGTACTTACTCTCACAACACATTACAACTATATGAGTTAGCATGAACAACTGCCATTACGGTAAACAGTTCACTGTACTTACTCACACAACACGTTACAACTACATGAGTTAGCATGAACAACTGCCATTACGGTAAACAGTTCGCTGTACTTCCTCTCACACATGTTACAACTATATGAGTTAGGAGGAACAACTGCCATTACGTTAAACAGTTCACTCTACTTACTCTCATACATTTTACAACTATATGAATTAGCATGAACAACTGCCCTTATGGTAAACAGCTCGCTGTACTTACTCTCACACACGTTACAACTATATGAGTTAGCATGAACAACTGCCATTACGGTAAACAGTTCACTGTACTTACGCTCACAACGCGTTACAACTATATGAGTTAGCCTGAACAACTGCCATTACGATAAACCGTTCACTGTACTTACTCTCACACACGTTACAACTATATGAGTTAGCATGAACAACTGCCATTACGGTAAAGAGTTCACTGTACTTCCTCTCACACATGTTACAACTATATGAGTTGGCATGAACAACTACCATTACGGTAAACAGTTCACTGTACTTACGCTCATACACGTTACACCTATATGAGATAGCATGAACAACTGCCATTACGGTAAACAGTTCACTGTACTTACTCTCATACATGTTACAACTATATGAGTTAGCATGAACAACTGCAATTACGGTAAACAGTTCACTGTACTTACACTCACAATGCGTTACAACTATATGAGTTAGCCTGAACAACTGCCATTATGATAAACCGTTCACTGTACTTACTCTCACACACGTTACAACTATATTATTTAGCATGAACAACTGCCATTACGGTAAACAGTTCACTGTACTTTCTCTCACACACGTTACAACTATATGAGTTAGCATGAACAACTACCATTACGGTAAACAGTTCACTGTACTTACGCTCATACACGTTACACCTATATGAGTTAGCATGAACAACTGCCATTACGGTAAACCGTTCACTGTAATTAGGTTCACACACGTTACATATATATGAGTTAGCATGAACAACTGCAATTACGGTAAACAGTTCACTGTACTTACGCTCACAACGCGTTACAACTATATGAGTTAGCCTGAACAACTGCCATTACGATAAACCGTTCACTGTACTTACTCTCACACACGTTACAACTATATGAGTTAGCATGAACAACTGCCATTACGGTAAAGAGTTCACTGTACTTACTCTCACACACGTTACAACTATATGAGTTAGCATGAACAACTGCCATTACGGTAAAGAGTTCACTGTACTTCCTCTCACACATGTTACAACTATATGAGTTAGGAGGAACAACTGCCATTACGTTAAACAGTTCACTCTACTTCCTCTCATACATGTTACAACTATATTAGTTAGCATGAACAACTGCCATTACGGTAAACAGTTCACTGTACTTACTCTCACAACACATTACAACTATATGAGTTAGCATGAACAACTGCCATTACGGTAAACAGTTCACTGTACTTACTTTCATACATGTTACAACTATATGAGTTAGCCTGAACAACTGCCATTACGGTAAACAGTTCACTGTACTTTCTCTCACACACGTTACAACTATATGAGTTAGCATGAAGAACTGCCATTACGGTAAACAGTTCACTGTACTTACTTTCATACATGTTACAACTATATGAGTTAGCCTGAACAACTGCCATTACGGTAAAGAGTTCACTGTACTTCCTCTCACACATGTTACAACTATATGAGTTAGGAGGAACAACTGCCATTACGTTAAACAGTTCACTCTACTTCCTCTCATACATGTTACAACTATATTAGTTAGCATGAACAACTGCCATTACGGTAAACAGTTCACTGTACTTACTCTCACAACACATTACAACTATATGAGTTAGCATGAACAACTGCCATTACGGTAAACAGTTCACTGTACTTACTTTCATACATGTTACAACTATATGAGTTAGCCTGAACAACTGCCATTACGGTAAACAGTTCACTGTACTTTCTCTCACACACGTTACAACTATATGAGTTAGCATGAAGAACTGCCATTACGGTAAACAGTTCACTGTACTTACTTTCATACATGTTACAACTATATGAGTTAGCCTGAACAACTGCCATTACGGTAAACAGTTCACTGTACTTTCTCTCACACACGTTACAACTATATGAGTTAGCAAGAACAACTACCATTACGGTAAACAGTTCACTGTACTTACGCTCATACACGTTACACCTATATGAGTTAGCATGAACAACTGCCATTACGGTAAACAGTTCACTGTACTTACTCTCATACATGTTACAACTATATGAGTTAGCATGAACAACAGCAATTATGGTAAACAGTTCACTGTACTTACACTCACAATGCGTTACAACTATATGAGTTAGCCTGAACAACTGCCATTATGATAAACCGTTCACTGTACTTACTCTCACACACGTTACAACTATATGAGTTAGCATGAACAACTGCCATTACGGTAAAGAGTTCACTGTACTTCCTCTCACACATGTTACAACTATATGAGTTAGGAGGAACAACTGCCATTACGTTAAACAGTTCACTCTACTTACTCACACAACACGTTACAACTATATGAGTTAGCATGAACAACTGCAATTACGCTAAACAGTTCACTGTACTTACGCTC
Source organism: Lampris incognitus (assembly GCF_029633865.1). Classification (NCBI taxonomy): domain Eukaryota; kingdom Metazoa; phylum Chordata; class Actinopteri; order Lampriformes; family Lampridae; genus Lampris; species Lampris incognitus. The sequence continues at coordinate 62,313,300 of NC_079211.1, read as the reverse complement.
ACAACGCGTTACAACTATATGAGTTAGCCTGAACAACTGCCATTACGATAAACCGTTAACTGTACTTACTCTCATACATGTTACAACTATATGAGTTAGCATGAACAACTGCCATTACGGTAAACAGTTCACTCTACTTACTCTCACACACGTTACAACTATATGAGTTAGCATGAACAACTACCATTACGGTAAACAGTTCACTGTACTTACGCTCATACACGTTACACCTATATGAGTTAGCATGAACAACTGCCATTACGGTAAACCGTTCACTGTAATTAGGTTCACACACGTTACATATATATGAGTTAGCATGAACAACTGCAATTACGGTAAACAGTTCACTGTACTTACGCTAACAACGCGTTACAACTATATGAGTTAGCCTGAACAACTGCCATTACGGTAAACAGTTCACTGTACTTACTCTCATACATGTTACAACTATATGAGTTAGCATGAACAACTGCAATTATGGTAAACAGTTCACTGTACTTACGCTCACAATGCGTTACAACTATATGAGTTAGCCTGAACAACTGCCATTACGATAAACCGTTCACTGTACTTACTCTCACACACGTTACAACTATATGAGTTAGCATGAACAACTGCCATTACGGTAAAGAGTTCACTGTACTTCCTCTCACACATGTTACAACTATATGAGTTAGGAGGAACAACTGCCATTACGTTAAACAGTTCACTCTACTTAATCTCATACATTTTACAACTATATGAATTAGCATGAACAACTGCCCTTATGGTAAACAGCTCGCTGTACTTACTCTCACACACGTTACAACTATATGAGTTAGCATGAGCAACTGCCCTTACGGTAAACAGTTCGCTGTACTTACTCTCACACACGTTACAACTATATGAGTTAGCATGAACAAGTGCCATTATGGTAAACAGTTCGCTGTACTTACTCTCAGACATGTTACAACTATATGAGTTAGCATGAACAACTGCCATTACGGTAAACAGTTCGCTGTACTTACTCTCACACACGTTACAACTATATGAGTTAGCATGAACAACTGCCATTACGGTAAAGAGTTCACTGTACTTCCTCTCACACATGTTACAACTATATGAGTTAGCATGAACAACTGCCATTACGGTAAACAGTTCACTGTACTTACTCTCACAACAAATTACAACTATATGAGTTAGCATGAACAACTGCCATTACGGTAAACAGTTCACTGTACTTACTCTCACAACACATTACAACTATATGAGTTAGCATGAACAACTGCCATTACGGTAAACAGTTCACTGTACTTACTCACACAACACGTTACAACTACATGAGTTAGCATGAACAACTGCCATTACGGTAAACAGTTCGCTGTACTTCCTCTCACACATGTTACAACTATATGAGTTAGGAGGAACAACTGCCATTACGTTAAACAGTTCACTCTACTTACTCTCATACATTTTACAACTATATGAATTAGCATGAACAACTGCCCTTATGGTAAACAGCTCGCTGTACTTACTCTCACACACGTTACAACTATATGAGTTAGCATGAACAACTGCCATTACGGTAAACAGTTCACTGTACTTACGCTCACAACGCGTTACAACTATATGAGTTAGCCTGAACAACTGCCATTACGATAAACCGTTCACTGTACTTACTCTCACACACGTTACAACTATATGAGTTAGCATGAACAACTGCCATTACGGTAAAGAGTTCACTGTACTTCCTCTCACACATGTTACAACTATATGAGTTGGCATGAACAACTACCATTACGGTAAACAGTTCACTGTACTTACGCTCATACACGTTACACCTATATGAGATAGCATGAACAACTGCCATTACGGTAAACAGTTCACTGTACTTACTCTCATACATGTTACAACTATATGAGTTAGCATGAACAACTGCAATTACGGTAAACAGTTCACTGTACTTACACTCACAATGCGTTACAACTATATGAGTTAGCCTGAACAACTGCCATTATGATAAACCGTTCACTGTACTTACTCTCACACACGTTACAACTATATTATTTAGCATGAACAACTGCCATTACGGTAAACAGTTCACTGTACTTTCTCTCACACACGTTACAACTATATGAGTTAGCATGAACAACTACCATTACGGTAAACAGTTCACTGTACTTACGCTCATACACGTTACACCTATATGAGTTAGCATGAACAACTGCCATTACGGTAAACCGTTCACTGTAATTAGGTTCACACACGTTACATATATATGAGTTAGCATGAACAACTGCAATTACGGTAAACAGTTCACTGTACTTACGCTCACAACGCGTTACAACTATATGAGTTAGCCTGAACAACTGCCATTACGATAAACCGTTCACTGTACTTACTCTCACACACGTTACAACTATATGAGTTAGCATGAACAACTGCCATTACGGTAAAGAGTTCACTGTACTTACTCTCACACACGTTACAACTATATGAGTTAGCATGAACAACTGCCATTACGGTAAAGAGTTCACTGTACTTCCTCTCACACATGTTACAACTATATGAGTTAGGAGGAACAACTGCCATTACGTTAAACAGTTCACTCTACTTCCTCTCATACATGTTACAACTATATTAGTTAGCATGAACAACTGCCATTACGGTAAACAGTTCACTGTACTTACTCTCACAACACATTACAACTATATGAGTTAGCATGAACAACTGCCATTACGGTAAACAGTTCACTGTACTTACTTTCATACATGTTACAACTATATGAGTTAGCCTGAACAACTGCCATTACGGTAAACAGTTCACTGTACTTTCTCTCACACACGTTACAACTATATGAGTTAGCATGAAGAACTGCCATTACGGTAAACAGTTCACTGTACTTACTTTCATACATGTTACAACTATATGAGTTAGCCTGAACAACTGCCATTACGGTAAACAGTTCACTGTACTTTCTCTCACACACGTTACAACTATATGAGTTAGCAAGAACAACTACCATTACGGTAAACAGTTCACTGTACTTACGCTCATACACGTTACACCTATATGAGTTAGCATGAACAACTGCCATTACGGTAAACAGTTCACTGTACTTACTCTCATACATGTTACAACTATATGAGTTAGCATGAACAACTGCAATTATGGTAAACAGTTCACTGTACTTACACTCACAATGCGTTACAACTATATGAGTTAGCCTGAACAACTGCCATTATGATAAACCGTTCACTGTACTTACTCTCACACACGTTACAACTATATGAGTTAGCATGAACAACTGCCATTACGGTAAAGAGTTCACTGTACTTCCTCTCACACATGTTACAACTATATGAGTTAGGAGGAACAACTGCCATTACGTTAAACAGTTCACTCTACTTACTCACACAACACGTTACAACTATATGAGTTAGCATGAACAACTGCAATTACGCTAAACAGTTCACTGTACTTACGCTCACAACGCGTTACAACTATATGAGTTAGCCTGAACAACTGCCATTACGATAAACCGTTAACTGTACTTACTCTCATACATGTTACAACTATATGAGTTAGCATGAACAACTGCCATTACGGTAAACAGTTCACTCTACTTACTCTCACACACATTACAACTATATTATTTAGCATGAACAACTGCCATTACGGTAAACAGTTCACTGTACTTTCTCTCACACACGTTACAACTATATGAGTTAGCATGAACAACTACCATTACGGTAAACAGTTCACTGTACTTACGCTCATACACGTTACACCTATATGAGTTAGCATGAACAACTGCCATTACGGTAAACCGTTCACTGTAATTAGGTTCACACACGTTACATATATATGAGTTAGCATGAACAACTGAAATTACGGTAAACAGTTCACTGTACTTACGCTAACAACGCGTTACAACTATATGAGTTAGCCTGAACAACTGCCATTACGGTAAACAGTTCACTGTACTTACTCTCATACATGTTACAACTATATGAGTTAGCATGAACAACTGCAATTATGGTAAACAGTTCACTGTACTTACGCTCACAATGCGTTACAACTATATGAGTTAGCCTGAACAACTGCCATTACGATAAACCGTTCACTGTACTTACTCTCACACACGTTACAACTATATGAGTTAGCATGAACAACTGCCATTACGGTAAAGAGTTCACTGTACTTCCTCTCACACATGTTACAACTATATGAGTTAGGAGGAACAACTGCCATTACGTTAAACAGTTCACTCTACTTAATCTCATACATTTTACAACTATATGAATTAGCATGAACAACTGCCCTTATGGTAAACAGCTCGCTGTACTTACTCTCACACACGTTACAACTATATGAGTTAGCATGAGCAACTGCCCTTACGGTAAACAGTTCGCTGTACTTACTCTCACACACGTTACAACTATATGAGTTAGCATGAACAAGTGCCATTATGGTAAACAGTTCGCTGTACTTACTCTCAGACATGTTACAACTATATGAGTTAGCATGAACAACTGCCATTACGGTAAACAGTTCGCTGTACTTACTCTCACACACGTTACAACTATATGAGTTAGCATGAACAACTGCCATTACGGTAAAGAGTTCACTGTACTTCCTCTCACACATGTTACAACTATATGAGTTAGCATGAACAACTGCCATTACGGTAAACAGTTCACTGTACTTACTCTCACAACAAATTACAACTATATGAGTTAGCATGAACAACTGCCATTACGGTAAACAGTTCACTGTACTTACTCTCACAACACATTACAACTATATGAGTTAGCATGAACAACTGCCATTACGGTAAACAGTTCACTGTACTTACTCACACAACACGTTACAACTACATGAGTTAGCATGAACAACTGCCATTACGGTAAAGAGTTCGCTGTACTTCCTCTCACACATGTTACAACTATATGAGTTAGGAGGAACAACTGCCATTACGTTAAACAGTTCACTCTACTTACTCTCATACATTTTACAACTATATGAATTAGCATGAACAACTGCCCTTATGGTAAACAGCTCGCTGTACTTACTCTCACACACGTTACAACTATATGAGTTAGCATGAACAACTGCCATTACGGTAAACAGTTCACTGTACTTACGCTCACAACGCGTTACAACTATATGAGTTAGCCTGAACAACTGCCATTACGATAAACCGTTCACTGTACTTACTCTCACACACGTTACAACTATATGAGTTAGCATGAACAACTGCCATTACGGTAAAGAGTTCACTGTACTTCCTCTCACACATGTTACAACTATATGAGTTGGCATGAACAACTACCATTACGGTAAACAGTTCACTGTACTTACGCTCATACACGTTACACCTATATGAGATAGCATGAACAACTGCCATTACGGTAAACAGTTCACTGTACTTACTCTCATACATGTTACAACTATATGAGTTAGCATGAACAACTGCAATTACGGTAAACAGTTCACTGTACTTACACTCACAATGCGTTACAACTATATGAGTTAGCCTGAACAACTGCCATTATGATAAACCGTTCACTGTACTTACTCTCACACACGTTACAACTATATGAGTTAGCATGAACAACTGCCATTACGGTAAACCGTTCACTGTAATTAGGTTCACACACGTTACATATATATGAGTTAGCATGAACAACTGAAATTACGGTAAACAGTTCACTGTACTTACGCTAACAACGCGTTACAACTATATGAGTTAGCCTGAACAACTGCCATTACGGTAAACAGTTCACTGTACTTACTCTCATACATGTTACAACTATATGAGTTAGCATGAACAACTGCAATTATGGTAAACAGTTCACTGTACTTACGCTCACAATGCGTTACAACTATATGAGTTAGCCTGAACAACTGCCATTACGATAAACCGTTCACTGTACTTACTCTCACACACGTTACAACTATATGAGTTAGCATGAACAACTGCCATTACGGTAAAGAGTTCACTGTACTTCCTCTCACACATGTTACAACTATATGAGTTAGGAGGAACAACTGCCATTACGTTAAACAGTTCACTCTACTTAATCTCATACATTTTACAACTATATGAATTAGCATGAACAACTGCCCTTATGGTAAACAGCTCGCTGTACTTACTCTCACACACGTTACAACTATATGAGTTAGCATGAGCAACTGCCCTTACGGTAAACAGTTCGCTGTACTTACTCTCACACACGTTACAACTATATGAGTTAGCATGAACAAGTGCCATTATGGTAAACAGTTCGCTGTACTTACTCTCAGACATGTTACAACTATATGAGTTAGCATGAACAACTGCCATTACGGTAAACAGTTCGCTGTACTTACTCTCACACACGTTACAACTATATGAGTTAGCATGAACAACTGCCATTACGGTAAAGAGTTCACTGTACTTCCTCTCACACATGTTACAACTATATGAGTTAGCATGAACAACTGCCATTACGGTAAACAGTTCACTGTACTTACTCTCACAACAAATTACAACTATATGAGTTAGCATGAACAACTGCCATTACGGTAAACAGTTCACTGTACTTACTCTCACAACACATTACAACTATATGAGTTAGCATGAACAACTGCCATTACGGTAAACAGTTCACTGTACTTACTCACACACACGTTACAACTATATGAGTTAGCATGAACAACTGCCATTACGGTAAAGAGTTCACTGTACTTCCTCTCACACATGTTACAACTATATGAGTTGGCATGAACAACTACCATTACGGTAAACAGTTCACTGTACTTACGCTCATACACGTTACACCTATATGAGATAGCATGAACAACTGCCATTACGGTAAACAGTTCACTGTACTTACTCTCATACATGTTACAACTATATGAGTTAGCATGAACAACTGCAATTACGGTAAACAGTTCACTGTACTTACACTCACAATGCGTTACAACTATATGAGTTAGCCTGAACAACTGCCATTATGATAAACCGTTCACTGTACTTACTCTCACACACGTTACAACTATATGAGTTAGCATGAACAACTGCCATTACGGTAAACCGTTCACTGTAATTAGGTTCACACACGTTACATATATATGAGTTAGCATGAACAACTGAAATTACGGTAAACAGTTCACTGTACTTACGCTAACAACGCGTTACAACTATATGAGTTAGCCTGAACAACTGCCATTACGGTAAACAGTTCACTGTACTTACTCTCATACATGTTACAACTATATGAGTTAGCATGAACAACTGCAATTATGGTAAACAGTTCACTGTACTTACGCTCACAATGCGTTACAACTATATGAGTTAGCCTGAACAACTGCCATTACGATAAACCGTTCACTGTACTTACTCTCACACACGTTACAACTATATGAGTTAGCATGAACAACTGCCATTACGGTAAAGAGTTCACTGTACTTCCTCTCACACATGTTACAACTATATGAGTTAGGAGGAACAACTGCCATTACGTTAAACAGTTCACTCTACTTAATCTCATACATTTTACAACTATATGAATTAGCATGAACAACTGCCCTTATGGTAAACAGCTCGCTGTACTTACTCTCACACACGTTACAACTATATGAGTTAGCATGAGCAACTGCCCTTACGGTAAACAGTTCGCTGTACTTACTCTCACACACGTTACAACTATATGAGTTAGCATGAACAAGTGCCATTATGGTAAACAGTTCGCTGTACTTACTCTCAGACATGTTACAACTATATGAGTTAGCATGAACAACTGCCATTACGGTAAACAGTTCGCTGTACTTACTCTCACACACGTTACAACTATATGAGTTAGCATGAACAACTGCCATTACGGTAAAGAGTTCACTGTACTTCCTCTCACACATGTTACAACTATATGAGTTAGCATGAACAACTGCCATTACGGTAAACAGTTCACTGTACTTACTCTCACAACAAATTACAACTATATGAGTTAGCATGAACAACTGCCATTACGGTAAACAGTTCACTGTACTTACTCTCACAACACATTACAACTATATGAGTTAGCATGAACAACTGCCATTACGGTAAACAGTTCACTGTACTTACTCACACAACACGTTACAACTACATGAGTTAGCATGAACAACTGCCATTACGGTAAAGAGTTCGCTGTACTTCCTCTCACACATGTTACAACTATATGAGTTAGGAGGAACAACTGCCATTACGTTAAACAGTTCACTCTACTTACTCTCATACATTTTACAACTATATGAATTAGCATGAACAACTGCCCTTATGGTAAACAGCTCGCTGTACTTACTCTCACACACGTTACAACTATATGAGTTAGCATGAACAACTGCCATTACGGTAAACAGTTCACTGTACTTACGCTCACAACGCGTTACAACTATATGAGTTAGCCTGAACAACTGCCATTACGATAAACCGTTCACTGTACTTACTCTCACACACGTTACAACTATATGAGTTAGCATGAACAACTGCCATTACGGTAAAGAGTTCACTGTACTTCCTCTCACACATGTTACAACTATATGAGTTGGCATGAACAACTACCATTACGGTAAACAGTTCACTGTACTTACGCTCATACACGTTACACCTATATGAGATAGCATGAACAACTGCCATTACGGTAAACAGTTCACTGTACTTACTCTCATACATGTTACAACTATATGAGTTAGCATGAACAACTGCAATTACGGTAAACAGTTCACTGTACTTACACTCACAATGCGTTACAACTATATGAGTTAGCCTGAACAACTGCCATTATGATAAACCGTTCACTGTACTTACTCTCACACACGTTACAACTATATGAGTTAGCATGAACAACTGCCATTACGGTAAAGAGTTCACTGTACTTCCTCTCACACATGTTACAACTATATGAGTTAGGAGGAACAACTGCCATTACGTTAAACAGTTCACTCTACTTACTCTCATACATGTTACAACTATATGAGTTAGCATGAACAACTGCCATTACGGTAAACAGTGCACTGTACTTACTCACACAACACGTTACAACTATATGAGTTAGCATGAACAACTGCAATTACGGTAAACAGTTCACTGTACTTACGCTCACAACGCGTTACAACTATATGAGTTAGCCTGAACAACTGCAATTATGGTAAACAGTTCACTGTACTTACACTCACAATGCGTTACAACTATATGAGTTAGCCTGAACAACTGCCATTATGATAAACCGTTCACTGTACTTACTCTCACACACGTTACAACTATATGAGTTAGCATGAACAACTGCCATTACGGTAAATAGTTCACTGTACTTCCTCTCACACATGTTACAACTATATGAGTTAGGAGGAACAACTGCCATTACGTTAAACAGTTCACTCTACTTACTCTCATACATGTTACAACTATATGAGTTAGCATGAACAACTGCAATTACGGTAAACAGTTCACTGTACTTACTCACACAACACGTTACAACTATATGAGTTAGCATGAACAACTGCAATTACGCTAAACAGTTCACTGTACTTACGCTCACAACGCGTTACAACTATATGAGTTAGCCTGAACAACTGCCATTACGATAAACCGTTCACTGTACTTACTCTCATACATGTTACAACTATATGAGTTAGCATGAACAACTGCCATTACGGTAAACAGTTCACTCTACTTACTCTAACACACATTACAACTATATTATTTAGCATGAACAACTGCCATTACGGTAAACAGTTCACTGTACTTTCTCTCACACACGTTACAACTATATGAGTTAGAATGAACAACTACCATTACGGTAAACAGTTCACTGTACTTACGCTCATACACGTTACACCTATATGAGTTAGCATGAACAACTGCCATTACGGTAAACCGTTCACTGTAATTAGGTTCACACACGTTACATATATATGAGTTAGCATGAACAACTGCAATTACGGTAAACAGTTCACTGTACTTACGCTCACAACGCGTTACAACTATATGAGTTAGCCTGAACAACTGCCATTACGATAAACCGTTCACTGTACTTACTCTCACACACGTTACAACTATATGAGTTAGCATGAACAACTGCCATTACGGTAAAGAGTTCACTGTACTTACTCTCACACACGTTACAACTATATGAGTTAGCATGAACAACTGCCATTACGGTAAAGAGTTCACTGTACTTCCTCTCACACATGTTACAACTATATGAGTTAGGAGGAACAACTGCCATTACGTTAAACAGTTCACTCTACTTCCTCTCATACATGTTACAACTATATGAGTTAGCATGAACAACTGCCATTACGGTAAACAGTTCACTGTACTTACTCTCACAACACATTACAACTATATGAGTTAGCATGAACAACTGCCATTACGGTAAACAGTTCACTGTACTTACTTTCATACATGTTACAACTATATGAGTTAGCCTGAACAACTGCCATTACGGTAAACAGTTCACTGTACTTTCTCTCACACACGTTACAACTATATGAGTTAGGAGGAACAACTGCCATTACGTTAAACAGTTCACTCTACTTAATCTCATACATGTTACAACTATATGAGTTAGCCTGAACAACTGCCATTACGGTAAACAGTTCACTGTACTTTCTCTCACACACGTTACAACTATATGAGTTAGCATGAACAACTGCAATTATGGTAAACAGTTCACTGTACTTACGCTCACAATGCGTTACAACTATATGAGTTAGCCTGAACAACTGCCATTACGATAAACCGTTCACTGTACTTACTCTCACACACGTTACAACTATATGAGTTAGCATGAACAACTGCCATTACGGTAAAGAGTTCACTGTACTTCCTCTCACACATGTTACAACTATATGAGTTAGGAGGAACAACTGCCATTACGTTAAACAGTTCACTCTACTTAATCTCATACATTTTACAACTATATGAATTAGCATGAACAACTGCCCTTATGGTAAACAGCTCGCTGTACTTACTCTCACACACGTTACAACTATATGAGTTAGCATGAGCAACTGCCCTTACGGTAAACAGTTCGCTGTACTTACTCTCACACACGTTACAACTATATGAGTTAGCATGAACAAGTGCCATTATGGTAAACAGTTCGCTGTACTTACTCTCAGACATGTTACAACTATATGAGTTAGCATGAACAACTGCCATTACGGTAAACAGTTCGCTGTACTTACTCTCACACACGTTACAACTATATGAGTTAGCATGAACAACTGCCATTACGGTAAAGAGTTCACTGTACTTCCTCTCACACATGTTACAACTATATGAGTTAGCATGAACAACTGCCATTACGGTAAACAGTTCACTGTACTTACTCTCACAACAAATTACAACTATATGAGTTAGCATGAACAACTGCCATTACGGTAAACAGTTCACTGTACTTACTCTCACAACACATTACAACTATATGAGTTAGCATGAACAACTGCCATTACGGTAAACAGTTCACTGTACTTACTCACACAACACGTTACAACTACATGAGTTAGCATGAACAACTGCCATTACGGTAAACAGTTCGCTGTACTTCCTCTCACACATGTTACAACTATATGAGTTAGGAGGAACAACTGCCATTACGTTAAACAGTTCACTCTACTTACTCTCATACATTTTACAACTATATGAATTAGCATGAACAACTGCCCTTATGGTAAACAGCTCGCTGTACTTACTCTCACACACGTTACAACTATATGAGTTAGCATGAACAACTGCCATTACGGTAAACAGTTCACTGTACTTACGCTCACAACGCGTTACAACTATATGAGTTAGCCTGAACAACTGCCATTACGATAAACCGTTCACTGTACTTACTCTCACACACGTTACAACTATATGAGTTAGCATGAACAACTGCCATTACGGTAAAGAGTTCACTGTACTTCCTCTCACACATGTTACAACTATATGAGTTGGCATGAACAACTACCATTACGGTAAACAGTTCACTGTACTTACGCTCATACACGTTACACCTATATGAGATAGCATGAACAACTGCCATTACGGTAAACAGTTCACTGTACTTACTCTCATACATGTTACAACTATATGAGTTAGCATGAACAACTGCAATTACGGTAAACAGTTCACTGTACTTACACTCACAATGCGTTACAACTATATGAGTTAGCCTGAACAACTGCCATTATGATAAACCGTTCACTGTACTTACTCTCACACACGTTACAACTATATGAGTTAGCATGAACAACTGCCATTACGGTAAAGAGTTCACTGTACTTCCTCTCACACATGTTACAACTATATGAGTTAGGAGGAACAACTGCCATTACGTTAAACAGGTCACTCTACTTACTCTCATACATGTTACAACTATATGAGTTAGCATGAACAACTGCCATTACGGTAAACAGTGCACTGTACTTACTCACACAACACGTTACAACTATATGAGTTAGCATGAACAACTGCAATTACGGTAAACAGTTCACTGTACTTACGCTCACAACGCGTTACAACTATATGAGTTAGCCTGAACAACTGCCATTACGATAAACCGTTCACTGTACTTACTCTCATACATGTTACAACTATATGAGTTAGCATGAACAACTGCCATTACGGTAAACAGTTCACTCTACTTACTCTCACACACATTACAACTATATTATTTAGCATGAACAACTGCCATTACGGTAAACAGTTCACTGTACTTTCTCTCACACACGTTACAACTATATGAGTTAGCATGAACAACTACCATTACGGTAAACAGTTCACTGTACTTACGCTCATACACGTTACACCTATATGAGTTAGCATGAACAACTGCCATTACGGTAAACCGTTCACTGTAATTAGGTTCACACACGTTACATATATATGAGTTAGCATGAACAACTGCAATTACGGTAAACAGTTCACTGTACTTACGCTCACAACGCGTTACAACTATATGAGTTAGCCTGAACAACTGCCATTACGATAAACCGTTCACTGTACTTACTCTCACACACGTTACAACTATATGAGTTAGCATGAACAACTGCCATTACGGTAAAGAGTTCACTGTACTTACTCTCACACACGTTACAACTATATGAGTTAGCATGAACAACTGCCATTACGGTAAAGAGTTCACTGTACTTCCTCTCACACATGTTACAACTATATGAGTTAGGAGGAACAACTGCCATTACGTTAAACAGTTCACTCTACTTCCTCTCATACATGTTACAACTATATGAGTTAGCATGAACAACTGCCATTACGGTAAACAGTTCACTGTACTTACTCTCACAACACATTACAACTATATGAGTTAGCATGAACAACTGCCATTACGGTAAACAGTTCACTGTACTTACTTTCATACATGTTACAACTATATGAGTTAGCCTGAACAACTGCCATTACGGTAAACAGTTCACTGTACTTTCTCTCACACACGTTACAACTATATGAGTTAGCATGAAGAACTGCCATTACGGTAAACAGTTCACTGTACTTACTTTCATACATGTTACAACTATATAAGTTAGCCTGAACAACTGCCATTACGGTAAACAGTTCACTGTACTTTCTCTCACACACGTTACAACTACATGAGTTAGCAAGAACAACTACCATTACGGTAAACAGTTCACTGTACTTACGCTCATACACGTTACACCTATATGAGTTAGCATGAACAACTGCCATTACGGTAAACAGTTCACTGTACTTACTCTCATACATGTTACAACTATATGAGTTAGCATGAACAACTGCAATTATGGTAAACAGTTCACTGTACTTACACTCACAATGCGTTACAACTATATGAGTTAGCCTGAACAACTGCCATTATGATAAACCGTTCACTGTACTTACTCTCACACACGTTACAACTATATGAGTTAGCATGAACAACTGCCATTACGGTAAAGAGTTCACTGTACTTCCTCTCACACATGTTACAACTATATGAGTTAGGAGGAACAACTGCCATTACGTTAAACAGTTCACTCTACTTACTCACACAACACGTTACAACTATATGAGTTAGCATGAACAACTGCAATTACGGTAAACAGTTCACTGTACTTACGCTCACAACGCGTTACAACTATATGAGTTAGCCTGAACAACTGCCATTACGATAAACCGTTAACTGTACTTACTCTCATACATGTTACAACTATATGAGTTAGCATGAACAACTGCCATTACGGTAAACAGTTCACTCTACTTACTCTCACACACATTACAACTATATTATTTAGCATGAACAACTGCCATTACGGTAAACAGTTCACTGTACTTTCTCTCACACACGTTACAACTATATGAGTTAGCATGAACAACTACCATTACGGTAAACAGTTCACTGTACTTACGCTCATACACGTTACACCTATATGAGTTAGCATGAACAACTGCCATTACGGTAAACCGTTCACTGTAATTAGGTTCACACACGTTACATATATATGAGTTAGCATGAACAACTGCAATTACGGTAAACAGTTCACTGTACTTACGCTAACAACGCGTTACAACTATATGAGTTAGCCTGAACAACTGCCATTACGATAAACCGTTCACTGTACTTAAACTCACACACGTGTCAAATATATGAGTTAGCATGAACAACTGCCATTACGGTAAAGAGTTCACTGTACTTACTCTCACACACGTTACAACTATATGAGTTAGCATGAACAACTGCCATTACGGTAAAGAGTTCACTGTACTTCCTCTCACACATGTTACAACTATATGAGTTAGGAGGAACAACTGCCATTACGTTAAACAGTTCACTCTACTTCCTCTCATACATGTTACAACTATATGAGTTAGCATGAACAACTGCCATTACGGTAAACAGTTCACTGTACTTACTCTCACAACACATTACAACTATATGAGTTAGCATGAACAACTGCCATTACGGTAAACAGTTCACTGTACTTACTTTCATACATGTTACAACTATATGAGTTAGCCTGAACAACTGCCATTACGGTAAACAGTTCACTGTACTTTCTCTCACACACGTTACAACTATATGAGTTAGCATGAAGAACTGCCATTACGGTAAACAGTTCACTGTACTTACTTTCATACATGTTACAACTATATGAGTTAGCCTGAACAACTGCCATTACGGTAAACAGTTCACTGTACTTTCTCTCACACACGTTACAACTATATGAGTTAGCAAGAACAACTACCATTACGGTAAACAGTTCACTGTACTTACGCTCATACACGTTACACCTATATGAGTTAGCATGAACAACTGCCATTACGGTAAACAGTTCACTGTACTTACTCTCATACATGTTACAACTATATGAGTTAGCATGAACAACTGCAATTATGGTAAACAGTTCACTGTACTTACACTCACAATGCGTTACAACTATATGAGTTAGCCTGAACAACTGCCATTATGATAAACCGTTCACTGTACTTACTCTCACACACGTTACAACTATATGAGTTAGCATGAACAACTGCCATTACGGTAAAGAGTTCACTGTACTTCCTCTCACACATGTTACAACTATATGAGTTAGGAGGAACAACTGCCATTACGTTAAACAGTTCACACTACTTACTCTCATACATGTTACAACTATATGAGTTAGCATGAACAACTGCCATTACGGTAAACAGTTCACTGTACTTACTCACACAACACGTTACAACTATATGAGTTAGCATGAACAACTGCAATTACGGTAAACAGTTCACTGTACTTACGCTCACAACGCGTTACAACTATATGAGTTAGCCTGAACAACTGCCATTACGATAAACCGTTCACTGTACTTCCTCTCATACATGTTACAACTATATGAGTTAGCATGAACAACTGCCATTACGGTAAACAGTTCACTCTACTTACTCTCACACACATTACAACTATATTATTTAGCATGAACAACTGCCATTACGGTAAACAGTTCACTGTACTTTCTCTCACACATGTTACAACTATATGAGTTAGCATGAACAACTACCATTACGGTAAACAGTTCACTGTACTTACGCTCATACACGTTACACCTATATGAGTTAGCATGAACAACTGCCATTACGGTAAACCGTTCACTGTAATTAGGTTCACACACGTTACATATATATGAGTTAGCATGAACAACTGCAATTACGGTAAACAGTTCACTGTACTTACGCTCACAACGCGTTACAACTATATGAGTTAGCCTGAACAACTGCCATTACGATAAACCGTTCGCTGTACTTACTCTCACACACGTTACAACTATATGAGTTAGCATGAACAACTGCCATTACGGTAAAGAGTTCACTGTACTTACTCTCACACACGTTACAACTATATGAGTTAGCATGAACAACTGCCATTACGGTAAAGAGTTCACTGTACTTCCTCTCACACATGTTACAACTATATGAGTTAGGAGGAACAACTGCCATTACGTTAAACAGTTCACTCTACTTCCTCTCATACATGTTACAACTATATGAGTTAGCATGAACAACTGCCATTACGGTAAACAGTTCACTGTACTTACTCTCACAACACATTACAACTATATGAGTTAGCCTGAACAACTGCCATTACGGTAAACAGTTCACTGTACTTTCTCTCACACACGTTACAACTATATGAGTTAGGAGGAACAACTGCCATTACGTTAAACAGTTCACTCTACTTAATCTCATACATGTTACAACTATATGAGTTAGCATGAACAACTGCCATTACGGTAAACAGTTCGCTGTACTTACTCTCACACACGTTACAACTATAGGAGTTAGCATGAACAACTGCCATTACGGTAAAGAGTTCACTGTACTTCCTCTCACACATGTTACAACTATATGAGTTAGCATGAACAACTGCCATTACGGTAAACAGTTCACTGTACTTACTCTCACAACAAATTACAACTATATGAGTTAGCATGAACAACTGCCATTACGGTAAACAGTTCACTGTACTTACTCTCACAACACATTACAACTATATGAGTTAGCATGAACAACTGCCATTACGGTAAACAGTTCACTGTACTTACTCACACAACACGTTACAACTACATGAGTTAGCATGAACAACTGCCATTACGGTAAACAGTTCGCTGTACTTACTCTCACAACAAGTTACAACTATATTAGTTAGCATGAACAACTGCCATTACGGTAAACAGTTCACTGTACTTACTTTCATACATGTTACAACTATATGAGTTAGCCTGAACAACTGCCATTACGGTAAACAGTTCACTGTACTTTCTCTCACACACGTTACAACTATATGAGTTAGCATGAACAACTACCACTACAGTAAACAGTTCACTGTACTTACGCTCATACACGTTACACCTATATGAATTAGCATGAACAACTGCCATTACGGTAAACAGTTCACTGTACTTACTCTCATACATGTTACAACTATATGAGTTAGCATGAACAACTGCAATTACGGTAAACAATTCACTGTACTTACGCTCACAATGCGTTACAACTATATGAGTTAGCCTGAACAACTGCCATTACGATAAACCGTTCACTGTACTTACTCTCACACACGTTACAACTATATGAATTAGCATGAACAACTGCCATTACGGTAAAGAGTTCACTGTACTTCCTCTCACACATGTTACAACTATATGAGTTAGGAGGAACAACTGCCATTACGTTAAACAGTTCACTCTACTTACTCTCATACATTTTACAACTATATGAATTAGCATGAACAACTGCCCTTATGGTAAACAGCTCGCTGTACTTACTCTCACACACGTTACAACTATATGAGTTAGCATGAACAACTGCCATTACGGTAAACAGTTCACTGTACTTACGCTCACAACGCGTTACAACTATATGAGTTAGCCTGAACAACTGCCATTACGATAAACCGTTCACTGTACTTACTCTCACACACGTTACAACTATATGAGTTAGCATGAACAACTGCCATTACGGTAAAGAGTTCACTGTACTTCCTCTCACACATGTTACAACTATATGAGTTAGGAGGAACAACTGCCATTACGTTAAACAGTTCACTCTACTTACTCTCATACATGTTACAACTATATGAGTTAGCATGAACAACTGCCATTACGGTAAACAGTTCACTGTACTTACTCTCACAACACATTACAACTATATGAGTTAGCATGAACAACTGCAATTACGGTAAACAGTTCACTGTACTTACGCTCACAATGCGTTACAACTATATGAGTTAGCCTGAACAACTGCCATTACGATAAACCGTTCACTGTACTTACTCTCACACACGTTACAACTATATGAGTTAGCATGAACAACTGCCATTACGGTAAAGAGTTCGCTATACTTACTCTCACAACACGTTACAACTATATTAGTTAGCATGAAGAACTGCCATTACGGTAAACAGTTCACTGTACTTACTTTCATACATGTTACAATTATATGAGTTAGCCTGAACAACTGCCATTACGGTAAACAGTTCACTGTACTTTCTCTCACACACGTTACAACTATATGAGTTAGCATGAACAACTACCATTACGGTAAACAGTTCACTGTACTTACGCTCATACACGTTACACCTATATGAGATAGCATGAACAACTGCCATTACGGTAAACAGTTCACTGTACTTACTCTCATACATGTTACAACTATATGAGTTAGCATGAACAACTGCCATTACGGTAAAGAGTTCACTGTACTTCCTCTCACACATGTTACAACTATATGAGTTAGGAGGAACAACTGCCATTACGTTAAACAGTTCACTCTACTTACTCTCATACATGTTACAACTATATGAGTTAGCATGAACAACTGCCATTACGGTAAACAGTTCACTGTACTTACTCTCACAACACATTACAACTATATGAGTTAGCATGAACAACTGCCATTACGGTAAACAGTTCACTGTAGTTACTCGCACAACACGTTACAACTACATGAGTTAGCATGAACAACTGCCATTACGGTAAACAGTTCGCTGTACTTACTCTCACAACACGTTACAACTATATTAGTTAGCATGAATAACTGCCATTACGGTAAACAGTTCACTGTACTTACTTTCATACATGTTACAACTATATGAATTAGCATGAACAACTGCCATTACGGTAAACAGTTCACTCTACTTACTCTCACACACATTACAACTATATTATTTAGCATGAACAACTGCCATTACGGTAAACAGTTCACTGTACTTTCTCTCACACACGTTACAACTATATGAGTTAGCATGAACAACTACCATTACGGTAAACAGTTCACTGTACTTACGCTCATACACGTTACACCTATATGAGTTAGCATGAACAACTGCCATTACGGTAAACCGTTCACTGTAATTAGGTTCACACACGTTACATATATATGAGTTAGCATGAACAACTGCAATTACGGTAAACAGTTCACTGTACTTACGCTAACAACGCGTTACAACTATATGAGTTAGCCTGAACCACTGCCATTACGATAAACCGTTCACTGTACTTACTCTCACACACGTTACAACTATATGAGTTAGCATGAACAACTGCCATTACGGTAAAGAGTTCACTGTACTTACTCTCACACACGTTACAACTATATGAGTTAGCATGAACAACTGCCATTACGGTAAAGAGTTCACTGTACTTCCTCTCACACATGTTACAACTATATGAGTTAGGAGGAACAACTGCCATTACGTTAAACAGTTCACTCTACTTCCTCTAATACATGTTACAACTATATGAGTTAGCATGAACAACTGCCATTACGGTAAACAGTTCACTGTACTTACTCTCACAACACATTACAACTATATGAGTTAGCATGAACAACTGCCATTACGGTAAACAGTTCACTGTACTTACTTTCATACATGTTACAACTATATGAGTTAGCCTGAACAACTGCCATTACGGTAAACAGTTCACTGTACTTTCTCTCACACACGTTACAACTATATGAGTTAGCATGAAGAACTGCCATTACGGTAAACAGTTCACTGTACTTACTTTCATACATGTTACAACTATATGAGTTAGCCTGAACAACTGCCATTACGGTAAACAGTTCACTGTACTTTCTCTCACACACGTTACAACTATATGAGTTAGCAAGAACAACTACCATTACGGTAAACAGTTCACTGTACTTACTCTCATACATGTTACAACTATATGAGTTAGCATGAACAACTGCAATTATGGTAAACAGTTCACTGTACTTACACTCACAATGCGTTACAACTATATGAGTTAGCCTGAACAACTGCCATTATGATAAACCGTTCACTGTACTTACTCTCACACACGTTACAACTATATGAGTTAGCATGAACAACTGCCATTACGGTAAAGAGTTCACTGTACTTCCTCTCACACATGTTACAACTATATGAGTTAGCATGAACAACTGCCATTACGGTAAACAGTTCACTGTACTTACTCACACAACACGTTACAACTATATGAGTTAGCATGAACAACTGCAATTACGGTAAACAGTTCACTGTACTTACGCTCACAACGCGTTACAACTATATGAGTTAGCCTGAACAACTGCCATTACGATAAACAGTTCGCTGTACTTACTCTCACAACAAGTTACAACTATATTAGTTAGCATGAACAACTGCCATTACGGTAAACAGTTCACTGTACTTACTTTCATACATGTTACAACTATATGAGTTAGCCTGAACAACTGCCATTACGGTAAACAGTTCACTGTACTTTCTCTCACACACGTTACAACTATATGTTTTAGCATGAACAACTACCACTACAGTAAACAGTTCACTGTACTTACGCTCATACACGTTACACCTATATGAATTAGCATGAACAACTGCCATTACGGTAAACAGTTCACTGTACTTACTCTCATACATGTTACAACTATATGAGTTAGCATGAACAACTGCAATTACGGTAAACAATTCACTGTACTTACGCTCACAATGCGTTACAACTATATGAGTTAGCCTGAACAACTGCCATTACGATAAACCGTTCACTGTACTTACTCTCACACACGTTACAACTAAATGAATTAGCATGAACAACTGCCATTACGGTAAAGAGTTCACTGTACTTCCTCTCACACATGTTACAACTATATGAGCTAGGGTAAACAACTGCCATTACGTTAAACAGTTCACTCTACTTACTCTCATACATTTTACAACTATATGAATTAGCATGAACAACTGCCCTTATGGTAAACAGCTCGCTGTACTTACTCTCACACACGTTACAACTATATGAGTTAGCATGAACAACTGCCATTACGGTAAACAGTTCACTGTACTTACGCTAACAACGCGTTACAACTATATGAGTTAGCCTGAACAACTGCCATTACAATAAACCGTTCACTGTACTTACTCTCACACACGTTACAACTATATGAGTTAGCATGAACAACTGCCATTACGGTAAAGAGTTCACTGTACTTCCTCTCACACATGTTACAACTATATGAGTTAGGAGGAACAACTGCCATTACGTTAAACAGTTCACTCTACTTACTCTCATACATGTTACAACTATATGAGTTAGCATGAACAACTGCCATTATGGTAAACAGTTCACTGTACTTACTCTCACAACACATTACAACTATATGAGTTAGCATGAACAACTGCAATTATGGTAAACAGTTCACTGTACTTACGCTCACAATGCGTTACAACTATATGAGTTAGCCTGAACAACTGCCATTACGATAAACCGTTCACTGTACTTACTCTCATACATGTTACAACTATATGAGTTAGCATGAACAACTGCCATTACGGTAAAGAGTTCACTGTACTTCCTCTCACACATGTTACAACTATATGAGTTAGGAGGAACAACTGCCATTACGTTAAACAGTTCACTCTACTTACTCTCATACATGTTACAACTATATGAGTTAGCATGAACAACTGCCATTACGGTAAACAGTTCACTGTACTTACTCTCACAACACATTACAACTATATGAGTTAGCATGAACAACTGCCATTACGGTAAACAGTTCACTGTAGTTACTCGCACAACACGTTACAACTACATGAGTTAGCATGAACAACTGCCATTACGGTAAACAGTTCGCTGTACTTACTCTCACAACACGTTACAACTATATTAGTTAGCATGAATAACTGCCATTACGGTAAACAGTTCACTGTACTTACTTTCATACATGTTACAACTATATGAATTAGCATGAACAACTGCCCTTATGGTAAACAGCTCGCTGTACTTACTCTCACACACGTTACAACTATATGAGTTAGCATGAGCAACTGCCCTTACGGTAAACAGTTCGCTGTACTTACTCTCACACACGTTACAACTATATGAGTTAGCATGAACAAGTGCCATTATGGTAAACAGTTCGCTGTACTTACTCTCAGACATGTTACAACTATATGAGTTAGCATGAACAACTGCCATTACGGTAAACAGTTCGCTGTACTTACTCTCACACACGTTACAACTATATGAGTTAGCATGAACAACTGCCATTACGGTAAAGAGTTCACTGTACTTCCTCTCACACATGTTATAACTATATGAGTTAGCATGAACAACTGCCATTACGGTAAACAGTTCACTGTACTTACTCTCACAACAAATTACAACTATATGAGTTAGCATGAACAACTGCCATTACGGTAAACAGTTCACTGTACTTACTCTCACAACACATTACAACTATATGAGTTAGCATGAACAACTGCCATTACGGTAAACAGTTCACTGTACTTACTCACACAACACGTTACAACTACATGAGTTAGCATGAACAACTGCCATTACGGTAAACAGTTCGCTGTACCTACTCTCACAACAAGTTACAACTATATTAGTTAGCATGAACAACTGCCATTACGGTAAACAGTTCACTGTACTTACTTTCATACATATTACAACTATATGAGTTAGCCTGAACAACTGCCATTACGGTAAACAGTTCACTGTACTTTCTCTCACACACGTTACAACTATATGAGTTAGCATGAACAACTACCACTACAGTAAACAGTTCACTGTACTTACGCTCATACACGTTACACCTATATGAATTAGCATGAACAACTGCCATTACGGTAAACAGTTCACTGTACTTACTCTCATACATGTTACAACTATATGAGTTAGCCTGAACAACTGCCATTACGATAAACCGTTCACTGTACTTACTCTCACACACGTTACAACTATATGAATTAGCATGAACAACTGCCATTACGGTAAAGAGTTCACTGTACTTCCTCTCACACATGTTACAACTATATGAGTTAGGAGGAACAACTGCCATTACGTTAAACAGTTCACTCTACTTACTCTCATACATTTTACAACTATATGAATTAGCATGAACAACTGCCCTTATGGTAAACAGCTCGCTGTACTTACTCTCACACACGTTACAACTATATGAGTTAGCATGAACAACTACCATTACGGTAAACAGTTCACTGTACTTACGCTCATACACGTTACACCTATATGAGATAGCATGAACAACTGCCATTACGGTAAACAGTTCACTGTACTTACTCTCATACATGTTACAACTATATGAGTTAGGAGGAACAACTGCCATTACGTTAAACAGTTCACTCTACTTACTCTCATACATGTTACAACTATATGAGTTAGCATGAACAACTGCCATTACGGTAAACAGTTCACTGTACTTACTCACACAACACGTTACAACTATATGAGTTAGCATGAACAACTGCAATTACGGTAAACAGTTCACTGTACTTACGCTCACAACGCGTTACAACTATATGAGTTAGCCTGAACAACTGCCATTACGATAAACCGTTAACTGTACTTACTCTCATACATGTTACAACTATATGAGTTAGCATGAACAACTGCCATTACGGTAAACAGTTCACTCTACTTACTCTCACACACATTACAACTATATTATTTAGCATGAACAACTGCCATTACGGTAAACAGTTCACTGTACTTTCTCTCACACACGTTACAACTATATGAGTTAGCATGAACAACTACCATTACGGTAAACAGTTCACTGTACTTACGCTCATACACGTTACACCTATATGAGTTAGCATGAACAACTGCCATTACGGTAAACCGTTCACTGTAATTAGGTTCACACACGTTACATATATATGAGTTAGCATGAACAACTGCAATTACGGTAAACAGTTCACTGTACTTACGCTAACAACGCGTTACAACTATATGAGTTAGCCTGAACCACTGCCATTACGATAAACCGTTCACTGTACTTACTCTCACACACGTTACAACTATATGAGTTAGCATGAACAACTGCCATTACGGTAAAGAGTTCACTGTACTTACTCTCACACACGTTACAACTATATGAGTTAGCATGAACAACTGCCATTACGGTAAAGAGTTCACTGTACTTCCTCTCACACATGTTACAACTATATGAGTTAGGAGGAACACCTGCCATTACGTTAAACAGTTCACTCTACTTCCTCTAATACATGTTACAACTATATGAGTTAGCATGAACAACTGCCATTACGGTAAACAGTTCACTGTACTTACTCTCACAACACATTACAACTATATGAGTTAGCATGAACAACTGCCATTACGGTAAACAGTTCACTGTACTTACTTTCATACATGTTACAACTATATGAGTTAGCCTGAACAACTGCCATTACGGTAAAGAGTTCACTGTACTTTCTCTCACACACGTTACAACTATATGAGTTAGCATGAAGAACTGCCATTACGGTAAACAGTTCACTGTACTTACTTTCATACATGTTACAACTATATGAGTTAGCCTGAACAACTGCCATTACGGTAAACAGTTCACTGTACTTTCTCTCACACACGTTACAACTATATGAGTTAGCAAGAACAACTACCATTACGGTAAACAGTTCACTGTACTTACTCTCATACATGTTACAACTATATGAGTTAGCATGAACAACTGCAATTATGGTAAACAGTTCACTGTACTTACACTCACAATGCGTTACAACTATATGAGTTAGCCTGAACAACTGCCATTATGATAAACCGTTCACTGTACTTACTCTCACACACGTTACAACTATATGAGTTAGCATGAACAACTGCCATTACGGTAAAGAGTTCACTGTACTTCCTCTCACACATGTTACAACTATATGAGTTAGGAGGAACAACTGCCATTATGTTAAACAGTTCACTCTACTTACTCTCATACATGTTACAACTATATGAGTTAGCATGAACAACTGCCATTACGGTAAACAGTTCACTATACTTACTCACACAACACGTTACAACTATATGAGTTAGCATGAACAACTGCAATTACGGTAAACAGTTCACTATACTTACGCTCACAACGCGTTACAACTATATGAGTTAGCCTGAACAACTGCCATTATGATAAACCGTTCACTGTACTTACTCTCACACACGTTACAACTATATGAGTTAGCATGAACAACTGCCATTACGGTAAAGAGTTCACTGTACTTCCTCTCACACATGTTACAACTATATGAGTTAGGAGGAACAACTGCCATTATGTTAAACAGTTCACTCTACTTACTCTCATACATGTTACAACTATATGAGTTAGCATGAACAACTGCCATTACGCTAAACAGTTCGCTGTACTTACTCTCACAACAACTTACAACTATACTAGTTAGCATGAACAACTGCCATTACGGTAAACAGTTCACTGTACTTACTTTCATACATGTTACAACTATATGAGTTAGCCTGAACAACTGCCATTACGGTAAACAGTTCACTGTACTTTCTCTCACACACGTTACAACTATATGAGTTAGCATGAACAACTACCACTACAGTAAACAGTTCACTGTACTTACGCTCATACACGTTACACCTATATGAATTAGCATGAACAACTGCCATTACGGTAAACAGTTCACTGTACTTACTCTCATACATGTTACAACTATATGAGTTAGCATGAACAACTGCAATTACGGTAAACAATTCACTGTACTTACGCTCACAATGCGTTACAACTATATGAGTTAGCCTGAACAACTGCCATTACGATAAACCGTTCACTGTACTTACTCTCACACACGTTACAACTATATGAATTAGCATGAACAACTGCCATTACGGTAAAGAGTTCACTGTACTTCCTCTCACACATGTTACAACTATATGAGCTAGGAGGAACAACTGCCATTACGTTAAACAGTTCACTCTACTTACTCTCATACATTTTACAACTATATGAATTAGCATGAACAACTGCCCTTATGGTAAACAGCTCGCTGTACTTACTCTCACACACGTTACAACTATATGAGTTAGCATGAACAACTGCCATTACGGTAAACAGTTCACTGTACTTACGCTCACAACGCGTTACAACTATATGAGTTAGCCTGAACAACTGCCATTACGATAAACCGTTCACTGTACTTACTCTCATACATGTTACAACTATATGAGTTAGCATGAACAACTGCCATTACGGTAAAGAGTTCACTGTACTTCCTCTCACACATGTTACAACTATATGAGTTAGGAGGAACAACTGCCATTACGTTAAACAGTTCATTCTACTTACTCTCATACATGTTACAACTATATGAGTTAGCATGAAAAACTGCCATTACGGTACACAGTTCACTGTACTTACTCTCACAACACATTACAACTATATGAGTTAGCATGAACAACTGCCATTACGGTAAACAGTTCACTGTAGTTACTCGCACAACACGTTACAACTACATGAGTTAGCATGAACAACTGCCATTACGGTAAACAGTTCGCTGTACTTACTCTCACAACACGTTACAACTATATTAGTTAGCATGAATAACTGCCATTACGGTAAACAGTTCACTGTACTTACTTTCATACATGTTACAACTATATGAATTAGCATGAACAACTGCCCTTATGGTAAACAGCTCGCTGTACTTACTCTCACACACGTTACAACTATATGAGTTAGCATGAGCAACTGCCCTTACGGTAAACAGTTCGCTGTACTTACTCTCACACACGTTACAACTATATGAGTTAGCATGAACAAGTGCCATTATGGTAAACAGTTCGCTGTACTTACTCTCAGACATGTTACAACTATATGAGTTAGCATGAACAACTGCCATTACGGTAAACAGTTCGCTGTACTTACTCTCACACACGTTACAACTATATGAGTTAGCATGAACAACTGCCATTACGGTAAAGAGTTCACTGTACTTCCTCTCACACATGTTATAACTATATGAGTTAGCATGAACAACTGCCATTACGGTAAACAGTTCACTGTACTTACTCTCACAACAAATTACAACTATATGAGTTAGCATGAACAACTGCCATTACGGTAAAGAGTTCACTGTACTTCCTCTCACACATGTTACAACTATATGAGTTAGCATGAACAACTGCCATTACGGTAAACAGTTCACTGTACTTACTCTCACAACAAATTACAACTATATGAGTTAGCATGAACAACTGCCATTACGGTAAACAGTTCACTGTACTTACTCTCACAACACATTACAACTATATGAGTTAGCATGAACAACTGCCATTACGGTAAACAGTTCACTGTACTTACTCACACAACACGTTACAACTACATGAGTTAGCATGAACAACTGCCATTACGGTAAACAGTTCGCTGTACTTCCTCTCACACATGTTACAACTATATGAGTTAGGAGGAACAACTGCCATTACGTTAAACAGTTCACTCTACTTACTCTCATACATTTTACAACTATATGAATTAGCATGAACAACTGCCCTTATGGTAAACAGCTCGCTGTACTTACTCTCACACACGTTACAACTATATGAGTTAGCATGAACAACTGCCATTACGGTAAACAGTTCACTGTACTTACGCTCACAACGCGTTACAACTATATGAGTTAGCCTGAACAACTGCCATTACGATAAACCGTTCACTGTACTTACTCTCACACACGTTACAACTATATGAGTTAGCATGAACAACTGCCATTACGGTAAAGAGTTCACTGTACTTCCTCTCACACATGTTACAACTATATGAGTTGGCATGAACAACTACCATTACGGTAAACAGTTCACTGTACTTACGCTCATACACGTTACACCTATATGAGATAGCATGAACAACTGCCATTACGGTAAACAGTTCACTGTACTTACTCTCATACATGTTACAACTATATGAGTTAGCATGAACAACTGCAATTACGGTAAACAGTTCACTGTACTTACACTCACAATGCGTTACAACTATATGAGTTAGCCTGAACAACTGCCATTATGATAAACCGTTCACTGTACTTACTCTCACACACGTTACAACTATATGAGTTAGCATGAACAACTGCCATTACGGTAAAGAGTTCACTGTACTTCCTCTCACACATGTTACAACTATATGAGTTAGGAGGAACAACTGCCATTACGTTAAACAGTTCACTCTACTTACTCTCATACATGTTACAACTATATGAGTTAGCATGAAAAACTGCCATTACGGTAAACAGTGCACTGTACTTACTCACACAACACGTTACAACTATATGAGTTAGCATGAACAACTGCAATTACGGTAAACAGTTCACTGTACTTACGCTCACAACGCGTTACAACTATATGAGTTAGCCTGAACAACTGCCATTACGATAAACCGTTCACTGTACTTACTCTCATACATGTTACAACTATATGAGTTAGCATGAACAACTGCCATTACGGTAAACAGTTCACTCTACTTACTCTCACACACATTACAACTATATGAGTTAGCATGAACAACTACCATTACGGTAAACAGTTCACTGTACTTACGCTCATACACGTTACACCTATATGAGTTAGCATGAACAACTGCCATTACGGTAAACCGTTCACTGTAATTAGGTTCACACACGTTACATATATATGAGTTAGCATGAACAACTGCAATTACGGTAAACAGTTCACTGTACTTACGCTCACAACGCGTTACAACTATATGAGTTAGCCTGAACAACTGCCATTACGATAAACCGTTCACTGTACTTACTCTCACACACGTTACAACTATATGAGTTAGCATGAACAACTGCCATTACGGTAAAGAGTTCACTGTACTTACTCTCACACACGTTACAACTATATGAGTTAGCATGAACAACTGCCATTACGGTAAAGTGTTCACTGTACTTCCTCTCACACATGTTACAACTATATGAGTTAGGAGGAACAACTGCCATTACGTTAAACAGTTCACTCTACTTCCTCTCATACATGTTACAACTATATGAGTTAGCATGAACAACTGCCATTACGGTAAACAGTTCACTGTACTTACTCTCACAACACATTACAACTATATGAGTTAGCATGAACAACTGCCATTACGGTAAACAGTTCACTGTACTTACTTTCATACATGTTACAACTATATGAGTTAGCCTGAACAACTGCCATTACGGTAAACAGTTCACTGTACTTTCTCTCACACACGTTACAACTATATGAGTTAGCATGAAGAACTGCCATTACGGTAAACAGTTCACTGTACTTACTTTCATACATGTTACAACTATATAAGTTAGCCTGAACAACTGCCATTACGGTAAACAGTTCACTGTACTTACTCTCACACACGTTACAACTACATGAGTTAGCAAGAACAACTACCATTACGGTAAACAGTTCACTGTACTTACGCTCATACACGTTACACCTATATGAGTTAGCATGAACAACTGCCATTACGGTAAACAGTTCACTGTACTTACTCTCATACATGTTACAACTATATGAGTTAGCATGAACAACTGCAATTATGGTAAACAGTTCACTGTACTTACACTCACAATGCGTTACAACTATATGAGTTAGCCTGAACAACTGCCATTATGATAAACCGTTCACTGTACTTACTCTCACACACGTTACAACTATATGAGTTAGCATGAACAACTGCCATTACGGTAAAGAGTTCACTGTACTTCCTCTCACACATGTTACAACTATATGAGTTAGGAGGAACAACTGCCATTACGTTAAACAGTTCACTCTACTTACTCACACAACACGTTACAACTATATGAGTTAGCATGAACAACTGCAATTACGGTAAACAGTTCACTGTACTTACGCTCACAACGCGTTACAACTATATGAGTTAGCCTGAACAACTGCCATTACGATAAACCGTTAACTGTACTTACTCTCATACATGTTACAACTATATGAGTTAGCATGAACAACTGCCATTACGGTAAA
Organism: Lampris incognitus; assembly: GCF_029633865.1. NCBI lineage: Eukaryota > Metazoa > Chordata > Actinopteri > Lampriformes > Lampridae > Lampris > Lampris incognitus. The sequence continues at coordinate 62,283,039 of NC_079211.1, read as the reverse complement.
CAGTTCACTCTACTTACTCTCACACACATTACAACTATATTATTTAGCATGAACAACTGCCATTACGGTAAACAGTTCACTGTACTTTCTCTCACACACGTTACAACTATATGAGTTAGCATGAACAACTACCATTACGGTAAACAGTTCACTGTACTTACGCTCATACACGTTACACCTATATGAGTTAGCATGAACAACTGCCATTACGGTAAACCGTTCACTGTAATTAGGTTCACACACGTTACATATATATGAGTTAGCATGAACAACTGCAATTACGGTAAACAGTTCACTGTACTTACGCTAACAACGCGTTACAACTATATGAGTTAGCCTGAACAACTGCCATTACGATAAACCGTTCACTGTACTTACTCTCACACACGTTACAACTATATGAGTTAGCATGAACAACTGCCATTACGGTAAAGAGTTCACTGTACTTACTCTCACACACGTTACAACTATATGAGTTAGCATGAACAACTGCCATTACGGTAAAGAGTTCACTGTACTTCCTCTCACACATGTTACAACTATATGAGTTAGGAGGAACAACTGCCATTACGTTAAACAGTTCACTCTACTTCCTCTCATACATGTTACAACTATATGAGTTAGCATGAACAACTGCCATTACGGTAAACAGTTCACTGTACTTACTCTCGCAACACATTACAACTATATGAGTTAGCATGAACAACTGCCATTACGGTAAACAGTTCACTGTACTTACTTTCATACATGTTACAACTATATGAGTTAGCCTGAACAACTGCCATTACGGTAAACAGTTCACTGTACTTTCTCTCACACACGTTACAACTATATGAGTTAGCATGAAGAACTGCCATTACGGTAAACAGTTCACTGTACTTACTTTCATACATGTTACAACTATATGAGTTAGCCTGAACAACTGCCATTACGGTAAACAGTTCACTGTACTTTCTCTCACACACGTTACAACTATATGAGTTAGCAAGAACAACTACCATTACGGTAAACAGTTCACTGTACTTACGCTCATACACGTTACACCTATATGAGTTAGCATGAACAACTGCCATTACGGTAAACAGTTCACTGTACTTACTCTCATACATGTTACAACTATATGAGTTAGCATGAACAACTGCAATTATGGTAAACAGTTCACTGTACTTACACTCACAATGCGTTACAACTATATGAATTAGCATGAACAACTGCCCTTATGGTAAACAGCTCGCTGTACTTACTCTCACACACGTTACAACTATATGAGTTAGCATGAACAACTGCCATTACGGTAAACAGTTCACTGTACTTACGCTCACAACGCGTTACAACTATATGAGTTAGCCTGAACAACTGCCATTACGATAAACCGTTCACTGTACTTACTCTCACACACGTTACAACTATATGAGTTAGCATGAACAACTGCCATTACGGTAAAGAGTTCACTGTACTTCCTCTCACACATGTTACAACTATATGAGTTGGCATGAACAACTACCATTACGGTAAACAGTTCACTCTACTTACGCTCATACACGTTACACCTATATGAGATAGCATGAACAACTGCCATTACGGTAAACAGTTCACTGTACTTACTCTCATACATGTTACAACTATATGAGTTAGCATGAACAACTGCAATTACGGTAAACAGTTCACTGTACTTACACTCACAATGCGTTACAACTATATGAGTTAGCCTGAACAACTGCCATTATGATAAACCGTTCACTGTACTTACTCTCACACACGTTACAACTATATGAGTTAGCATGAACAACTGCCATTACGGTAAAGAGTTCACTGTACTTCCTCTCACACATGTTACAACTATATGAGTTAGGAGGAACAACTGCCATTACGTTAAACAGTTCACTCTACTTACTCTCATACATGTTACAACTATATGAGTTAGCATGAACAACTGCCATTACGGTAAACAGTGCACTGTACTTACTCACACAACACGTTACAACTATATGAGTTAGCATGAACAACTGCAATTACGGTAAACAGTTCACTGTACTTACGCTCACAACGCGTTACAACTATATGAGTTAGCCTGAACAACTGCCATTACGATAAACCGTTCACTGTACTTACTCTCATACATGTTACAACTATATGAGTTAGCATGAACAACTGCCATTACGGTAAACAGTTCACTCTACTTACTCTCACACACATTACAACTATATTATTTAGCATGAACAACTGCCATTACGGTAAACAGTTCACTGTACTTTCTCTCACACACGTTACAACTATATGAGTTAGCATGAACAACTACCATTACGGTAAACAGTTCACTGTACTTACGCTCATACACGTTACACCTATATGAGTTAGCATGAACAACTGCCATTACGGTAAACCGTTCACTGTAATTAGGTTCACACACGTTACATATATATGAGTTAGCATGAACAACTGCAATTACGGTAAACAGTTCACTGTACTTACGCTCACAACGCGTTACAACTATATGAGTTAGCCTGAACAACTGCCATTACGATAAACCGTTCACTGTACTTACTCTCACACACGTTACAACTATATGAGTTAGCATGAACAACTGCCATTACGGTAAAGAGTTCACTGTACTTACTCTCACACACGTTACAACTATATGAGTTAGCATGAACAACTGCCATTACGGTAAAGTGTTCACTGTACTTCCTCTCACACATGTTACAACTATATGAGTTAGGAGGAACAACTGCCATTACGTTAAACAGTTCACTCTACTTCCTCTCATACATGTTACAACTATATGAGTTAGCATGAACAACTGCCATTACGGTAAACAGTTCACTGTACTTACTCTCACAACACATTACAACTATATGAGTTAGCATGAACAACTGCCATTACGGTAAACAGTTCACTGTACTTACTTTCATACATGTTACAACTATATGAGTTAGCCTGAACAACTGCCATTACGGTAAACAGTTCACTGTACTTTCTCTCACACACGTTACAACTATATGAGTTAGCATGAAGAACTGCCATTACGGTAAACAGTTCACTGTACTTACTTTCATACATGTTACAACTATATAAGTTAGCCTGAACAACTGCCATTACGGTAAACAGTTCACTGTACTTACTCTCACACACGTTACAACTACATGAGTTAGCAAGAACAACTACCATTACGGTAAACAGTTCACTGTACTTACGCTCATACACGTTACACCTATATGAGTTAGCATGAACAACTGCCATTACGGTAAACAGTTCACTGTACTTACTCTCATACATGTTACAACTATATGAGTTAGCATGAACAACTGCAATTATGGTAAACAGTTCACTGTACTTACACTCACAATGCGTTACAACTATATGAGTTAGCCTGAACAACTGCCATTATGATAAACCGTTCACTGTACTTACTCTCACACACGTTACAACTATATGAGTTAGCATGAACAACTGCCATTACGGTAAAGAGTTCACTGTACTTCCTCTCACACATGTTACAACTATATGAGTTAGGAGGAACAACTGCCATTACGTTAAACAGTTCACTCTACTTACTCACACAACACGTTACAACTATATGAGTTAGCATGAACAACTGCAATTACGGTAAACAGTTCACTGTACTTACGCTCACAACGCGTTACAACTATATGAGTTAGCCTGAACAACTGCCATTACGATAAACCGTTAACTGTACTTACTCTCATACATGTTACAACTATATGAGTTAGCATGAACAACTGCCATTACGGTAAACAGTTCACTCTACTTACTCTCACACACATTACAACTATATTATTTAGCATGAACAACTGCCATTACGGTAAACAGTTCACTGTACTTTCTCTCACACACGTTACAACTATATGAGTTAGCATGAACAACTACCATTACGGTAAACAGTTCACTGTACTTACGCTCATACACGTTACACCTATATGAGTTAGCATGAACAACTGCCATTACGGTAAACCGTTCACTGTAATTAGGTTCACACACGTTACATATATATGAGTTAGCATGAACAACTGCAATTACGGTAAACAGTTCACTGTACTTACGCTAACAACGCGTTACAACTATATGAGTTAGCCTGAACAACTGCCATTACGATAAACCGTTCACTGTACTTACTCTCACACACGTTACAACTATATGAGTTAGCATGAACAACTGCCATTACGGTAAAGAGTTCACTGTACTTACTCTCACACACGTTACAACTATATGAGTTAGCATGAACAACTGCCATTACGGTAAAGAGTTCACTGTACTTCCTCTCACACATGTTACAACTATATGAGTTAGGAGGAACAACTGCCATTACGTTAAACAGTTCACTCTACTTCCTCTCATACATGTTACAACTATATGAGTTAGCATGAACAACTGCCATTACGGTAAACAGTTCACTGTACTTACTCTCGCAACACATTACAACTATATGAGTTAGCATGAACAACTGCCATTACGGTAAACAGTTCACTGTACTTACTTTCATACATGTTACAACTATATGAGTTAGCCTGAACAACTGCCATTACGGTAAACAGTTCACTGTACTTTCTCTCACACACGTTACAACTATATGAGTTAGCATGAAGAACTGCCATTACGGTAAACAGTTCACTGTACTTACTTTCATACATGTTACAACTATATGAGTTAGCCTGAACAACTGCCATTACGGTAAACAGTTCACTGTACTTTCTCTCACACACGTTACAACTATATGAGTTAGCAAGAACAACTACCATTACGGTAAACAGTTCACTGTACTTACGCTCATACACGTTACACCTATATGAGTTAGCATGAACAACTGCCATTACGGTAAACAGTTCACTGTACTTACTCTCATACATGTTACAACTATATGAGTTAGCATGAACAACTGCAATTATGGTAAACAGTTCACTGTACTTACACTCACAATGCGTTACAACTATATGAGTTAGCCTGAACAACTGCCATTATGATAAACCGTTCACTGTACTTACTCTCACACACGTTACAACTATATGAGTTAGCATGAACAACTGCCATTACGGTAAAGAGTTCACTGTACTTCCTCTCACACATGTTACAACTATATGAGTTAGGAGGAACAACTGCCATTACGTTAAACAGTTCACACTACTTACTCTCATACATGTTACAACTATATGAGTTAGCATGAACAACTGCCATTACGGTAAACAGTTCACTGTACTTACTCACACAACACGTTACAACTATATGAGTTAGCATGAACAACTGCAATTACGGTAAACAGTTCACTGTACTTACGCTCACAACGCGTTACAACTATATGAGTTAGCCTGAACAACTGCCATTACGATAAACCGTTCACTGTACTTCCTCTCATACATGTTACAACTATATGAGTTAGCATGAACAACTGCCATTACGGTAAACAGTTCACTCTACTTACTCTCACACACATTACAACTATATTATTTAGCATGAACAACTGCCATTACGGTAAACAGTTCACTGTACTTTCTCTCACACACGTTACAACTATATGAGTTAGCATGAACAACTACCATTACGGTAAACAGTTCACTGTACTTACGCTCATACACGTTACACCTATATGAGTTAGCATGAACAACTGCCATTACGGTAAACCGTTCACTGTAATTAGGTTCACACACGTTACATATATATGAGTTAGCATGAACAACTGCAATTACGGTAAACAGTTCACTGTACTTACGCTCACAACGCGTTACAACTATATGAGTTAGCCTGAACAACTGCCATTACGATAAACCGTTCGCTGTACTTACTCTCACACACGTTACAACTATATGAGTTAGGAGGAACAACTGCCATTACGTTAAACAGTTCACTCTACTTACTCTCATACATGTTACAACTATATGAGTTAGCATGAACAACTGCCATTATGGTAAACAGTTCACTGTACTTACTCTCACAACACATTACAACTATATGAGTTAGCATGAACAACTGCAATTATGGTAAACAGTTCACTGTACTTACGCTCACAATGCGTTACAACTATATGAGTTAGCCTGAACAACTGCCATTACGATAAACCGTTCACTGTACTTACTCTCATACATGTTACAACTATATGAGTTAGCATGAACAACTGCCATTACGGTAAAGAGTTCACTGTACTTCCTCTCACACATGTTACAACTATATGAGTTAGGAGGAACAACTGCCATTACGTTAAACAGTTCACTCTACTTACTCTCATACATGTTACAACTATATGAGTTAGCATGAACAACTGCCATTACGGTAAACAGTTCACTGTACTTACTCTCACAACACATTACAACTATATGAGTTAGCATGAACAACTGCCATTACGGTAAACAGTTCACTGTAGTTACTCGCACAACACGTTACAACTACATGAGTTAGCATGAACAACTGCCATTACGGTAAACAGTTCGCTGTACTTACTCTCACAACACGTTACAACTATATTAGTTAGCATGAATAACTGCCATTACGGTAAACAGTTCACTGTACTTACTTTCATACATGTTACAACTATATGAATTAGCATGAACAACTGCCCTTATGGTAAACAGCTCGCTGTACTTACTCTCACACACGTTACAACTATATGAGTTAGCATGAGCAACTGCCCTTACGGTAAACAGTTCGCTGTACTTACTCTCACACACGTTACAACTATATGAGTTAGCATGAACAAGTGCCATTATGGTAAACAGTTCGCTGTACTTACTCTCAGACATGTTACAACTATATGAGTTAGCATGAACAACTGCCATTACGGTAAACAGTTCGCTGTACTTACTCTCACACACGTTACAACTATATGAGTTAGCATGAACAACTGCCATTACGGTAAAGAGTTCACTGTACTTCCTCTCACACATGTTATAACTATATGAGTTAGCATGAACAACTGCCATTACGGTAAACAGTTCACTGTACTTACTCTCACAACAAATTACAACTATATGAGTTAGCATGAACAACTGCCATTACGGTAAACAGTTCACTGTACTTACTCTCACAACACATTACAACTATATGAGTTAGCATGAACAACTGCCATTACGGTAAACAGTTCACTGTACTTACTCACACAACACGTTACAACTACATGAGTTAGCATGAACAACTGCCATTACGGTAAACAGTTCGCTGTACCTACTCTCACAACAAGTTACAACTATATTAGTTAGCATGAACAACTGCCATTACGGTAAACAGTTCACTGTACTTACTTTCATACATATTACAACTATATGAGTTAGCCTGAACAACTGCCATTACGGTAAACAGTTCACTGTACTTTCTCTCACACACGTTACAACTATATGAGTTAGCATGAACAACTACCACTACAGTAAACAGTTCACTGTACTTACGCTCATACACGTTACACCTATATGAATTAGCATGAACAACTGCCATTACGGTAAACAGTTCACTGTACTTACTCTCATACATGTTACAACTATATGAGTTAGCCTGAACAACTGCCATTACGATAAACCGTTCACTGTACTTACTCTCACACACGTTACAACTATATGAATTAGCATGAACAACTGCCATTACGGTAAAGAGTTCACTGTACTTCCTCTCACACATGTTACAACTATATGAGTTAGGAGGAACAACTGCCATTACGTTAAACAGTTCACTCTACTTACTCTCATACATTTTACAACTATATGAATTAGCATGAACAACTGCCCTTATGGTAAACAGCTCGCTGTACTTACTCTCACACACGTTACAACTATATGAGTTAGCATGAACAACTACCATTACGGTAAACAGTTCACTGTACTTACGCTCATACACGTTACACCTATATGAGATAGCATGAACAACTGCCATTACGGTAAACAGTTCACTGTACTTACTCTCATACATGTTACAACTATATGAGTTAGGAGGAACAACTGCCATTACGTTAAACAGTTCACTCTACTTACTCTCATACATGTTACAACTATATGAGTTAGCATGAACAACTGCCATTACGGTAAACAGTTCACTGTACTTACTCACACAACACGTTACAACTATATGAGTTAGCATGAACAACTGCAATTACGGTAAACAGTTCACTGTACTTACGCTCACAACGCGTTACAACTATATGAGTTAGCCTGAACAACTGCCATTACGATAAACCGTTAACTGTACTTACTCTCATACATGTTACAACTATATGAGTTAGCATGAACAACTGCCATTACGGTAAACAGTTCACTCTACTTACTCTCACACACATTACAACTATATTATTTAGCATGAACAACTGCCATTACGGTAAACAGTTCACTGTACTTTCTCTCACACACGTTACAACTATATGAGTTAGCATGAACAACTACCATTACGGTAAACAGTTCACTGTACTTACGCTCATACACGTTACACCTATATGAGTTAGCATGAACAACTGCCATTACGGTAAACCGTTCACTGTAATTAGGTTCACACACGTTACATATATATGAGTTAGCATGAACAACTGCAATTACGGTAAACAGTTCACTGTACTTACGCTAACAACGCGTTACAACTATATGAGTTAGCCTGAACCACTGCCATTACGATAAACCGTTCACTGTACTTACTCTCACACACGTTACAACTATATGAGTTAGCATGAACAACTGCCATTACGGTAAAGAGTTCACTGTACTTACTCTCACACACGTTACAACTATATGAGTTAGCATGAACAACTGCCATTACGGTAAAGAGTTCACTGTACTTCCTCTCACACATGTTACAACTATATGAGTTAGGAGGAACACCTGCCATTACGTTAAACAGTTCACTCTACTTCCTCTAATACATGTTACAACTATATGAGTTAGCATGAACAACTGCCATTACGGTAAACAGTTCACTGTACTTACTCTCACAACACATTACAACTATATGAGTTAGCATGAACAACTGCCATTACGGTAAACAGTTCACTGTACTTACTTTCATACATGTTACAACTATATGAGTTAGCCTGAACAACTGCCATTACGGTAAAGAGTTCACTGTACTTTCTCTCACACACGTTACAACTATATGAGTTAGCATGAAGAACTGCCATTACGGTAAACAGTTCACTGTACTTACTTTCATACATGTTACAACTATATGAGTTAGCCTGAACAACTGCCATTACGGTAAACAGTTCACTGTACTTTCTCTCACACACGTTACAACTATATGAGTTAGCAAGAACAACTACCATTACGGTAAACAGTTCACTGTACTTACTCTCATACATGTTACAACTATATGAGTTAGCATGAACAACTGCAATTATGGTAAACAGTTCACTGTACTTACACTCACAATGCGTTACAACTATATGAGTTAGCCTGAACAACTGCCATTATGATAAACCGTTCACTGTACTTACTCTCACACACGTTACAACTATATGAGTTAGCATGAACAACTGCCATTACGGTAAAGAGTTCACTGTACTTCCTCTCACACATGTTACAACTATATGAGTTAGGAGGAACAACTGCCATTATGTTAAACAGTTCACTCTACTTACTCTCATACATGTTACAACTATATGAGTTAGCATGAACAACTGCCATTACGGTAAACAGTTCACTATACTTACTCACACAACACGTTACAACTATATGAGTTAGCATGAACAACTGCAATTACGGTAAACAGTTCACTATACTTACGCTCACAACGCGTTACAACTATATGAGTTAGCCTGAACAACTGCCATTATGATAAACCGTTCACTGTACTTACTCTCACACACGTTACAACTATATGAGTTAGCATGAACAACTGCCATTACGGTAAAGAGTTCACTGTACTTCCTCTCACACATGTTACAACTATATGAGTTAGGAGGAACAACTGCCATTATGTTAAACAGTTCACTCTACTTACTCTCATACATGTTACAACTATATGAGTTAGCATGAACAACTGCCATTACGCTAAACAGTTCGCTGTACTTACTCTCACAACAACTTACAACTATACTAGTTAGCATGAACAACTGCCATTACGGTAAACAGTTCACTGTACTTACTTTCATACATGTTACAACTATATGAGTTAGCCTGAACAACTGCCATTACGGTAAACAGTTCACTGTACTTTCTCTCACACACGTTACAACTATATGAGTTAGCATGAACAACTACCACTACAGTAAACAGTTCACTGTACTTACGCTCATACACGTTACACCTATATGAATTAGCATGAACAACTGCCATTACGGTAAACAGTTCACTGTACTTACTCTCATACATGTTACAACTATATGAGTTAGCATGAACAACTGCAATTACGGTAAACAATTCACTGTACTTACGCTCACAATGCGTTACAACTATATGAGTTAGCCTGAACAACTGCCATTACGATAAACCGTTCACTGTACTTACTCTCACACACGTTACAACTATATGAATTAGCATGAACAACTGCCATTACGGTAAAGAGTTCACTGTACTTCCTCTCACACATGTTACAACTATATGAGCTAGGAGGAACAACTGCCATTACGTTAAACAGTTCACTCTACTTACTCTCATACATTTTACAACTATATGAATTAGCATGAACAACTGCCCTTATGGTAAACAGCTCGCTGTACTTACTCTCACACACGTTACAACTATATGAGTTAGCATGAACAACTGCCATTACGGTAAACAGTTCACTGTACTTACGCTCACAACGCGTTACAACTATATGAGTTAGCCTGAACAACTGCCATTACGATAAACCGTTCACTGTACTTACTCTCATACATGTTACAACTATATGAGTTAGCATGAACAACTGCCATTACGGTAAAGAGTTCACTGTACTTCCTCTCACACATGTTACAACTATATGAGTTAGGAGGAACAACTGCCATTACGTTAAACAGTTCATTCTACTTACTCTCATACATGTTACAACTATATGAGTTAGCATGAAAAACTGCCATTACGGTACACAGTTCACTGTACTTACTCTCACAACACATTACAACTATATGAGTTAGCATGAACAACTGCCATTACGGTAAACAGTTCACTGTAGTTACTCGCACAACACGTTACAACTACATGAGTTAGCATGAACAACTGCCATTACGGTAAACAGTTCGCTGTACTTACTCTCACAACACGTTACAACTATATTAGTTAGCATGAATAACTGCCATTACGGTAAACAGTTCACTGTACTTACTTTCATACATGTTACAACTATATGAATTAGCATGAACAACTGCCCTTATGGTAAACAGCTCGCTGTACTTACTCTCACACACGTTACAACTATATGAGTTAGCATGAGCAACTGCCCTTACGGTAAACAGTTCGCTGTACTTACTCTCACACACGTTACAACTATATGAGTTAGCATGAACAAGTGCCATTATGGTAAACAGTTCGCTGTACTTACTCTCAGACATGTTACAACTATATGAGTTAGCATGAACAACTGCCATTACGGTAAACAGTTCGCTGTACTTACTCTCACACACGTTACAACTATATGAGTTAGCATGAACAACTGCCATTACGGTAAAGAGTTCACTGTACTTCCTCTCACACATGTTATAACTATATGAGTTAGCATGAACAACTGCCATTACGGTAAACAGTTCACTGTACTTACTCTCACAACAAATTACAACTATATGAGTTAGCATGAACAACTGCCATTACGGTAAAGAGTTCACTGTACTTCCTCTCACACATGTTACAACTATATGAGTTAGCATGAACAACTGCCATTACGGTAAACAGTTCACTGTACTTACTCTCACAACAAATTACAACTATATGAGTTAGCATGAACAACTGCCATTACGGTAAACAGTTCACTGTACTTACTCTCACAACACATTACAACTATATGAGTTAGCATGAACAACTGCCATTACGGTAAACAGTTCACTGTACTTACTCACACAACACGTTACAACTACATGAGTTAGCATGAACAACTGCCATTACGGTAAACAGTTCGCTGTACTTCCTCTCACACATGTTACAACTATATGAGTTAGGAGGAACAACTGCCATTACGTTAAACAGTTCACTCTACTTACTCTCATACATTTTACAACTATATGAATTAGCATGAACAACTGCCCTTATGGTAAACAGCTCGCTGTACTTACTCTCACACACGTTACAACTATATGAGTTAGCATGAACAACTGCCATTACGGTAAACAGTTCACTGTACTTACGCTCACAACGCGTTACAACTATATGAGTTAGCCTGAACAACTGCCATTACGATAAACCGTTCACTGTACTTACTCTCACACACGTTACAACTATATGAGTTAGCATGAACAACTGCCATTACGGTAAAGAGTTCACTGTACTTCCTCTCACACATGTTACAACTATATGAGTTGGCATGAACAACTACCATTACGGTAAACAGTTCACTGTACTTACGCTCATACACGTTACACCTATATGAGATAGCATGAACAACTGCCATTACGGTAAACAGTTCACTGTACTTACTCTCATACATGTTACAACTATATGAGTTAGCATGAACAACTGCAATTACGGTAAACAGTTCACTGTACTTACACTCACAATGCGTTACAACTATATGAGTTAGCCTGAACAACTGCCATTATGATAAACCGTTCACTGTACTTACTCTCACACACGTTACAACTATATGAGTTAGCATGAACAACTGCCATTACGGTAAAGAGTTCACTGTACTTCCTCTCACACATGTTACAACTATATGAGTTAGGAGGAACAACTGCCATTACGTTAAACAGTTCACTCTACTTACTCTCATACATGTTACAACTATATGAGTTAGCATGAAAAACTGCCATTACGGTAAACAGTGCACTGTACTTACTCACACAACACGTTACAACTATATGAGTTAGCATGAACAACTGCAATTACGGTAAACAGTTCACTGTACTTACGCTCACAACGCGTTACAACTATATGAGTTAGCCTGAACAACTGCCATTACGATAAACCGTTCACTGTACTTACTCTCATACATGTTACAACTATATGAGTTAGCATGAACAACTGCCATTACGGTAAACAGTTCACTCTACTTACTCTCACACACATTACAACTATATGAGTTAGCATGAACAACTACCATTACGGTAAACAGTTCACTGTACTTACGCTCATACACGTTACACCTATATGAGTTAGCATGAACAACTGCCATTACGGTAAACCGTTCACTGTAATTAGGTTCACACACGTTACATATATATGAGTTAGCATGAACAACTGCAATTACGGTAAACAGTTCACTGTACTTACGCTCACAACGCGTTACAACTATATGAGTTAGCCTGAACAACTGCCATTACGATAAACCGTTCACTGTACTTACTCTCACACACGTTACAACTATATGAGTTAGCATGAACAACTGCCATTACGGTAAAGAGTTCACTGTACTTACTCTCACACACGTTACAACTATATGAGTTAGCATGAACAACTGCCATTACGGTAAAGTGTTCACTGTACTTCCTCTCACACATGTTACAACTATATGAGTTAGGAGGAACAACTGCCATTACGTTAAACAGTTCACTCTACTTCCTCTCATACATGTTACAACTATATGAGTTAGCATGAACAACTGCCATTACGGTAAACAGTTCACTGTACTTACTCTCACAACACATTACAACTATATGAGTTAGCATGAACAACTGCCATTACGGTAAACAGTTCACTGTACTTACTTTCATACATGTTACAACTATATGAGTTAGCCTGAACAACTGCCATTACGGTAAACAGTTCACTGTACTTTCTCTCACACACGTTACAACTATATGAGTTAGCATGAAGAACTGCCATTACGGTAAACAGTTCACTGTACTTACTTTCATACATGTTACAACTATATAAGTTAGCCTGAACAACTGCCATTACGGTAAACAGTTCACTGTACTTACTCTCACACACGTTACAACTACATGAGTTAGCAAGAACAACTACCATTACGGTAAACAGTTCACTGTACTTACGCTCATACACGTTACACCTATATGAGTTAGCATGAACAACTGCCATTACGGTAAACAGTTCACTGTACTTACTCTCATACATGTTACAACTATATGAGTTAGCATGAACAACTGCAATTATGGTAAACAGTTCACTGTACTTACACTCACAATGCGTTACAACTATATGAGTTAGCCTGAACAACTGCCATTATGATAAACCGTTCACTGTACTTACTCTCACACACGTTACAACTATATGAGTTAGCATGAACAACTGCCATTACGGTAAAGAGTTCACTGTACTTCCTCTCACACATGTTACAACTATATGAGTTAGGAGGAACAACTGCCATTACGTTAAACAGTTCACTCTACTTACTCACACAACACGTTACAACTATATGAGTTAGCATGAACAACTGCAATTACGGTAAACAGTTCACTGTACTTACGCTCACAACGCGTTACAACTATATGAGTTAGCCTGAACAACTGCCATTACGATAAACCGTTAACTGTACTTACTCTCATACATGTTACAACTATATGAGTTAGCATGAACAACTGCCATTACGGTAAACAGTTCACTCTACTTACTCTCACACACATTACAACTATATTATTTAGCATGAACAACTGCCATTACGGTAAACAGTTCACTGTACTTTCTCTCACACACGTTACAACTATATGAGTTAGCATGAACAACTACCATTACGGTAAACAGTTCACTGTACTTACGCTCATACACGTTACACCTATATGAGTTAGCATGAACAACTGCCATTACGGTAAACCGTTCACTGTAATTAGGTTCACACACGTTACATATATATGAGTTAGCATGAACAACTGCAATTACGGTAAACAGTTCACTGTACTTACGCTAACAACGCGTTACAACTATATGAGTTAGCCTGAACAACTGCCATTACGATAAACCGTTCACTGTACTTACTCTCACACACGTTACAACTATATGAGTTAGCATGAACAACTGCCATTACGGTAAAGAGTTCACTGTACTTACTCTCACACACGTTACAACTATATGAGTTAGCATGAACAACTGCCATTACGGTAAAGAGTTCACTGTACTTCCTCTCACACATGTTACAACTATATGAGTTAGGAGGAACAACTGCCATTACGTTAAACAGTTCACTCTACTTCCTCTCATACATGTTACAACTATATGAGTTAGCATGAACAACTGCCATTACGGTAAACAGTTCACTGTACTTACTCTCGCAACACATTACAACTATATGAGTTAGCATGAACAACTGCCATTACGGTAAACAGTTCACTGTACTTACTTTCATACATGTTACAACTATATGAGTTAGCCTGAACAACTGCCATTACGGTAAACAGTTCACTGTACTTTCTCTCACACACGTTACAACTATATGAGTTAGCATGAAGAACTGCCATTACGGTAAACAGTTCACTGTACTTACTTTCATACATGTTACAACTATATGAGTTAGCCTGAACAACTGCCATTACGGTAAACAGTTCACTGTACTTTCTCTCACACACGTTACAACTATATGAGTTAGCAAGAACAACTACCATTACGGTAAACAGTTCACTGTACTTACGCTCATACACGTTACACCTATATGAGTTAGCATGAACAACTGCCATTACGGTAAACAGTTCACTGTACTTACTCTCATACATGTTACAACTATATGAGTTAGCATGAACAACTGCAATTATGGTAAACAGTTCACTGTACTTACACTCACAATGCGTTACAACTATATGAATTAGCATGAACAACTGCCCTTATGGTAAACAGCTCGCTGTACTTACTCTCACACACGTTACAACTATATGAGTTAGCATGAACAACTGCCATTACGGTAAACAGTTCACTGTACTTACGCTCACAACGCGTTACAACTATATGAGTTAGCCTGAACAACTGCCATTACGATAAACCGTTCACTGTACTTACTCTCACACACGTTACAACTATATGAGTTAGCATGAACAACTGCCATTACGGTAAAGAGTTCACTGTACTTCCTCTCACACATGTTACAACTATATGAGTTGGCATGAACAACTACCATTACGGTAAACAGTTCACTCTACTTACGCTCATACACGTTACACCTATATGAGATAGCATGAACAACTGCCATTACGGTAAACAGTTCACTGTACTTACTCTCATACATGTTACAACTATATGAGTTAGCATGAACAACTGCAATTACGGTAAACAGTTCACTGTACTTACACTCACAATGCGTTACAACTATATGAGTTAGCCTGAACAACTGCCATTATGATAAACCGTTCACTGTACTTACTCTCACACACGTTACAACTATATGAGTTAGCATGAACAACTGCCATTACGGTAAAGAGTTCACTGTACTTCCTCTCACACATGTTACAACTATATGAGTTAGGAGGAACAACTGCCATTACGTTAAACAGTTCACTCTACTTACTCTCATACATGTTACAACTATATGAGTTAGCATGAACAACTGCCATTACGGTAAACAGTGCACTGTACTTACTCACACAACACGTTACAACTATATGAGTTAGCATGAACAACTGCAATTACGGTAAACAGTTCACTGTACTTACGCTCACAACGCGTTACAACTATATGAGTTAGCCTGAACAACTGCCATTACGATAAACCGTTCACTGTACTTACTCTCATACATGTTACAACTATATGAGTTAGCATGAACAACTGCCATTACGGTAAACAGTTCACTCTACTTACTCTCACACACATTACAACTATATTATTTAGCATGAACAACTGCCATTACGGTAAACAGTTCACTGTACTTTCTCTCACACACGTTACAACTATATGAGTTAGCATGAACAACTACCATTACGGTAAACAGTTCACTGTACTTACGCTCATACACGTTACACCTATATGAGTTAGCATGAACAACTGCCATTACGGTAAACCGTTCACTGTAATTAGGTTCACACACGTTACATATATATGAGTTAGCATGAACAACTGCAATTACGGTAAACAGTTCACTGTACTTACGCTCACAACGCGTTACAACTATATGAGTTAGCCTGAACAACTGCCATTACGATAAACCGTTCACTGTACTTACTCTCACACACGTTACAACTATATGAGTTAGCATGAACAACTGCCATTACGGTAAAGAGTTCACTGTACTTACTCTCACACACGTTACAACTATATGAGTTAGCATGAACAACTGCCATTACGGTAAAGTGTTCACTGTACTTCCTCTCACACATGTTACAACTATATGAGTTAGGAGGAACAACTGCCATTACGTTAAACAGTTCACTCTACTTCCTCTCATACATGTTACAACTATATGAGTTAGCATGAACAACTGCCATTACGGTAAACAGTTCACTGTACTTACTCTCACAACACATTACAACTATATGAGTTAGCATGAACAACTGCCATTACGGTAAACAGTTCACTGTACTTACTTTCATACATGTTACAACTATATGAGTTAGCCTGAACAACTGCCATTACGGTAAACAGTTCACTGTACTTTCTCTCACACACGTTACAACTATATGAGTTAGCATGAAGAACTGCCATTACGGTAAACAGTTCACTGTACTTACTTTCATACATGTTACAACTATATAAGTTAGCCTGAACAACTGCCATTACGGTAAACAGTTCACTGTACTTACTCTCACACACGTTACAACTACATGAGTTAGCAAGAACAACTACCATTACGGTAAACAGTTCACTGTACTTACGCTCATACACGTTACACCTATATGAGTTAGCATGAACAACTGCCATTACGGTAAACAGTTCACTGTACTTACTCTCATACATGTTACAACTATATGAGTTAGCATGAACAACTGCAATTATGGTAAACAGTTCACTGTACTTACACTCACAATGCGTTACAACTATATGAGTTAGCCTGAACAACTGCCATTATGATAAACCGTTCACTGTACTTACTCTCACACACGTTACAACTATATGAGTTAGCATGAACAACTGCCATTACGGTAAAGAGTTCACTGTACTTCCTCTCACACATGTTACAACTATATGAGTTAGGAGGAACAACTGCCATTACGTTAAACAGTTCACTCTACTTACTCACACAACACGTTACAACTATATGAGTTAGCATGAACAACTGCAATTACGGTAAACAGTTCACTGTACTTACGCTCACAACGCGTTACAACTATATGAGTTAGCCTGAACAACTGCCATTACGATAAACCGTTAACTGTACTTACTCTCATACATGTTACAACTATATGAGTTAGCATGAACAACTGCCATTACGGTAAACAGTTCACTCTACTTACTCTCACACACATTACAACTATATTATTTAGCATGAACAACTGCCATTACGGTAAACAGTTCACTGTACTTTCTCTCACACACGTTACAACTATATGAGTTAGCATGAACAACTACCATTACGGTAAACAGTTCACTGTACTTACGCTCATACACGTTACACCTATATGAGTTAGCATGAACAACTGCCATTACGGTAAACCGTTCACTGTAATTAGGTTCACACACGTTACATATATATGAGTTAGCATGAACAACTGCAATTACGGTAAACAGTTCACTGTACTTACGCTAACAACGCGTTACAACTATATGAGTTAGCCTGAACAACTGCCATTACGATAAACCGTTCACTGTACTTACTCTCACACACGTTACAACTATATGAGTTAGCATGAACAACTGCCATTACGGTAAAGAGTTCACTGTACTTACTCTCACACACGTTACAACTATATGAGTTAGCATGAACAACTGCCATTACGGTAAAGAGTTCACTGTACTTCCTCTCACACATGTTACAACTATATGAGTTAGGAGGAACAACTGCCATTACGTTAAACAGTTCACTCTACTTCCTCTCATACATGTTACAACTATATGAGTTAGCATGAACAACTGCCATTACGGTAAACAGTTCACTGTACTTACTCTCGCAACACATTACAACTATATGAGTTAGCATGAACAACTGCCATTACGGTAAACAGTTCACTGTACTTACTTTCATACATGTTACAACTATATGAGTTAGCCTGAACAACTGCCATTACGGTAAACAGTTCACTGTACTTTCTCTCACACACGTTACAACTATATGAGTTAGCATGAAGAACTGCCATTACGGTAAACAGTTCACTGTACTTACTTTCATACATGTTACAACTATATGAGTTAGCCTGAACAACTGCCATTACGGTAAACAGTTCACTGTACTTTCTCTCACACACGTTACAACTATATGAGTTAGCAAGAACAACTACCATTACGGTAAACAGTTCACTGTACTTACGCTCATACACGTTACACCTATATGAGTTAGCATGAACAACTGCCATTACGGTAAACAGTTCACTGTACTTACTCTCATACATGTTACAACTATATGAGTTAGCATGAACAACTGCAATTATGGTAAACAGTTCACTGTACTTACACTCACAATGCGTTACAACTATATGAGTTAGCCTGAACAACTGCCATTATGATAAACCGTTCACTGTACTTACTCTCACACACGTTACAACTATATGAGTTAGCATGAACAACTGCCATTACGGTAAAGAGTTCACTGTACTTCCTCTCACACATGTTACAACTATATGAGTTAGGAGGAACAACTGCCATTACGTTAAACAGTTCACACTACTTACTCTCATACATGTTACAACTATATGAGTTAGCATGAACAACTGCCATTACGGTAAACAGTTCACTGTACTTACTCACACAACACGTTACAACTATATGAGTTAGCATGAACAACTGCAATTACGGTAAACAGTTCACTGTACTTACGCTCACAACGCGTTACAACTATATGAGTTAGCCTGAACAACTGCCATTACGATAAACCGTTCACTGTACTTCCTCTCATACATGTTACAACTATATGAGTTAGCATGAACAACTGCCATTACGGTAAACAGTTCACTCTACTTACTCTCACACACATTACAACTATATTATTTAGCATGAACAACTGCCATTACGGTAAACAGTTCACTGTACTTTCTCTCACACACGTTACAACTATATGAGTTAGCATGAACAACTACCATTACGGTAAACAGTTCACTGTACTTACGCTCATACACGTTACACCTATATGAGTTAGCATGAACAACTGCCATTACGGTAAACCGTTCACTGTAATTAGGTTCACACACGTTACATATATATGAGTTAGCATGAACAACTGCAATTACGGTAAACAGTTCACTGTACTTACGCTCACAACGCGTTACAACTATATGAGTTAGCCTGAACAACTGCCATTACGATAAACCGTTCGCTGTACTTACTCTCACACACGTTACAACTATATGAGTTAGCATGAACAACTGCCATTACGGTAAAGAGTTCACTGTACTTACTCTCACACACGTTACAACTATATGAGTTAGCATGAACAACTGCCATTACGGTAAAGAGTTCACTGTACTTCCTCTCACACATGTTACAACTATATGAGTTAGGAGGAACAACTGCCATTACGTTAAACAGTTCACTCTACTTCCTCTCATACATGTTACAACTATATGAGTTAGCATGAACAACTGCCATTACGGTAAACAGTTCACTGTACTTACTCTCACAACACATTACAACTATATGAGTTAGCATGAACAACTGCCATTACGGTAAACAGTTCACTGTACTTACTTTCATACATGTTACAACTATATGAGTTAGCCTGAACAACTGCCATTACGGTAAACAGTTCACTGTACTTTCTCTCACACACGTTACAACTATATGAGTTAGGAGGAACAACTGCCATTACGTTAAACAGTTCACTCCACTTAATCTCATACATGTTACAACTATATGAGTTAGCATGAACAACTGCCATTACGGTAAACAGTTCGCTGTACTTACTCTCACACACGTTACAACTATAGGAGTTAGCATGAACAACTGCCATTACGGTAAAGAGTTCACTGTACTTCCTCTCACACATGTTACAACTATATGAGTTAGCATGAACAACTGCCATTACGGTAAACAGTTCACTGTACTTACTCTCACAACAAATTACAACTATATGAGTTAGCATGAACAACTGCCATTACGGTAAACAGTTCACTGTACTTACTCTCACAACACATTACAACTATATGAGTTAGCATGAACAACTGCCATTACGGTAAACAGTTCACTGTACTTACTCACACAACACGTTACAACTACATGAGTTAGCATGAACAACTGCCATTACGGTAAACAGTTCGCTGTACTTACTCTCACAACAAGTTACAACTATATTAGTTAGCATGAACAACTGCCATTACGGTAAACAGTTCACTGTACTTACTTTCATACATGTTACAACTATATGAGTTAGCCTGAACAACTGCCATTACGGTAAACAGTTCACTGTACTTTCTCTCACACACGTTACAACTATATGAGTTAGCATGAACAACTACCACTACAGTAAACAGTTCACTGTACTTACGCTCATACACGTTACACCTATATGAATTAGCATGAACAACTGCCATTACGGTAAACAGTTCACTGTACTTACTCTCATACATGTTACAACTATATGAGTTAGCATGAACAACTGCAATTACGGTAAACAATTCACTGTACTTACGCTCACAATGCGTTACAACTATATGAGTTAGCCTGAACAACTGCCATTACGATAAACCGTTCACTGTACTTACTCTCACACACGTTACAACTATATGAATTAGCATGAACAACTGCCATTACGGTAAAGAGTTCACTGTACTTCCTCTCACACATGTTACAACTATATGAGTTAGGAGGAACAACTGCCATTACGTTAAACAGTTCACTCTACTTACTCTCATACATTTTACAACTATATGAATTAGCATGAACAACTGCCCTTATGGTAAACAGCTCGCTGTACTTACTCTCACACACGTTACAACTATATGAGTTAGCATGAACAACTGCCATTACGGTAAACAGTTCACTGTACTTACGCTCACAACGCGTTACAACTATATGAGTTAGCCTGAACAACTGCCATTACGATAAACCGTTCACTGTACTTACTCTCACACACGTTACAACTATATGAGTTAGCATGAACAACTGCCATTACGGTAAAGAGTTCACTGTACTTCCTCTCACACATGTTACAACTATATGAGTTAGGAGGAACAACTGCCATTACGTTAAACAGTTCACTCTACTTACTCTCATACATGTTACAACTATATGAGTTAGCATGAACAACTGCCATTACGGTAAACAGTTCACTGTACTTACTCTCACAACACATTACAACTATATGAGTTAGCATGAACAACTGCAATTACGGTAAACAGTTCACTGTACTTACGCTCACAATGCGTTACAACTATATGAGTTAGCCTGAACAACTGCCATTACGATAAACCGTTCACTGTACTTACTCTCACACACGTTACAACTATATGAGTTAGCATGAACAACTGCCATTACGGTAAAGAGTTCGCTATACTTACTCTCACAACACGTTACAACTATATTAGTTAGCATGAAGAACTGCCATTACGGTAAACAGTTCACTGTACTTACTTTCATACATGTTACAACTATATGAGTTAGCCTGAACAACTGCCATTACGGTAAACAGTTCACTGTACTTTCTCTCACACACGTTACAACTATATGAGTTAGCATGAACAACTACCATTACGGTAAACAGTTCACTGTACTTACGCTCATACACGTTACACCTATATGAGATAGCATGAACAACTGCCATTACGGTAAACAGTTCACTGTACTTACTCTCATACATGTTACAACTATATGAGTTAGCATGAACAACTGCCATTACGGTAAAGAGTTCACTGTACTTCCTCTCACACATGTTACAACTATATGAGTTAGGAGGAACAACTGCCATTACGTTAAACAGTTCACTCTACTTACTCTCATACATGTTACAACTATATGAGTTAGCATGAACAACTGCCATTACGGTAAACAGTTCACTGTACTTACTCTCACAACACATTACAACTATATGAGTTAGCATGAACAACTGCCATTACGGTAAACAGTTCACTGTAGTTACTCGCACAACACGTTACAACTACATGAGTTAGCATGAACAACTGCCATTACGGTAAACAGTTCGCTGTACTTACTCTCACAACACGTTACAACTATATTAGTTAGCATGAATAACTGCCATTACGGTAAACAGTTCACTGTACTTACTTTCATACATGTTACAACTATATGAATTAGCATGAACAACTGCCCTTATGGTAAACAGCTCGCTGTACTTACTCTCACACACGTTACAACTATATGAGTTAGCATGAGCAAAAGCCCTTACGGTAAACAGTTCGCTGTACTTACTCTCACACACGTTACAACTATATGAGTTAGCATGAACAAGTGCCATTATGGTAAACAGTTCGCTGTACTTACTCTCAGACATGTTACAACTATATGAGTTAGCATGAACAACTGCCATTACGGTAAACAGTTCGCTGTACTTACTCTCACACACGTTACAACTATATGAGTTAGCATGAACAACTGCCATTACGGTAAAGAGTTCACTGTACTTCCTCTCACACATGTTATAACTATATGAGTTAGCATGAACAACTGCCATTACAGTAAACAGTTCACTGTACTTACTCTCACAACAAATTACAACTATATGAGTTAGCATGAACAACTGCCATTACGGTAAACAGTTCACTGTACTTACTCTCACAACACATTACAACTATATGAGTTAGCATGAACAACTGCCATTACGGTAAACAGTTCACTGTACTTACTCACACAACACGTTACAACTACATGAGTTAGCATGAACAACTGCCATTACGGTAAACAGTTCGCTGTACTTACTCTCACAACAAGTTACAACTATATTAGTTAGCATGAACAACTGCCATTACGGTAAACAGTTCACTGTACTTACTTTCATACATGTTACAACTATATGAGTTAGCCTGAACAACTGCCATTACGGTAAACAGTTCACTGTACTTTCTCTCACACACGTTACAACTATATGAGTTAGCATGAACAACTACCACTACAGTAAACAGTTCACTGTACTTACGCTCATACACGTTACACCTATATGAATTAGCATGAACAACTGCCATTACGGTAAACAGTTCACTGTACTTACTCTCATACATGTTACAACTATATGAGTTAGCCTGAACAACTGCCATTACGATAAACCGTTCACTGTACTTACTCTCACACACGTTACAACTATATGAATTAGCATGAACAACTGCCATTACGGTAAAGAGTTCACTGTACTTCCTCTCACACATGTTACAACTATATGAGTTAGGAGGAACAACTGCCATTACGTTAAACAGTTCACTCTACTTACTCTCATACATTTTACAACTATATGAATTAGCATGAACAACTGCCCTTATGGTAAACAGCTCGCTGTACTTACTCTCACACACGTTACAACTATATGAGTTAGCATGAACAACTGCCATTACGGTAAACAGTTCACTGTACTTACGCTCACAACGCGTTACAACTATATGAGTTAGCCTGAACAACTGCCATTACGATAAACCGTTCACTGTACTTACTCTCACACACGTTACAACTATATGAGTTAGCATGAACAACTGCCATTACGGTAAAGAGTTCACTGTACTTCCTCTCACACATGTTACAACTATATGAGTTAGGAGGAACAACTGCCATTACGTTAAACAGTTCACTCTACTTACTCTCATACATGTTACAACTATATGAGTTAGCATGAACAACTGCCATTACGGTAAACAGTTCACTGTACTTACTCTCACAACACATTACAACTATGTGAGTTAGCATGAACAACTGCAATTACGGTAAACAGTTCACTGTACTTACGCTCACAATGCGTTACAACTATATGAGTTAGCCTGAACAACTGCCATTACGATAAACCGTTCACTGTACTTACTCTCACACACGTTACAACTATATGAGTTAGCATGAACAACTGCCATTACGGTAAAGACTTCGCTATACTTACTCTCACAACACGTTACAACTATATTAGTTAGCATGAAGAACTGCCATTACGGTAAACAGTTCACTGTACTTACTTTCATACATGTTACAACTATATGAGTTAGCCTGAACAACTGCCATTACGGTAAACAGTTCACTGTACTTTCTCTCACACACGTTACAACTATATGAGTTAGCATGAACAACTACCATTACGGTAAACAGTTCACTGTACTTACGCTCATACACGTTACACCTATATGAGATAGCATGAACAACTGCCATTACGGTAAACAGTTCACTGTACTTACTCTCATACATGTTACAACTATATGAGTTAGGAGGAACAACTGCCATTACGTTAAACAGTTCACTCTACTTACTCTCATACATGTTACAACTATATGAGTTAGCATGAACAACTGCCATTACGGTAAACAGTTCACTGTACTTACTCACACAACACGTTACAACTATATGAGTTAGCATGAACAACTGCAATTACGGTAAACAGTTCACTGTACTTACGCTCACAACGCGTTACAACTATATGAGTTAGCCTGAACAACTGCCATTACGATAAACCGTTAACTGTACTTACTCTCATACATGTTACAACTATATGAGTTAGCATGAACAACTGCCATTACGGTAAACAATTCACTGTACTTACGCTCACAATGCGTTACAACTATATGAGTTAGCCTGAACAACTGCCATTACGATAAACCGTTCACTGTACTTACTCTCACACACGTTACAACTATATGAGTTAGCATGAACAACTGCCATTACGGTAAAGAGTTCGCTATACTTACTCTCACAACACGTTACAACTATATTAGTTAGCATGAAGAACTGCCATTACGGTAAACAGTTCACTGTACTTACTTTCATACATGTTACAACTATATGAGTTAGCCTGAACAACTGCCATTACGGTAAACAGTTCACTGTACTTTCTCTCACACACGTTACAACTATATGAGTTAGCATGAACAACTACCATTACGGTAAACAGTTCACTGTACTTACGCTCATACACGTTACACCTATATGAGATAGCATGAACAACTGCCATTACGGTAAACAGTTCACTGTACTTACTCTCATACATGTTACAACTATATGAGTTAGCATGAACAACTGCCATTACGGTAAAGAGTTCACTGTACTTCCTCTCACACATGTTACAACTATATGAGTTAGGAGGAACAACTGCCATTACGTTAAACAGTTCACTCTACTTACTCTCATACATGTTACAACTATATGAGTTAGCATGAACAACTGCCATTACGGTAAACAGTTCACTGTACTTACTCTCACAACACATTACAACTATATGAGTTAGCATGAACAACTGCCATTACGGTAAACAGTTCACTGTAGTTACTCGCACAACACGTTACAACTACATGAGTTAGCATGAACAACTGCCATTACGGTAAACAGTTCGCTGTACTTACTCTCACAACACGTTACAACTATATTAGTTAGCATGAATAACTGCCATTACGGTAAACAGTTCACTGTACTTACTTTCATACATGTTACAACTATATGAATTAGCATGAACAACTGCCCTTATGGTAAACAGCTCGCTGTACTTACTCTCACACACGTTACAACTATATGAGTTAGCATGAGCAAAAGCCCTTACGGTAAACAGTTCGCTGTACTTACTCTCACACACGTTACAACTATATGAGTTAGCATGAACAAGTGCCATTATGGTAAACAGTTCGCTGTACTTACTCTCAGACATGTTACAACTATATGAGTTAGCATGAACAACTGCCATTACGGTAAACAGTTCGCTGTACTTACTCTCACACACGTTACAACTATATGAGTTAGCATGAACAACTGCCATTACGGTAAAGAGTTCACTGTACTTCCTCTCACACATGTTATAACTATATGAGTTAGCATGAACAACTGCCATTACGGTAAACAGTTCACTGTACTTACTCTCACAACAAATTACAACTATATGAGTTAGCATGAACAACTGCCATTACGGTAAACAGTTCACTGTACTTACTCTCACAACACATTACAACTATATGAGTTAGCATGAACAACTGCCATTACGGTAAACAGTTCACTGTACTTACTCACACAACACGTTACAACTACATGAGTTAGCATGAACAACTGCCATTACGGTAAACAGTTCGCTGTACTTACTCTCACAACAAGTTACAACTATATTAGTTAGCATGAACAACTGCCATTACGGTAAACAGTTCACTGTACTTACTTTCATACATGTTACAACTATATGAGTTAGCCTGAACAACTGCCATTACGGTAAACAGTTCACTGTACTTTCTCTCACACACGTTACAACTATATGAGTTAGCATGAACAACTACCACTACAGTAAACAGTTCACTGTACTTACGCTCATACACGTTACACCTATATGAATTAGCATGAACAACTGCCATTACGGTAAACAGTTCACTGTACTTACTCTCATACATGTTACAACTATATGAGTTAGCCTGAACAACTGCCATTACGATAAACCGTTCACTGTACTTACTCTCACACACGTTACAACTATATGAATTAGCATGAACAACTGCCATTACGGTAAAGAGTTCACTGTACTTCCTCTCACACATGTTACAACTATATGAGTTAGGAGGAACAACTGCCATTACGTTAAACAGTTCACTCTACTTACTCTCATACATTTTACAACTATATGAATTAGCATGAACAACTGCCCTTATGGTAAACAGCTCGCTGTACTTACTCTCACACACGTTACAACTATATGAGTTAGCATGAACAACTGCCATTACGGTAAACAGTTCACTGTACTTACGCTCACAACGCGTTACAACTATATGAGTTAGCCTGAACAACTGCCATTACGATAAACCGTTCACTGTACTTACTCTCACACACGTTACAACTATATGAGTTAGCATGAACAACTGCCATTACGGTAAAGAGTTCACTGTACTTCCTCTCACACATGTTACAACTATATGAGTTAGGAGGAACAACTGCCATTACGTTAAACAGTTCACTCTACTTACTCTCATACATGTTACAACTATATGAGTTAGCATGAACAACTGCCATTACGGTAAACAGTTCACTGTACTTACTCTCACAACACATTACAACTATGTGAGTTAGCATGAACAACTGCAATTACGGTAAACAGTTCACTGTACTTACGCTCACAATGCGTTACAACTATATGAGTTAGCCTGAACAACTGCCATTACGATAAACCGTTCACTGTACTTACTCTCACACACGTTACAACTATATGAGTTAGCATGAACAACTGCCATTACGGTAAAGACTTCGCTATACTTACTCTCACAACACGTTACAACTATATTAGTTAGCATGAAGAACTGCCATTACGGTAAACAGTTCACTGTACTTACTTTCATACATGTTACAACTATATGAGTTAGCCTGAACAACTGCCATTACGGTAAACAGTTCACTGTACTTTCTCTCACACACGTTACAACTATATGAGTTAGCATGAACAACTACCATTACGGTAAACAGTTCACTGTACTTACGCTCATACACGTTACACCTATATGAGATAGCATGAACAACTGCCATTACGGTAAACAGTTCACTGTACTTACTCTCATACATGTTACAACTATATGAGTTAGGAGGAACAACTGCCATTACGTTAAACAGTTCACTCTACTTACTCTCATACATGTTACAACTATATGAGTTAGCATGAACAACTGCCATTACGGTAAACAGTTCACTGTACTTACTCACACAACACGTTACAACTATATGAGTTAGCATGAACAACTGCAATTACGGTAAACAGTTCACTGTACTTACGCTCACAACGCGTTACAACTATATGAGTTAGCCTGAACAACTGCCATTACGATAAACCGTTAACTGTACTTACTCTCATACATGTTACAACTATATGAGTTAGCATGAACAACTGCCATTACGGTAAACAGTTCACTCTACTTACTCTCACACACATTACAACTATATTATTTAGCATGAACAACTGCCATTACGGTAAACAGTTCACTGTACTTTCTCTCACACACGTTACAACTATATGAGTTAGCATGAACAACTACCATTACGGTAAACAGTTCACTGTACTTACGCTCATACACGTTACACCTATATGAGTTAGCATGAACAACTGCCATTACGGTAAACCGTTCACTGTAATTAGGTTCACACACGTTACATATATATGAGTTAGCATGAACAACTGCAATTACGGTAAACAGTTCACTGTACTTACGCTAACAACGCGTTACAACTATATGAGTTAGCCTGAACCACTGCCATTACGATAAACCGTTCACTGTACTTACTCTCACACACGTTACAACTATATGAGTTAGCATG